>NC_140920.1:2285558-2518058 GCF_045865225.1 Trachurus japonicus | reverse complement strand
CATGTGGTGACGTCACCTACGCGACTTGTAGTCTTTCTGGTTACAGATTCTTCCGAATTTTATTCTACAATAGTTTTACGATAAACTGCTGATTTCTCTTCATGAAACGTGATGTTTTAAACAGGTAGAGGACAGATTGTATTTTTTTCTCATGGCGCAATTCAATCGGATCACGAAATAAAACTTTCAGTCCCGTTCACTTGCATGGATAGTTTTTCAGAGTTGAGGTCCCATGGTGACGTTACTTCCTGCTTCCGCTTAGGCACTCTATTCATGGTGCCTTCATGTACTATGGTAATTATGGTAAATACCAAAAGACGACGTGAAAAGTGCACATGAACACCCTCTCATGTGGTATTTTCCACTGGGCAACTCAACACCTTTTACCTTTTAATGGTAAGCAATGGTAGAAAACAGTTAGCAGCTATTCACTTTATGTATGCCTGCATGTACAGTAAAAAAACGCTTTAAAAAAGCTAGCCAAATAGCCAGTGCTAAATCTCCATGAATATTAATATTTACCGTTTGAGTTTTGATAATTCATCTTCTTGCTGTAAGAGATGAACTTGGCAATCCAAGACTGTTTTACCCCATAGATATATACACGTAGATGCCACACGTGTCATATATCTATGGTTTTACCCAAGTAACAAGTCTGAATCTGTGTGTCCACCATCTTTATTTTCTCTGTACAACAACAAAAGCACATGAACACAACGCACTGGTAAATACCAGGTCACAAGTGGAAAATACCATCTGTACCAGAGCACATGAAGGCAGCATCAATACATGGAAAGATCCTCCATGAGCGGCTGCTCCAATGATAGAGATGGTTTCACTTCCTGTCTCTCTAAGTGGGCGTGGCCAACAACCGTCACCACCTCGTCTGTGATCGTGTGTGTGGATTTATACAATCTGTAGGTCGATGAAAGTGAGATGTTTATATTTTCTTATGATAACATGAAATATTTACACTACTAACAGTCAT
This sequence comes from Trachurus japonicus, assembly GCF_045865225.1. Taxonomy (NCBI): domain Eukaryota; kingdom Metazoa; phylum Chordata; class Actinopteri; order Carangiformes; family Carangidae; genus Trachurus; species Trachurus japonicus. The sequence goes on along the minus strand of NC_140920.1, from coordinate 2,517,070 downwards.
ATTTAGCATGACAAAAATAATTTAAATCATTTTCACGGGAGTTCGCGGCCGTTTGTTTGACGTTGCCTAGGAGATCTGTGCCAAATCTGGCGAGAGTGTGTCGTAGAGACAGAGACAGGTCTGGAACAAAGTGGATTTTCTCCGGATCTCTCCGTCTGAAAGTTGCCATTTTGGTGTCAAAATGTTCAGAAGAGATGTGGCTTGTGAAAAATGAGTCCAAAATTTACTTCAGTGACTGTGGGGAGAAAGGACAGACCATAATCTGTGTTCACGTTAAATTGTCCCATTGGAGTCAATACACTCCAGGCTGCCTCTGGTTTCTCTAAAGGGGCGTGGCCGAGCAGAAGCCTAGTGACATCATACAGGAAGCTGACTCGTCATGGAAGGTCTTGGTTTATAAACCGTCTTTGACGTCGTCACGCCGACCCAGTTCCTGTTTTCTCCTCCCCAGATGGATCATCTCCCTCCACATACCGGCGGTTACAGCTGGAGCCTGCACTCGTCTGATTTACTGCTCTGTTTTCATTCATCACAGCTGCACCACGTGTTGTATAAACTGACAATTAGTGAAATATTCATCATGGTGATTGTCGCCATGCACGACAAAAAAACAAAAAAAACAAGCCTGTGTGTGTCTGACTCACATGTCGTAAATTCGAACTGACCCGTCTTATATTAGAAACAGGCGTCTACATGGGACAGGCTTTTATTTTTAAATTTACAGTAACTGAGGCTGTCTTTACACTACAAGGTTCAAGTGGCACAGACTGGATCGGAAAACGCATGGAATCAGATGTTGTCAGATCGGATCCAGGCCCCAGTTATATGTGGAAATAAGATGCAAATCAGATATCTGCCAATACGTCTGCAGTCTAAACAGACAGATCGGATCTTTCCTGGCAATGCATGTCATACGTCATCAATGATAATATCAATCCCCCTGCCCACATGTTTCGCTGAACCTCTGCAGCCTGTGATTGACACGTGGGTCTGACTATGACCACACGTATTCAAGTAAAGTGTTACCGACTAACTTTCTTTTGAAAGGACAGACTCGATATTCAACTTTCTAAACAGTGACATGTTGGATATAAACTTTGAGCACCAGACTCACTTTTTGTTTATAATTATTATTCAAGCAATATCACACGAGAGGGAGTGCTGTAACTGTCTATCAGCGCGGGTGTGATTCGGTGCTGATAGACAGTACAACAGAACTCCCTCTCGTGTGATATTGCTTTTGTACAACAGTGCTACGAGCGCATTTTATTAGTTAACAGTAATAAGCTACAAGAGATTATGATTTGTTTGTTTATTTAATCATTTATTTGGCTCTGTTAACACAAATAGTTCCGCAACTGTTAGCTTACGAGCGGCCCCTTTTGCCTTTTCCACCGAGCTGGTTCTGGTTCTGGTTCTGAGCCCGTGTCTGATTAGCACCGGAGAAACAGGACCAGCGTGAAGATACAGAGACGTTAACGATACCGTATTACATTTGTTTATCTGCTATGTAATCAATATAAACACAGTTGAAGCTAAGTAGCTGAGCTACGTGGCTAACAACAGCTAACGCTAATATCAAAACACATCGCCGTCAAAATGTAGTTGCTGCCGCGACGATTTTTTTTTTTTCTCACCCGGATTTAAAGAATTATCTCCAGTCCAGGTCCGTTTATAACTGTAGTAGCAGCAGAGAGATGGGGCAGCTCCTGTATGATAATGTCTGTAAAAAGTCCCAGTGCTGTTATACTAAATATCAGCACTCATGGAATGTCTCTTGTCCAATCAAATTAAAGGGATAGTAGCATTTTTTTTTTTAAAGTGGGGTTGTATGATCTCCAAATAGCCCCTAAGTACTTTAATTGCAGTAGAAGACTCTCTGCACTCCTCCCGTTAGCAACGCCAGCCCATAATAGCCCTGCCCAGAGATTTACAACATACAGTGTTGTGAACAGACCCAAAGAAACGGCCTATTTTCACGGCCTAAAAGAGGTTTTACCTGAAAAAAAAATATAATATAATTTTTCCAGCCCCTCAAAGTGCAGGAAAAACACAGTTTTTATTTGGACCTAACCAACTGCTGATCGACAGGCGCTAACCCTGGGCGGAGGGATACGTGAGTTGGTTAGGTCCAAATAAAAACTGTGTTTTTCCTGCACTTTGAGGGGATGGAAAACATTATATTATAGCGAACAATGGAAATGTGTATTTTTTTTTTTCAGGTAAAACCTCTTTTAGGCCGTGAAAATAGGCAGTTTCTTTGGGTCCATTCACAACACTGTATGTTGTAAATCTCTGGGCAGGGCTATTATGGGCTGGCGTTGCTAACGGGAGGAGTGCAGAGAGTCTTCTACTGCAATTAAAGTACTTAGGGGCTATTTGGAGATCATACAACCACACTTTAAAAAAATGCTACTATCCCTTTAAGAACTTGTAGAAAATAGAAACAGACCTGACTTCTAATTAAGACTTGGCTTTTATTTGCTTAAACCTGGAGCCAGACCAGATTTGAGACTTCACGGTATTTACAAGGAGGTGGAAATGGGAAAAACCTGAGTGCATGATGAGTCACACGTCCGTCCTCTGTTGCTCCTCTCGTCTTGTCTCGTCCAGGCACCGTGCTCATGATGTCCCTGTGCGAGGTCGTGCACGTGTACGAGTTCCTGCCGTCGCGGAGGAAGACGGAGCTGTGCCACTACTACCAGCGGTTCTACGACGCGGCGTGCACGCTGGGCGCCTACCACCCGCTGCTGTACGAGAAGAACCTGGTCAAGCGGATGAACCAGGGCTCCAACCGAGACATCTTCAACCAGGGACGCGTCACGCTGCCGGGCTTCAGCAGGATGAACTGCACCCAGCAGAACGCCGGAGGAGGAGGAGGAGGAGGAGGAGGTTCACCCAGACACTGACTGCCTCACACACACACACACAGAGACACACTAACACACACACTAACACACACATGATGTAAAGCAGAGCCCTGCATGAAGAACACGATGAGGACAGACGCATGAAAGTCAGTCACTGCCGAAAAACAAAACGAACGCTGTGCCACTCACTTTAAAAGGGATACGCAAACATTTTTTTTTTTTCGTGTCTTGCCTCACTCCCGAGTCCATGACCAGCAGATAGACACCATCCTTTCCACTGTGCGTGCAGTAGCAAGGGAGATAGAGCTGTATCGCCCGTAATTAGCTTAGCTCAAACACTGGAAGTGTATAGGTAGTGTTAGCCTGCCTCCACCTAAAGTCACTAATTAGCTTAGCTCAAACACTGGAAGTGTATGGGTAGTGTTAGCCTGCCTCCACCTAAAGTCATCAGAGAAACTCTTCAGCAACTCTAAACGGAAACCGGCGGGCCGATCTTGGTCTCAGAGCTGACAAAACTCTCCGGTAAGGCATCTTGAGCGGTCAAATGCCGCTAACGGGACGAGATCGGTCAAAACGGAGGGTTCAAGCAAAGACGGTTTATTTTGGTTCAAGCTAGCTACATCGAGGGTAGGTTAGCTTCCTGTTTCAAAGTAAAAGCACAAATTCTATCGTCATGGTTTTCTGTATGTAAAGGGCAACGGGTGTTTTATTTTGTGAAAGTAACCGGAAGTGCGTTGGTCACAACGGCTAGCTTGAGTAGCGCCGAATTCATCCGAACAAAATTGTAAACAGCTGGTATTTAGACAAATTAACGACACACTGCTGATCTAAACGGCTACTTTCTCACCTAAACATGTTTGAAATGTGGATAAAGTGATATATATACAAAGTTTAGAGCTAAAATGAAATCAGCTTCCGACTGCTGATTTCGGCTCGGGTAGGAGGTAGGCTAACACTACCCATACACTTCCTGTGTTTGAGCTAAGCTAATTAGCGGCGATACGGCTCTATCTCCCTTGTTACTGCACACACAGTGGAAAGGATGGTGTCTATCTGCTGGTCATGGACTCGGGAGTGAGGCAAGACACAGAAAAAATAAATGTTGAAGTATCCCTTTAAACATTTCATGTTGTTATAACACTGTAAACACACTCAACACACACTACAGACACACACTGAACTTGTTTATTGAAGAACATACTGCCTACAGACGACCGCTGACCCTCCGATGTCCAGCAGACACTCCCCTCCTCCCCTCAAGAGACAAACGATCATTTCTGCTCTTTCTATGCTAACCCCCCCTCGACAACACCTGTATATAAACGACGACTACGACGGCGGCGGCGGTGAAACCCGGAGGACGCTCTTCGCTGATCAGGATTTTACTTCCACAAACACGAGACGTTTGTAGTTTTTTTTTTTTTTTTTTTTAGTTTTGTTTGATTTTATTTTTATTAGTCGCCACCAAATACAGATACACTGCAAAAATTCAAAATCTTACCAAGAATATTTGTCTTATTTCTCGTCAAAATGTCATTTCTAGTCAAAATAAATCTAATTATACTTAAAATAAGACTCATCACATTAAAAAGCAGCTTGTTTTTAGACACTTTTTACTTTTTTCAAGCAAATTTTCCACTTTAAATAAGTAGAAAAATCTGACAGTGGAGCAAGTTTTTCTTTCTTATTACAAGCATAAAAAACTTGCTTTCACTGGCAGATTTTTCTCCTTATATCAACTGAAAATTAGTTTGAAACAAGTGAAAATGATCTAAAAACAAGTTCATTTTCAGGTGATGAGTCTTATTTTAAGTGGAAAGAGATTCGTTTTGACTAAAATTGAAACATTTTGACAAGAAATAAGACAAATATTCTTGGAAAGATTTTGAGTTTTTGCAGTGTACAACATCTGTTTTAGAAATGAGATGACATAGATGTTTCTTTTTGTGCTAAAATAGAGTTGTTATTACCAACCACAGTGTGAAATTTGATGATTCCTGTCAACATTTCCCACCACAGACAGACGTCAGGACTCACCGGCTGAGTTGAGCTTTTCTCGTTCTCTCTGCATGTGTTGATTATAATTAGATAATTAAAGCAGAAGTTTAGGAGGAACTCTTCAGGATTTCCACCTTAACTCTTTAGGATTTCCACCTTAACTCAGCTCCATGTGTCCCTTAGCTCCAGCTACAGCTACAGTAGAGTCCTAGTGCTGGTTAAACTGAGTTTTTTGACAGATAAGACTACACAGATATACACATGGTAACATCATAGTAGATGATAAATAACCTTATCCACCGCTCCATGGATTGATTTCTCACCGGCTTCGTTGTTGTTGGAAACAGATGATGCACATGGAGGAGAGGAGGGTTAGAGACTCAGACTTGCAGAGTTCCCATTTAAAGGGGGTGATGATGTGTTGTTGTTGTGTTTGTGGAGCTGAGACTCTGCAGAGCGTCCTCCGACCCCCGACCCCCGACCCCCGACCCCTCCCTCTCTGTTACTGACGCATGTGAACCAACTGTAAAACCTTTTTCTCCAGACTAGTGTAGCAACACGAGATACGACTAACTACTATATCTCTGACTGAACGCAGAGATTAACCGCATGGCACGAATGCATCTTTTATTTTCTTTTTTTTTTTTTTCTATTATTATTATTATTTCATTGATGTAAAACATGCAAACTGTGTTTTGGTGCATGCAGACAGAGCCGACGAGCCGGTCTAAACCGGTTTAAACTGGATTATCACCTGTGGCCCCAGGACGACGGCTCGTCAGAAATGTTACGGTGACTTGATTGATCACAGATTTGTTAATGAAACCACTACACACCAGAACAAACAGAGGAGATGGGACGGCTACACCTCAGCAGACACTGTGGTGAACTCAGGAGAGACAGCCAATCAGAAGAGAGGAGACTCTGAGCCTCTCTTCTGATTGGCTGACTGGTTTCTGAGTGATCCAATAAAAAACTGAGCGGATTTCAGAATAAAACACTCAGAGAAACCAAATCCTGCAAGTTGTTGTTGGATGGATGGATGTTTGGGTCCAGGTGGTGGTGAGGGGGCGGGGCTTAGTTGTGACATCACAAAGTGACAGGAAGTCCTGACGGCTGGTTTTAAAGCTCAGTTTCTGAATACAGGCTGTGTGCATTTCTCTGTGGACTGAGGCTTTGATACACTGCAAAAACTCAAATATCTTACCAAGAATATTTGTCTTATTTCTAGTCAAAACAAATCTCATTATACTTAAAATAAGACTCATCATATTAAAAAGTAGCTTGTTTTTAGACACTTTTTTACTCCTTTTAAGTCTATTTTCACATGAAATAAGTAGAAAGATCTGATAGTGGGGCAAGTTTTTCTTCCTTATTACAATGATTTTTCTACTTATTTCAAGTGAAAATTTGTTTGGAACAATTGAAAATGATCTAAAAACAAGTAATTTTTTAGGTGATGAGTCTTATTTTAAGTGGAAAGAGATTAGTTTCGACTAGAATTGAGACATTTTGACAAGAAATAAGACAAATATTCTTGGAAAGTTATTGCAGTGTACTTTCACAGTGTTAATATAGAACCTAGAGCTGCTTTATAATCACACTACACACGGACGTCTATCGACCTTTGACCTTTGAGCTGCTCGGTGTCGCTGCTCTGTCTCGTCTGGTTGGTTTTATCAGATCGCCACACACAGAAAACCGGTGGTAGCTGTTGTTTCTGGCTTGAGCTCGAGTCTCTGTTGTTTTTCTAATGATTTCAGCGTCGTTGTGTTGTGTTTTTTTTTTTTTTGTTTCTTTTTGTACCAGGACTTTATTGTTTATTCAGGAGTTAACACTTGAATAATTGATGTCATTGCATTTCAGAGGAGAACACGTTCTCCCTGTGCAGTTGCACTCTTCGTCCCGACTCCTGCTCCCTTCATCTCGGCCGTCTCTTCGAGTTTCACTTGGAGGCTGCTGCTGATTTTTTATAATTTCAGTTTACAGATGCACTTTTTTCCTTCGCTTTGCCTTGGCCCTCCTGCTCTGTGAGAGGGTTGTTACGCTGTTAAACTGTGTTTTCATGTGGTTCATGTATTTAAATTTTTGTTTTTATATATTATTGAGTTGAAAATGCCCCAGAGACAAATGGGTGATGTTATTGAGTGTTTTATCTCGATGCTGGAATTTCTTTTTTGTTTTTTAGGTTTTTTTAGGACCTGCACGGCCACAATCTGAAGTTAACGTTTCCCTGAGGTGTCAGTGCCAAATAAAGTCAATGAATGAATGAATGAATCAATCAATCAATCAGTCAATCAATCGAAGATGAAGACACATTGAAACACACAGATAAATATAAAACAAACGTAATTCATCAAGTTTAAAGTTTATTAATTTGTTAATCAAGTAATAAGTTCATTAAACCGAATAAATTCAGATAATGTTTATGGAGATGCTTCCATGTGTTTCATAATTAAAAAAAATTTGAATATTGATCAATGATCAGACAGGAAATGATTGGTGATAGTTGGGTTAGTGAATTCTAACACAGGAAGCATATTTGGGTATAAAAATAGTTTTATGCGAATGATAACCAATTTAATCAGGACGTATTATTTGCTAAATTGTATGAACTTATAATATAAAAACATTTTGTAACTGATTTTTCCTTTGCGTTATATTTGTTTTTACCTTTGTTGTTTATTTGTTTGTTTATTCAGAACACAAACCAAATAGATTTGGAGCCACTGATTTAACATCATCACTACATCAACACTGAATTGTTTTTAAACCTGCATGTTCCAATCAAACAACTGCTTCTGTCTGAAGAGGAGTGATTATTATTATTATTGCTGTTATTAATATTTTTTATTATTATCATGATCATTATTTTGTATATTCTTCATAGTGTTTGGTTGACGACTTCATGTTTCAGCTGTTAAGTTAGATCATTTTGTCTGTTTCAGCAGGAGTGAAACTCCTCTGGAGGGTGGGATGAAGAAAATATGTGTATTTAAAACTTTTAAACTTAAGGCCATTGGTCAATAAAGAACTAATAAGGAAACAGCTCTGGATCAATTATTCATTTGTGAGGACGAAGCAACGTTGTATATATAATTTATTAATATGTGTGTGCATTCACTGTGTTGTAATTAAATGAAAAACACATTTAAAGATGAGTTATTTTTTGCTTTACAGTAATGTAAGGTGATGTTTTTATGCCAGAGGACGCCACCTGCTGGTCAAACTGCTCACTGAAGGAAATGAGAAGATCAGTCACATTCAATGCAGACTTGCAGCTTTGTTCTTGTTTACCATAAAACTATCCTGAAAAATCCTGATTCAGTGAACAAATAAGCAGCAAACACACAAATGGAAAGTGAAAATACACTGCGTCCATCCTCACATCCTCCATGACAGTCTGGTTTGCTGCATCCACGGCCAGGGACAAGGCCAAACCGCAGCGTGTCATCCACTCTGCTGGTCGGCCGCAGCCTCCATCTCCACGACCATGGAATATTTTTGATTTATTCTATTTAATTTAAAGGGATAGTTGCATTTTTTAAAAGTGGGGTTGTATGATCTACAAATAGCCCCTAAATACTTTAATTGCAGTAGAAGACTCTCTACACTCCTCCCGTTAGCAACGCCAGCCCATAATAGCCCTGCTCAGAGATTTACAACATACAGTGTTGTGAACAGACCCAAAGAAACAACCTATTTTCACGGCCTAAAAGAGGTTTTACCTGAAAGAAAATACACAGTTCCATTGTTCGCTATGATATAATTTTTTCCAGCCCTTCAAAGTGCAGGAAAAACACAGTTTTTATTTGGACCTAACCAACTCACGTATCCCTCCGCCCAGGGTTCGCGCCCGCCGATCAGCAGTTGGTTAGGTCCAAATAAAAACTGTGTTTTTCCTGCACTTTGAGGGGCTGGAAAAAATAATATTATAGTGAATAATGGAAGTGTGTATTTTTTTTCCAGGTAAAACCTCTTTTAGGCCGTGAAAATAGGCCGTTTTTTTGGGTCTGTTCACAACACTGTATGTTGTAAATCTCTGGGCAGGGCTATTATGGGCTGGCGTTGCTAACGGGAGGAGTGCAGAGAGTCTTCTACTGCAATTAAAGTACTTAGGGGCTATTTGTAGATCATACAACCCCACTTTTAAAAAAATGCTACTATCCCTTTAAATGTCTTCTTATTTTTGTACCTTTTGTGTTTGCACCTGACACCACCTTTAGGCTACTGCTCTTGGCAATAAAATCTTTTCTGATTCTGATTCTGATTAACACAACTGGGGCAAAGCTAAAAACACACGTGAATCCATGGATCTATTGTAAGAACAGTAAGTTAAGGACATAAGTTAATATAATTCATCCATGCCTGCACAGTTTTCCATTCATTCTGTAAAACTACTACAGGTGTAATATAGTTTTTGGCCACCGCGCTCCGGTGGCGCTGTTGTCAACCACTCAGTCTACATTGTTTCCTGTGAGCTGTCAGTCAATCCCGTTAATATAATACATCCATGGTCAATCCAAACTATTCCCATGGATCTATCAAAGACGGTTATGGTCACTCCACTCGGACTTCTGTTGGAGACAAAGTTCACAGACACTGCAACACAACTCGAGCTCATTTATCAAAGGTAAGACTTTTTATTTTGGTTTGTTTTTGTTTTTTTAATTTGACGCTACGAGATGAGTTATTTTTTGATAAGAAAGGTGTATAATATTTGACCACACACACGATAAGTTAGCTGCCATAGCAAGAGACGTCGCTGAATTACTTTTATCTTTCTACGTGTTATTTTAATGAGGGTCTCTGTGTTTTATCTTTTAAAGTTTTATCTTTTACTTGCTTTGTGTTATTGTTCGAAATAAAATAAAACAGGACTAAAATACTTTTTACAGATATGATTCATCCTCAACTGTTAGTTAACGTCCAAAAGCAGCAACAGTTAACCGCATCCTAGCAACCACCCAGAGGTACCATGGCAACCAGTTCATTTAGCAGGGTTGCAGCTATGACGTGGTGACAAACGGCTTTTAGGCTACATGATCAGCAAACTAACAGGAGACTTTAGTTTTTAGCTTTTAACTTCAGCAACCAGTGAGTCAAACAAATGAAACACTGACGGAATATTATTATTAATTTTGTATTATTAATTGTATTACTCTATACTGAGCTGACATTATGATTCAGTCATTAAACTCGTTTGATGATTTGACTCATTTTCCTGAATTAACCACAGTAGTTTGGTCTTAAATGAAACGACTCAGTTGACTTTTTTGTGAAAAATAAATTACTCACATTGGTAGCTACTATGACAAAATGTAAAAACAAAATAGGCTACCTTTGCTTTCTTTCTTTCTTTCTTTCTTTCTTTCTTTCTTTCTTTCTTTCTTTTTTACAAGTGAATACACATTTTTTACAACAAATACAGTAGGAAAGATTGAGTAGGCTACTGTACAGTAGGCTAACAGTTATCAATACAATTCAAAACAATTATAATACCTTTCTTTTACTGTTAACGAAACAAAAATTATTACTGGGGAATGTAAAAAAAAAAAAAAAGGAATATTTTTGTTTACTGGAAGGCAGGGGTTAATTTGTGTCCTCTTAGTTTTGGATGGCCTGTGGTCCCCCCCCCCCCCCGGACATGGTCGTGATGTGGGGTGTTTTGGACAACAAATATGGTAAGCATACTGTCTATTAATAGGTCACTGTGCCTATCTTTAAATAACAATAATAATGGAAGATTTGTATGATTTATTGTGCAGTAACTTTTATTTTTTTTATGTTTTACAAGTTAGACCTGTTGAGAAATTAACAAATTAACTGCTGAGTGTATACTTAAAGTCCCACCAGTGCAGAGTATAGCCTAAAGCAATTATAAATTATTTAATTTAATTTAATTCAGTTTATTTGATAGGGACAATGCAGGTTAACATAGTGACACTTCCACTCGTTACAAACAAGTCAATGTGGCCGATGTTCTGCATACAGAGATTATAGCTAATGCTAGTTTCCAACTCCCGTCCCTAGTTAGGCTTTTAGTAGAAAAAAGAAGGTGTGTTATTGTCATAACATTTATACCATGGATATTATTTGAAATTAAGGCTTGTAAGTCCCACAGCATGGTAAGTGGGCATTTGCATGTATTTTTCTGTATGTGTTACGGGACCTGTGCCGGTCTCATCATCCCTGCGCTGTCATATGTACTTTGCATTCTGGCACCTTAATGATTTACAAATTAAGCACTGGTGGGAGGATGTTGGTTATAGATCCGATCTTCTTTGTCAAAGAGTTGACAACCTTATTATAGGGTTAGGTTATATATACCTGAACTCTATTTGTAGTGCTAAAGGTCAGACTAAGGGTTTTAGTTCTGGAATAAATGCCCAAACACAGCTTGTGACTTAGTGAACTTATAAAAAACTCTTTTTTCATTTGTTTCTCCTCTTGGCTAGCTGAAGTCTGACCCCTCTGCTTCTTCTGCAAACTCAACAAACAACAATAAGCCAATAGCGCCCCCTTGAGTATTCGCCTCCATCACCGTCACCGTCGATCTGATAGATGTTCTCCACAGCGGAGCCTCGGTGTTGGAGCTGCAGCGTGGACGGACCGTGGAGCTGCTGAGGCCTGAGACACAGAGTCACAGCTCATTGGTGAGTAAAGAAGAGAGCGATGTCATTTCATCTTTAATGTAAAATTAGGACAGTGTTATGAAACATTAAACAGGAAGCACAAACTTATACTATGAGCTTGAGACCAACTTGAGCCATTATATTAACCCTGAGCAACGACAACATGGTGTGTCAGTGGTTTTTACTTCACATGCGTCATTTTGACTCTTCACCAGTCCATTGTGAATGTCACATCAAACAGAGAGGAAACCTCAGTTTCCTTTCCTCATCTCAGACCTCAGCCCAGGAAGCTTTTTGCTTCCTTCTGCCCGCTCTCAAACACTAGTCTACTTCATTCTGTTGATGATCTGAGATTTTTTGTAATGCTTTTTCTGACATGTGTTCTGACGTGTTACTTTGAATTTTATATTTGTTTGTCTGTTATTCGAGATAAAATACTAAAAAAAAATTGGATGAATGATGAACACTGAGAACCTGCACCATACACACATTGACTGTTGAGAACAATTCAGTTTTTGGGACTGTGTGAGTTTTGTTACAAACCGTTTAAAAACTTTTACTCAGAACAACTGAATTCACTATTTCTCAGAAACCGTGCTACAGAGTGGTTTTGTGGTTTAGGGTTGCTTGACTTCACGAAGCGGTTGAGCTAGAGGATGATGCTAAGTGTGAAGATGATGAAGACAATGACGGTGGCGGTGACGTGAAGCGTGTTGAAGATTTGCAATAGTGACAGATTTGAGATTCCACTTTGCCGACTTTTCGGGATACTGAGCCAATGGGAAACCCAACGATGTTCGATCCCCACATCTTAATCAAAACTGCTTAGAAATCACAGTTTCCATAGCGACCAAGTTAGAAAAAGAAGTTCTAAAAGATATAAAAACTCACATTTTGTTGAGTTGCCTCCTTTTGCACTCTGTGGAGACAGACACATGAAAAAACTCAATCAGTACGACCAGGTTATAGACAGAGCCCGTCTTCAACCTCTAATCTGTTTTGATTATTGATTAGTGATTTCCTTCACCTTAAATCTAACATCCACCCCTCACCTCCACAATAGGCCAACCTGACCTCATCACTACATTACTTCACATGGTCGGTGTCCATTGGTTTCTCAGCAGGAAACCAATGGACTGTCCACTCCAGGTATGGAATGAGTCTCTGCACCAAGTGAAGGAGTGCAAGTATCTTGGGGCTTTGTTCAAGTGAGAGGACACTGGAGCACATATGCACGAGAATCGGTGCAGCGGGAGCAGTATTGCAATCGCTGTACTGCACTGTTGTGATCAAAGAGGGCTGAGCCAAAAGGCAAAGCTCTCGATCTGCCGGTCAGTCTTCGTTCCTACCCTCACCTGTGGTCATGAGCGTTGGGTCGTGACCGAAAGAGCAAGGTCACATACATGCGACCAGGATGAGTTTTCTCAGGAGGGTGGCTGGAGTCTCCTTTAGAGATATGGTGAGAAGATCAGTCACCTGAGAGAGACTCAGAGTAGACATTTGAAAGGAGCCAGCTGAGGTAGTCTGGTGTAGGATTGGGTTCTGGTCCAATTCTTTTACGGAATTGGGTCCAACATGTCAGTTATGGACCCGGTTGTGTGAACGATGGCCGCAATCGGTTCCTGAAGTTCAGCTTTACTTGCGCAAATTTGACCATGGGAGTATTTGTGTTTACTCGCGTTATTCGCATTACTCGCACAAATACACAAGTACAAACAACTCTACAACTGGTATTATCATCGGAGTTGCACACAGCTTGGTGAATTTCACTACCTTCTCCACGACCTACGTCTGGATGACGGTTGCCTCCAGTGCTCACCAGGGCCCAGTTTATGGCCTGTAGGATAAGTCTCTGCATTTGTAAGTATAATTAATGCAAAAATAGCATATAGGGAATCTGTGAGAGGAATCATTACGGAACCGGATTTGATACAATCCTAATGAATCCCAACCCTTATCTGGGGAGGATGCCTCCATATGGAGGTGTTCCTGTTCCTGGCACGTCCAGCTAGGAGGAGGCCACCGGGCAGACCGAGGACTAGGTGGAGAGATTGTATCTCCGACCTGACCTTGGAAAGACTTGAATTCCTCAGTCAGAGCGAGATGATGTAGCCAGGGAAAGTAAAGTCTGGGGCTCGCTGGTGAAACTGCTACCCCACGAACCCGATCCCGGATGGATGGATGGATCTAAATTACAGCAGTTTTCAGCCACCAGATTCATCAACACCATGCTAGTTTTCACACAAAAAATCTGCAACGTACTCACCTTTCGTAAATCACACGTGACACCAGGCATTCACTGAAATTTCCACCAGGATCTACACCAGATCCCACGGCGACCACAATGACGAGCACTATCCATCCGAACAGAACACACATCAAGACCACCAGCACAGAGCCACTCCCCTGCTGACACAAAACACAGAAGTGTCAGTGTGAAGATGACAGTGAAGAAAAAGCCGTGTCTCATGCTTTTGACACAGGAAGTCTCTGATAATGTCTCACCTCGGTCTCCAGGCTGCTGGTTCTGCTGGTGGACGTGAGACGGCTCTCTGGGGAGGAGATGGTTTTAGCATCGTAATGTCACCTAACCCTAAGACTAACGCACAAGAGTAGACCTTTAAAGAAACCAGTCCGAGGTCTGTGTACCTGTGCTCTGTCCAGCTGTCGTCTCAGTGTTTGGAGCTGATGTTGTCATCTGTGGGGCTGAACCAGGTCAAACCAACATCAGATCATCAGAGACTCGTCCTGTCACATGTGTTGTTTCGTACAAATGTGTTCAGGGTTTTCATTGAAACAGAGTAAGACTAAGAAGCCTGATTCACACATAAATATTTTCTAAATCTTCATTCAGACTACACAATTTAACATTTTTTTGTCTTTTAAATGCTCACAGTGGCATAAACTCTTGCTGTGTCTTGGTCGGGAGACTGCCGAGATACAGTGATCAACAAGTCATACAGGTATTGCTGCGGATTTCTCATTCCCCACCTGTTTGATTCAGAGTGTAACCAAGAAGGTCTCTGGTGTAATGGGATGATGAATGAGCGGGCAATATGAAAAAACCTCTTAACCTTCAAGCGGCTGATTTTATATTAGGCTTTTGCCAAGTCGTTTGACTCAGGTTGACACGGGTCGGTGCGCCTTTCCCACTGCCACCAAAAGCCGATTGTTAGCGGGTTTAAACTGGTTTTTGGCCAGTGGGAAAGGGGTATTCATTAACTCATCTGACCTGCTGTTGCTGGTAACATCTGCAACTGGTCTGAACATTAGCACAGTGTTTTCTTAAATTATTTCAGATCATTTGCATTTTTATTTAATTTGCATGTGTTTCAAACCAGGGTTAATAGCGGGACATTGCAACTTTATGTTTTGGATCAAGCAAGTAGCCCTTTGGGACTGTTACCGTCTGAACACAAATGACCCCCCAAAAAATATGCAACAATTGTATCGGTTTAGCCACTGAATCGGAACAAAGCAAACAAACCACAGGTCTGAATACACCCTAAGATTTAGTCAGGCTCAGACTATGTTGGACTAAGTCAGACTTGGACAAAGACACAGACTCATTCAGGCTGCTGCATTAATGTGTGTTATACCTTAGCAGCTTTTTTCATTAAATTCTCAAAAACACTCAAAGGTCAAACACTCACAAAGATTTCTTTCCAGTCGTTAATGTAAACTTTCCTGCACAAACTGATATTTTAACATCTCACCTTCTTCAACAATCAGATCAAAGTGATGTTTGACATCATTGAACCACCCAGGTATCTGCACTCTGCATCCATACTGTCCAGCATCTGTCGTTGTGAGGTTTTGTATCGTCATGGAAACGTCTCCTTCATCCAGTCGTCCCAGTAACTGATACCTGCTGGAGACGTTGTTCACTGTTGTTGTTCCATCACTGCTGATGATCTGGTCGTTGCAGGTCCCAACATTCGGTAAATATGCTCGACCCCAACAAACGAACAGGAGTCCATGTTCCTTACTGTCGTATCCACATGGCAGAGTGATGTCCTCACCTTCTCGACCCACAAACCTGTCGTCACTGTGACCGACTGTGGAGACAAGAAACAGGTAAATAAACCAAACTAGAAAATTTCCTCTGGGAAATGTTGATAGTAGCACGGGGAGCTATAGAGCAGTAGATGTTTGAAGAACTCCAATAATTGCTCTTTTTTCGCCCGTCCCATTCACTTCAATGCAAAATTCTTCTCAGTTTTTTCGCAGTAAATTTGTATTCTGTAGAGAAAAGTAATAGCACACCGATCCTGATCACATCTTGATATATAATTTGTAGGACGAGTAGCAAACCGAAGGACCAGAGGCACTGGTCCCTGCAGCTAGTAGCTCCTTTTGACGGGTGTGGTCATTTTGTTGAATGGCAGCAAAACTTTCCTACACAGGATGTATGCCACTAATCAGGAGATAAAATCAAACAGCATCTTGTGGGTTAGATAAAGATCCACGACAGAGGTATGAAGGACATAATGTTAAATGACTTATATGTAGCCTAAATATTGATATGAATATTCTTATATTGGTAATAACCATAACACACAGAGAACTAACTGTGCCAGAGTGGCTGCAGGTCAAATACACCAAAATCAGTAAGAGTAGGTAAACAAAGTCAGGAAAAGCCACAAGTTTGAACCAGAATTAAAATCAAAGACATGAACAGGAAACAGTGCAATCAGTCAGTAAGACTGACCAGTAAATCAGTAGATAATGATGAAGTACCTGAGAGAAGAGCGAGCAGCAGTACGATCCTCATGACGAGCACTGACAGACTGGCACCACACACACACCACATCTTAACACAGCTGCTGTGACCACAGTGAGTCACCACAAACACACACACACACACACACACACCACATATCTTAAACACAGCTTGCGCACTAATCAACATGCTACACAGTTCTTGAAAGAAGGAACATGGAGCCGCTGTGTTTCATCAGACTGGACATAAAGAACTCACCATCTATATATGATTGTAGGTGATTGAAACTAAATAAAGTGTTTGAGCTTGGTGCATCAAACAACAGCTGTATTCAAATGCAATATAGGCTATATACAGTTGTAAAGATGTTGTGCACTTTTCTGTGATTGAACTGAGCTTTACCTGCCATAGACGCTGTGTTGATGATGACTCCTCCCCGACCTGCAGTCACCTTGCTCGTGTGGTCCATGGCCAGGTAAGTCCCTCTGATCACACCCATCTGCAACAACTCACAGTTTATTATGATGTCACTTCATTCATGTCCAATAAAAACTTGTTGTTTGTGTCACTAACTGTTGACGTCAAAAAAGTAAATGTCAGGTTTTCCTGTTTCGGTTTCCTGCAGACATTTTGGGCTCGTGGTGTTTTAAAGAAGAGACTGCAGACATTAGCTTTGTTGCTTTAAAGGTAGGTGACTCACAGTAATGAAGCTCAAAGCATGCTGGGAGACTACATGGCTTTCCATAAAGTGTAGTACCATGGATTTCCAACAGGTGGTGCTATAACACCACCCATAAAACACAGACACCACTCTGTGAAACAGTCAGGGAGCAGTGAATAATGTGAGATCTTCCTCAGTGAGAGCGCTGCAGCCGAGGAAAAGTAAAGTAAAGTCAATGAAGCAGAATCCCACGTTTATAGTTTTTTTATTTTCAAGCACTGGTTAAATAGTATAGCTTCTTGTATTCACAGTCTGTACAGTATTTCCTACATGTGTCTCAGCTCAACGGTTCATCTCATCCTTCTCAACAACACAACACTTCACACATGGGTCCGAATCTGATCCACAACACTGAGAACAAACACTGTAACACGTCGAACTACAACATACTAACTACAGAGAGCATAGGCTACAATATATTTTATCTTTTAGGTTTGAATCATTATTTCATCATAGAAAAAGATCTCAGCAGTTCGTTGAGTTCAACAAAGATAACAAGAATGAATCAGCAACGCAGCATTTTGCTTCAGGTACATGTATTGTGCATAGGGATTTACAGTTCTTATAAAAAAAAATACATTTGACCAAATTAAGGAAAAAAACAGAATCACAAAATTACGAAGATGTGAGAAAAAACAAAAATCATTTTTACTTCCTCTCTTCTGCATCTGACCTCATGTTTTTATTCCTCACACACTCATTTTCACTCATTTTCACTTCTGTCTGTGAGAAAAAAGAAAAAAAAAACATCAGGGAAAAATGGTCTTTGTAGAGAAAACTGGAGTCTTTGTGTGATCCCTTCACATTAACACCTCTCCTGAGAAGACACCTGCAGAGCTGAACGGGCTGAGAGGAGGAGGAGGAGGAGGAGGAGGAGGAGGAGGAAGAGGAAGAGGGGGGAGAGAGAGGAGAGGACTGAAATAAAGAGATTTTACAGATTTAAAGTTTTAAAGATATTTTACAGTCTGTTTCCTGCCTGTGTTCATTCACTCTTTGTCTCATCTGAGTGTTTATTCATGTCTCTGTGACCCACAACGTCTCAGACAGGACATCGATGGACAGATGATGTGTTTACTGTCCTCTTCTTAGTCTATTACATGTAAACTGGACTCTAATTAAAGTCTAAAGAGACATTAAATAACTGTGAGACGAGTGCAACAGAAGCAGCAGGAAAAGGAAATACTGTATGACGGAGTCTGTGTTTGAGCCGTATCAGGTTTTCACTTTTCTCTTTGCATCAGTGTTTGAGTACGGGAGCAGAGAAGGGACATGATCTATACAAAACTGAACATAATGAAAATGAACTTTAAAATGTGAATCCTGAAGAAACAAAAAACTGATCATTCAAATTTAAACCTCTCTGTATTGTGGTCCAATACAAACCATCATGGCAGAGAGCAGCATACAGTGTAATGTTTGCAGCCTGCTGCCTAATGATGTTTCCCCCTCAGTTGTTTTCATTTTGTCATATCATTTTTATTTTTAAATATGTATATATATTAGGGCTGACCTCCAAAAGTCGACGATTCGACGATTCGATTCGGAGGGGTCTGATTCGACTATGAACCTCGTAGTCGAATCTAACCCCTACCATTCTGACTATATGGGGGTGCCCACGGCTGCTGAGCATAAATTGTTACATAGAATGTCTTTTTTCGTTATAAAAAGACTATTTTGATACAAAATCTGCCTACTTTCTGTTAATAAAGAGTTCAAAATTATGTGTGTGTTTAAACGGTAGTCTTAGCTTCTTACTACGTATTAATAAATCACCCACTGCAGTTGCACAATTAAATGAGCGGAGGTTTTTTTTTTTTTTTTCAAATGAGCGGAGGTGAGCAGTAGGACCGTCAAAGTCACTGCAGAACACTCACGGAGTGGCAAAAAGACGAGAGGCAGAGCCGCCGAAGTTTAAAATCAAGGAAGTCTGACAGTCTAACTTTGTCAACATTTATCATGCATGACCTGACAGAACAGCAAAACATTGTGAGGATACATCTGACTTTGACCGAGTTACATTCAAGAACCTGCTTTCAATCACGGAAAATAAATTAACTCCAGCGGTGATTTTTTTTTTTTTTTTCGATGGATCAGCTGTGTTTACCGTTTCAAGTGTCAATAGTTCTGATGGTTAGACAGATGAATTAGTCCCTAACACATCCTAAAGTTTGACATGTCAGAGTTTTTCAGAAGAGGAACTTGTTTTTTTCCAACTTCCGAGTTGTCATGAACGCACCATCAGTGTCGGGAGTCACAGCTGTAATCTCGTCCCTCTGCAGCCTGTCTGTCTCTCTGCCGGTGCCGCGGTCACACTGTGTGTGTTACAGGATTGATTAACGTAATGTACGGATTGTCGAGTCCTTCTGACCTCCGTTTGTTTTGATACTACATGTTTTACCCGGTTTCTCTGTGTCCACGACCACCGCTATCCTTCACCACGTTGTGGGGATGTTTGATTTTGCCACTCACAGTCCGAGCAAAAGGAGCGTTGTCCAGGGCAACGTAACATAAACGCATACCCTGGCTCACAATGGCTATTAAAAATCATCCAAAGTGTGGAAAATAAATAAAGGTATTTGTTTTACACCATATTTTTTGGGTGTTTTAGCTCTTTTGTTTGAAACGGAAAAAGTCGCAAATTTGCTGCTATCTAAAAAAAAAAAAAAAAGCAGAAATGCACAATATTTAACATTATTTTATACTGACTTTATTTAGTTTCGCCCCATCATTCTGTTTTGATTAGGCTATGTTTTGAATTGTTGCTCCATGTGGACTGTTTGTCTTGTTTGTGGAAGAGGAATAAGAAGAAAAAAAATCCACAGTATAACAATAGTGCCTCAGCGTATTTGCCTTTTGGCCCTAATTACAATACATTTGTTTTACTGTAAATAAAACAAAAATGATTACTGGAAAATGTGAAAAAAGGGAATATTTTTGTTTAGTGGGAGGATGATGGTTATGGATCCCACCTTCAATGTGGATCTGACGATGTCTTCTCTGGAAAATTTTCTTTTACCTTGTCTGCCAAATCCAACCTTGAATTGACTTGTGTGCATGTGGTTGGTGGTCGTATGCTTTCCAGCTTTTCCAGCTCTTTGCCAAAGAGTTGACAACCTTACCTGAGCTCTATGTAGTGCTACAGGTTATAGCCTAAAGGTACAATTCTGGAATAAATGCCCTGACACAGCTTGTGACTTTTATTTTTGCTTCTTCTGCAAGCTCAACAAACAACAATAAGCCAATAGCGCCCCCTTGAGTTCTCGCCACCGTCACCGTCGACAGGGGTGGACTGGGACAAAGAATTGGCCCTGGACTTTTTAGTCCAGACCGGCCCACTATCTGCGCGCGGATATTTTGCCAACTAGCACCGTTGATGTGCATACAAACACACAAAGCTCTTAATAACACCACTACTAAACGATATACAATATACAACAAAGTAGAGGAATAGTGTGGAATAAGTTAAGTTTGGACAAGATTACATGCACATAAATGAGTCTGCATGCAATCAGAACTTTGGCTAGTTGGCTAAAGTATGGAAAACAATAGTACAATGATCTGAAAAATGGACAAACACTAATTTTATCTTAGAAAGACAGTACAGCTCAACATAATGTATAGACGACAATGAAGCATGACAAGACATGCTTGTAATTTGTGTACTGCATCATGAGTAATATGCAGAATGATGTTTTACTGTAACAGTATAATCTGTGTTTTATTAATTTGAACTGTATAATGTTAAACTGTTGAAAGGACAATAAACCATAAACACTGACTGAAAAAATATGGAAAGCATAGCCTACATATTTGTTAAGTTGTTAGATCAATGTCCTTCATGACCAAATTTGAGTGAGGTCACTTTAATAAAAGCAACTAATCAATTAATCAGGATAGTATATGAATATAGTTATTGTTTTCCAATACTTTAGCTGTAACACACCACACCATCAGAGTTATTAGCTATAGCTATTTATTATGTCAAGTAAAGTTCATAGCAACCGTTCTGGACCATTTACAGTATTTTAATGAATGTTTATCCACACCATTCTACCTGCTTAACACGGTATCACTACTGTACCTCCTTCACATGGTGGAGAGTCTTCCTCAACACTTATTTTTTCAGCCTCCTCCTGCACCATAAGGGCACTGGTAATGGGAGCTTCACTCCCTTCAGACTCACGTGAAGGACCTGCTGCTGAAGCTGCAGCATCGGTGCTTCTAGCCCAGGCCAGGCCAGGCGGCCCCTGCAGCAAACACCTGCTTAATTGTTGTACTTTCAGCAGTCTGTGCTGCTAGAGCTTTTCTTTTTCTGTTACTTTCCTCCATTTTTCCGCGCTGCCTTTGCGTTTTTTTTTTACTTTTCTTTTCCGTTTTCGTGCACTGGTGTGTTGTTTTTTCTCTCTCTCGCTCTCTCTCTCATCATGACTCCTCATCATTAAAAGTGATTGGACGAGGGGGGGGGTCTAGAACATGCGTGGGTG
Organism: Trachurus japonicus; assembly: GCF_045865225.1. NCBI lineage: Eukaryota > Metazoa > Chordata > Actinopteri > Carangiformes > Carangidae > Trachurus > Trachurus japonicus. Next base: position 2,495,639 of record NC_140920.1, on the reverse strand, counting down.
GGACTCCTGGGCCTCTGTAGCCTCTCATAGGGCCATTGGGCCAGGTAGACAAGCCACTGGGCCAATCGTCACCTCTCTCTGCTGTGTCTGCAGCTGAGCACTGTGGGCCGAGCCGATGCATGTCTCTCTCCTAATAGGCGAGGCATGGTGAAAAAAAAAGTTTAATAAATAAATAAAAAACGGCCGCCTATCGGCCCATTAGTGACCGGCCCACCGGGAAAACTCCCGGTACTCCCTATGGCCAATCCACCCCTGACCGTCGATCTGATAGATGTTCTCCACGGCGGAACCACACTGTTGAAGCTGCAGCGTGGACGAACCGTGGAGCTGCTGAGGCCTGAGACACAGACACAAAGAAGAGAGCGATGTCATTTCGTCTTTAATCTAAAATTAGGACAATGTTATGAAAGATTACAGACTTGTCTGAAGTCTGAAGATTAAACAGGAAGCACAAACTTATTACTTGTTTATCTGAGCTTGAGACCGACTTGAGCCATTAACCCTGAGCAACAACAGCACAGCGTCAGTGGTTTTACTTCACATGCGTCATTTTGACTCTTCACCAGTCCTAGTTTGTGAATGTCACATCAGAGAGGAAACCTCAGAAGTTTCCTTTCCTCGTCTCAGACCTCAGCCCAGCAAGCTTTTTGCTTCCTTCTGCCCCCTCTTAAACACATTTATTCTGTTGATTTTTGTTAGTGCTTTTTCTGACGTGTTTCTTTTAATTTTATATTTGTTTGTTTGTTATTTGAGATAAAATGCAAAAATAAAAAAGAAAGAAAGAAATAAAGAAAATGAAAATAACTTTCGGAACAACTGAATTCACTATTTCTCAGAAACCGTGCTACAGAGTGGTTTTGTGGTTTAGGGTCATTCGATTATACGAAGCAGTTGAGAGCGAGGATGAAGTGTGAAGATGATGACCAAGCGGTGGTGGTGACGCGGTGAAGCGTGTGAATATTTGCAAACGTGAGAGATTTGAGATTCGACTTTGCCGACTTGTCAGGACTAGTCAACGATGTTCAATCCCCATCTCCATGTCAAAACTGCTCAGACATCACTGTTTCCATAGTGACCAAGTTAGGAAGAAGTTCTAAAAGATATAAAAACTCACATTTTGTTGAGTTGCCTCCTCTTGCACTCTGTGGAGACAGACACATGATAAACATCATGAGTACGACCGGGTTATAGACAGAGCCCGTCCTCAACCTCTCAGCTGCTACCCCGCAACTCGAGAAGCAGTTGAAGATGGATGGACATGAATTACGGTCATTTTCAGCCACCAGATTTATCAACACCACACCAGTTTTACACTAAAACTCAGCAACGTACTCACCTTTCGTAAATCACATGTGACACCAGCCACACGCTGGTATTTACACCAGGATCTACACCAGATCCCACGCAGGTTTGATAGATGACGACCACTGTGACGAGCACTATCCACCAGAACACAACACACACCACAACCACCAGCACAGAGCCACTCGCCTGCTGACACAAAACACACAAAACACAGAAGTTGTGTAACAAGTGTGAACTCATTGCCAGTGTGAAGATGATGATAAAGCTGATGAAGTCAAACAGAGCAGTTGAGCACATGCATGCGCACAGTGACAAGAGACGTTGTAGAAAAGGCCTAAGGCCCTATCCACATTGGTTAATTGGTTACTATAGAAACCTAACAAATAGCTGCGGCGCACGACATCACAAATATAGAACATCTCTATATCGGTTTATCTTGTCCACACGTCAAAATAAATACGTTTTTAAAAATATTCACTTTGGCTGGAGTTTTTAAAAATCTCTGTTTTAAGCCGTTTTCAATATATTTGTGTGTGTATGGACCCCCCAAACCGGATGAAAAAAACTGTGGTAACGGTAAAAACAAAACAAACAAATGGTTGGACGGCACAGCACAACAGCAAGACGCATCACCGTGTTTGATTTGATTTGATTTATTTGTCAGTAGAAAAGAAATACAAAAAACTGACGAGGATAACATGTTGCTATGGCTACGTACTCATACGTCACGTTTGGTTGAGGATACCATCGCAGCAGACGGCAAAAGTTAAAATATTTGAACTCAGGACGGCATTGTCGCTTGCCGTTGCCATCCATGGTATTTTTTGCCATCCTCCCCCAAGTTTTACCGTTGTTCTCTCGTCCACTAGCAATGACATCCAGCTTGCCGTCTGCCGGACTTGACACAGGAAGTCTCTGATGATGTCTCACCTCGGCCTCCATGGTGCTGGTTCTGCTGGGGGACGTGAGAAGGCTCTCTGGGAAGGTCGTCTGACCTGAGGACAGGGAAATGAAAGCAGATGTTTTGTTAACGCACAAGAGTAGACCCTTAAAGAAACCAGCCTGAGGTCTGAGGTTCTCTATGTGAGTACCTGTGCTCCGTCCAGCTGTCGTCCTCTCAGTCGTCCACTCTGTCGTCGTCTTTGTGTTTGGAGCTGAAGTTGTCGTCTGTGGAGCTGAACCAGGTCAAATCAAACCAACATCAACAGATGATCATCAGAGACTCGTCCTCTCACATGTTGTTATACTGGTACAAGTGTGTTCAGGGTTTTCAGTGAAACTGACTGGGCAGACTTCACCTTCAGGATCAGAGTAAGACCAAGACTCAGAAGTCTTAGACTAAGATTTAAGACTCAGGCAGACTAAGTTTGACTAAGTCAGATTTAGACTAAGATTCTTACAGACTGAGTTTGACAAAATCAGACTCATGGTACGTTCACACCGAAACCATTGGGAGCTTCCTGGCGGGCGAAAGTCATCCATTAACAATGGATGCTGGCGTTGACAGGCGTCTGGAGTGTCGGCAGCGGCGAGCGTTGCGATGCAAGCATCACACTGCAAGCGTCCAGAGCGTCAAATGTTGAGGAGAGAAGCTCAACTTTAGGAGCATCGCCGCCGAAGCAGCAGCCAATTGCAGACCAGGATTCTCACACTGCAGTGCTGCTTGAATGTCCCACTCCTTTGGCCACTGGCTGCTAGAGCTGGCAGGTAGCGAGATGCCAGCGACCAGAGCGTCTGCAGGCGTTAAAGATGTTTTTGGTGTGAATGTACAGACGTATACTTGAGCATGGTACACTTGGTCACGCATGTGCACAAGCACGCAACGCGCTTTGGGTTCGTTCTCCATCACACTTCTGCAACCATGTCGTGTAAACAACAGTCACTTAACGATCACGTCGCACCATGCGTATGTCAACAACTAGCTAACATTGCTTTGAGTAAACTTAAAGATAACCATGACAACTGGTCAAATACTCAAAAGGCGCCGTTCTTTCTGCAGCCAGGTTGCGCGCGCATCCTCCGTGTTGGTAAACAAATAATCTCTCTATATCAATGTGATGACGTATGTGTCGGAGGGCCAGCGGGGGACAGGGGAGGGGGACATTCGTGCTTCCGCAGTACGGAACCACTGGACCTAGTGTGAGTGCACCCTCGGACAGACTGAGTTGGGTTCAGTCAGACTGAGACTCACTCTCAGACTCAGACTCAGTCTCAGGCTGCTGCATTAATGTGTTATATTTTAGCAGCTCGTTTCAGAAAATTCTCACTGTAAAGCAACAAAACACTCAAAGGTCAAAACTCACAGAGATTTCTTTCCAGTCGTTCATGTAAACTTTCCTGCACAAACTCTGATATTTTTAACATCTCACCGTCTTCAACAATCAGATCAAAGTGATGTTTGACATCATTGAATAACCCAGGTATATCCACTCTGCATCCATACCGACCAGTGTCTGTCTTTGTGAGGTTTTGTATCGTCATGGAAACGTCTCCTTCATCCAGTCGTCCCAGTAGCTGATACCTGCTGGAGACGCTGTTCACTGTTTGTCCGTCTGTGCTGATGATCTGGTTGTTGCAGCCTTTGGATGGTAAATCTCCTCGACCCCAACAAACGGACAGGATTCCATGTTTCTTACTGTCGTATCTACATGGCAGAGTGATGTCCTCACCTTCTCGACCCACAAACCTGTTGTCACTGTGACCGACTGTGGAGACAAGAAACAGGTCAAACAATAAACCAAACTATTAAAACCTCCACACTGAACAGGGTATCAAAAGAAAAGGGGGAAAAACAGTCAGACAAGAAAAGAACAAAAAACAAAACAAGCAAACAATAAAAGAAGGGGTGATAATATTAAAAGGAACAAATACACTACATAAATATACAAACAAACACACATAGAAGGCAAAAACATTGCACCTCGAGGGTGATCAGGAACATTATAAAGAAAAAATAAAGACTAAAAAGAATAAATTAAGTAAAACAAAACAGTGGTCCACTAACCGTTGCTGTGCTCACCTACGTCAGACCACTTTAGACCAAATTAGCGGCTCTGGAGAGCCCGAGCCCTGTCCTCTCCAATGTGATACAGAAAGGGGTTCCAAACATTAAAAAAAAGTTTTGTACTTCCGCCATTTAGCTTGCTTCGAGGGGAATAAGGTCCATCACACTCCTCCTAGTCTAGTGTACAATGGTGGGTGTAGTGTGTTGTGTCTTTCGATTCCTTTTGATGGGTGCGGTTGTTTAGTTCAATTGCAGCACAACTTTCCCACACAGGATGACTCAGACTGATCATATACATGTACACCACTAATCATGAGATAAAATCAAATCCACAGCATCTTGTGGGTCCATGACAGAGGGGTGAAGGCAGGGCAATGTGAAACAGTTTGTTTCAAAGGGCTTTACACAGCATAATGAAGGACACAATGTTAAATACCTTACATTTAGCCTAACCCTGACCCTAACACCACTAATATTGATATGAATATTCCTATTAACACTAGTAATAACACAAAGAGGACCATGCCAGTCCAGATGGGCAACAGGTCAAATACACCAAAATCAGCAAGAGGAGGTAAACGCTGTCAGAAAAAGCCACAAGTTTGAACCAGAAATGAAATCAAAGGAAACAGTGTAATTAATAAATACAACTGATCAGTAAATCAGTAGATAATGATGAAGTACCTGAGAGAAGAGCGAGCAGCAGTACGATCCTCATGATGAGCACTGACAGACTGTCACCACATACACGCACACACACCATACCATAACACAGCTGCTGAGAAACACAGTCACAACACACACACACACACACACCTGCCATAGACGCTGTGTTGATGATGACTCCTCCCTGACCTCCAGTCACCTTGCGCATGTGCTCCAACACAGTTTATTATGACATCACTTCATTCACAACATATTACTGTAAACAGTTGAATGATTATTATTGTCTACAGACTATTCCAGGAACCATATTTCCCCCCAAAATACACATCACATGTAAGTCAGTTTTTTAGATTTATTCAGCAGCAATATATATGTTTACTCTCTTTTCAAAAGCCTGGACTGCATAAAAGAGACAAATATAAAAGAGTATAGTAAAAACAGGCTTCTGAAACCTTTCTGACAAAATGAGATATAGACTGAGTTTAACATTTATCTGCACACAAACACTGTAGGAGCCTATAAATTAACATACTCCATTATAAAGTGAACTTAAACCCTTTTCAAAACCTGGACTCTCTGTATGTAAAAAAGGCTAACAAGGCTACATGGCTTTCCATAAAGTGTAGTACCATGGACTTTCAAGAGGTGGAGCTATAACACCACCCATAAAACACAGACACCACTCTGTGAAACAGTCAGGGAGCAGTGAATAATGTGAGATCTTCCTCAGTGAGAGCGCTGCAGCCGAGGAAAAGTAAACACTGTAACACACTGAACTACTAACTACTGTACAGAGAGCATAGGCTACAATATATTTTATCTTTTAGGTTTGAATGTTTTTTGTTTTTTTTCCAGATAAATCATTATTTCATCAGAAAAAGATCTCAGCAGTTCGTTGAGTTCAACAAGGATAACAAGTATGAATCAACAATGCAGCATTTTGCTTCAGGTACATGTATTGTGCATAGGGATTTACAGTTCTTATGAAAATACATTTTACTATAATTAAAGAAAAAAAACAATCACAAACAAATTACAAAGAAAATGTACACAGAAAAAAACTAAAAATATACTTCCTCTTCTGCATCTGGCCTCATGTTTTCACGAACATCAGCAAACCAGTCAGTTTCTGCAGCAGAGAGGTGGAAAACCACATTATCACACACAGCGACAAATGTTGTTTTTCTTGACCTTTGACCTCTCTGTATTGTGGTCCGATACAAACCATCATGGCAGAGAGCAGCATAGAGTGTAATGTTTGCAGCCTGCTGCCTAATGATGTTTCTCCCTCAGTTGTTTTCATTTTTCATGTCATTTTTATTTTTAAAATATTTTTTTTAAACATTTCATTTATTGTCAATATTTGAATATGATTTGCTTTAGATTTCAAGTGGCTGCATCAGAAATGCACAATATTTTACATTATTTTATATTGACTTTATTTAGTTTCGCCCCATCATTCTGTTTTGATTATGTTTTGAATTGTTGCTCCATGTGGACTGTTTGTCTTGTTTGTGGAAGAGGAATAAGAACAAAAAAAATCCACAGTATAACAATAGTGACTCGATGCATTTGCCTTGTGGCCCTAATTATAATACATTTGTTGAAAAGTCACTCTTCAACCACGTGAAAACCGTTTATTTCTAGGTGATGTACAGAGTTCGCTTCGACATGAGAAAAAGGTAAACAAATAGCCAAAAACATGTGGTCCTGAGCGGATGTGCTGAGGAATTAGTGTGGTCGCGAAAGAGTTAAAATCGCCTGTTTGGTTTTTGGTCATTTTCTCCAACACCACCGGCCCGATTTCAACCAAACCTTCTGCGTTGGACTCCCCTCGGACCCCCAGATGATATATCCGAGTTTGGAGAAATTTGAAGAAATTTTAATTTTTGGTCAAAAAAAAAAAAACGTAAGCCGCGCGCCTGTCGTCTTTTTAAAATCGCCTGTTTGGTTTTTGGTCTTTTTCTCCAAAACCACCAGCCCGATTTCAACCAAACCTTCTGCGTTGGACTCCCCTCGGACTCCCAGATGATATATCCCAGTTTGGAGAAACTTTAATATTTGGTCAAAAAAAAAAATGTTGGTCAAAAAATCTAACCCGCAGAGTGGCCTTTTTTTCCAAAATGGCCTGTGTGTTTTTTGTAAATTAACAGTATCACAGAATTTCAAATAAGATTCACAAAAAGAAACATTTTCACTCCCTCTCTTCTGTATCTGGCCTCATGTTTTCACCAACATCAGCAAACCAGTCAGTTTCTGCAGCAGAGTGGTGGAAAACCACATTATCACACACAACGACAAATGTTGTGTTTCTTGACCTTTGACCTCTCTGTATTGTGGTCCAATACAAACCATCATGGCAGAGAGCAGCATACAGTGTAATGTTCGCAGCCTGCTGCTAATGATGTTTCCCCCTCAGTCGTTTTCATTTTTCATGTCATTTTTATTATATATATATTCAAAACATTTCATAGCGCCCCCTGGAGTTCTCGCCTCCGTCACCGCCCCCGTCGATCTGATAGATGTTCTCCACGGCGGAGCCTCGGTGTTGGAGCTGCAGAGTGGACGAACCGTGGAGCTGCTGAGGCCTGAGACACAGACACAGAGTCACAGCTCATTAGTGATTAAAGAAGAGAGGGATGTCATTTATGATGCAGTCACATGCTCCCCTCACCCAAATAGGGCGGGTTATTTAAATCCCCCATCTTACCTGCTTGTCCCTGGCTATGCTTCTGCTGCTACTCTACTGCTGCTGCAGGGCTACAGACTGCGACCAATTTGGTTGCATATGCGACCAAAATTTAGAAGGAGAGCGATGCAGGGAGCAGAGCGGCATGTGGGAGGAGAGCGTCCTCCCGTGTTTTAGCTGGGTCGATATAAGGGAGCTTTATTTAAAAAAAATAAAAAAAGTCGAGTTCTCCTCTACTACAGCTGAACAGCTGACCTGTCACAGACTCACAGTGCACCCTTCATTAATATAAACTTCAACCTCAAAGCTCTCTGTCCTCAGACCGACCAGGTTGTCCATATTGTCCCTGATGATCACACAGGAACAACATAGAACTGCTTATGTGACAGGTTATTGAGTTTTATTAATGTTTACAGCAGGTGTTCAACAAATCAATACTTCTGTGATTGAAGTAGTTAAATATGTAATTCATATCAGAGAAACATTAAAAAACATATTATTTAAACATTTTTCATTGTGCCCCTAAAGTAGGAACTAACAAATATTAGTGTAGCGCCCTGTATAAGCAATGTTCAGCTTTTTATGTTATAGACCCTATACCAAAGGAAATTTAGGTTCTCAGGAAAATTGCCGATTATCAATTAACCATTAATCGATTGGCGGTCAACCAACTAATGATTAATGAATTAGGCCTAATTGATCATTTGCATCCCTACTCACAACCCAAAGTGACGCCATAGCGGCGTGCATTTAGTGGGACACAAAAAATTGGGTGCACCTAAATTTTGTGTTGGTGCACCTAAAAATAAAAGTTAGGCGCACCAGTGCAACTAATGCAAAAAGTTAGTCTGGAGCTCTGTGCTGCCTTGCTGCCCATGAGGTTTTGCAAACCCACCACCTCCCCAGCATCCACCTGTGGGCTCTGTCTCTTGATCCCTTAAGGGGGGTCCGCTTCATTCCCTGTAAATGTCTGGCAAAGCAGATCATTCAGGGAACGAATATGAGTCTGGCCTGACGCCAAACCTGCTGCAGCCATGCTCAAGAATATGCTGTCCATGCTGTGCTTCAGCTTGCTATGCTTACGCTCAATAAATGATTTCTTCTCATTCCAGAGTTGTCTGATTGAACGTCTTTAATGTAGAATTAGGACAATGTTATGAAACATTAAACAGGAAGAATAAACTTATTATTTGTTCATCTGAGCTTGAGACCAACTTGAGCCATTAACCCTGAGCAACAACAGGGTGTGTGGTTTTACTTCACACTTGTCTTTTTGACTCTTCACCAGTTCTAGTTTGTGACTGTTACATCAAACAGTGGAAACCTCAGATGTTTCCTTTCCTCGTCTCAGCCTCAGCTTAGCAAGCTTTTTGCCTTCTGTCCCCTTGAAGCCAACAAACAAGACTGTTCAAGATAAAATAAAGAAGTTTCTGTTTCTACCTGATACACACACACATATACGTATACTGTATATTTCTATATATCTAGGCCTCACATTGTGTTTGTGTGTTCGATCTCCACCTCTGAATGCTCAGACAGTAGCGACCAAGTTAGGAAAAAGTTCAAAAAGAAATAAAAACTCACATTTTGTTGAGTTGCCTCCTTTTGCACTCTGTGGAGACAGACACATGGTAAACATCATCAGTACGACCAGGTTATAGACAGAGCCCGTCCTCAACCTCTGTTTCACTCACCTCTAATCTGTATTGATTATTGATTTAATTCACTTTAAATCTAACATCCACCCCTAACCTAAACAACAGACCAATCTGATCTCAAGACACATCACTACATTACTTTACATTGTTGAATTATAACTGTTATGCAACATAATAATGTATACTATAAAACGGAAAGGTGATATCAGGCGATCTGATTGGTTGTTAACTGTGATATAATCAGCATACAGTACACCACAGCTACTATTCTAAAGCCTTATCACAGCATACTCCACGTCAGGCACGTATCACTGGTTAATGGTAATGGTTAACTGGTTTTACACTAAAAATCTGCAACGTACTCACCTTTTGTAAATCACATGTGACACTAGGCACACGCTGGTATTTACACCAGGATCTACACCAGATTCCACACAGGTTTGATAAATGACGACCACTGTGACGAGCACTATCCACCCGAACACACCACACACCACAACCACCAGCACAGAGCCACTCGCCTGCTGACACAAAACACACAAAACACGTAAGTTGTGTAAAGAGTGTGAAGTCAGTGTCAGTGTGAAGATGACAGGTGTTGATAAAGTCAAACAGAAGAGTTCAGCACACACACACAAACACTGACGAGAGATGTGGTAGAAAAGGCGCATGCTGTTGACACAGGAAGTCTCACCTCGGCCTCCAGGCTGCTGGTTCTGCTGGGGGACGTGAGAAGGCTCTCTGGGGAGGTTGTCTGACCTGAGGACAGGGAAATGAAAGCAGATGTTTTTAGCACCGTAATGTCACCTAACCCTGAGACTAACGCACAAGAGTAGACCCTTAAAGAAACCAATCCAAGGTCTGAGGTTCTCTATGTGTGTACCTGTGCTCCGTCCAGCTGTCGTCGCCTCTGTTGTCCTCTCTGTCGTCTCAGTCGTCCTCTCTGTGTTTGGAGCTGATGTTGTCGTCTGTGGAGCTGAACCAGGTCAAACCAACATCAACATCAGATCATCAGAGACTCGTCCTCTCACATGTGTTGTTTCATACAAGTGTGTTCAGGGTTTTCAGTGAGACAGAGTAAGACTAAGAAGCCTGGTTCACACATAAATATTTTCTAAATCTCAACAGATTTGTTTTATCTGTGAGAGACCCCACACATGAAGGTAAAAAAAACTTTGAACAACCCCCCCCCCCTCCTTGAACCACCACCTTACCGTGGTGGAGGGTTTTGATCACCCGAATGATCCAATGTTGTCCGGGGCTTAATGCCCCTGGTCGGGTCTCCCAAGACAAACAAGTCCTAGGTGACGGGTCAGACTAAGAGCGGTTCAAAGCCTCTTATGAAGAAATTAATACCAAAGAAGTTTACGTCGCCTGGACTGGCGTTACCGGGGCCCCACCCTGGAGCCAGGCCTGGGGTTGGGGCTCGTAGACGAGCGCCTGGTGGCCGGGTCTCTGCCCACGGGACCCGGCGGGGTGCAGCCCGAACGAGTGGCATGGGCCCACCTTTCCGTAGGCTCACCACCCGCAGGAAGGACCATGAGGGGCCGGTGCCGTGTGATTTGGGTGGCAGCCGTGGGCGGGGGCCCCGACGACCCAAACCCCGGACAACGACTCTGGCTTTAGGGACATGGAATGTCACCTTGCTGGGAGGGAAAGAACCTGAGCTTGTGCGGGAGGTTGAGCGGTACTGGCTAGAGATAGTCGGGCTCACCTCCATGCACAGTCTGGGCTCTGGAACCCAACTCCTGGAGAGAGACTGGACTCTCTTCCACTCTGGAGTTGCCCACGGTGAGAGGCGGCGAGCTGGTGTGGGCTTGCTCATAGCTCCCCAGCTCAGCCGCCATGTGTTGGAGTTCTCCCCGCTGAACAAGAGGTCGCTTCCCTGCGCCTTCGGGTCGGGGATAGGTCTCTCCCTGTTGTCTCGGCCTACGGGCCGAACAGCAGTGCAGAGTACCCGGCCTTCCTGGGACCCTGGGTGGGGTGCTGGAAAGTGCTCCAACCGGGGACTCCATCGTTTTGCTGGGGGACTTCAATGCCCACGTGGGCAGCGACAGTGTTACCTGGAGAGGTGTGATTGGGAGGGAGTGGTGTTTTGTTGTTGGACTTCTGTGCTAGTCACAGTTTGTCCATAACGAACACCATGTTCGAGCATAAGGGTGTCCACCAGTGCATGTGGCACCAGGACACCCGAGGCCGGAGGTCAATGATAGACTTTGTAGTCATGTCATCTGACCTCCGGCCGTATGTCAAGCGCATCGTGAGGGTCTGCTGGGAACGTCTGGCAGAATCCCCTGTCAGGGAGGTCTTCAACTCCCACCTCCAGGAGAGCTTTGACCGGATTCCGACGGAGGCTGGAGACACTGAATCCGAGTGGACCATGATCTCCACTTCCATTGTTGACGCGTCTGGTTGGCCCGGGGGACTCCTGAGGCAGCTGACGGGTACCGGCAGGCCAAGCGTGCGGGAGCTCGGGCAGTCGCGGAAGCAAAAACGCGGGTCTGGGGAAAGTTTGGAGAGGCCATTGTGGAGGACTACCGCTCGGCTTGAGGAAATTTTGACAAACCATCCGGCGCCTCAGGAGGGAGAAGCAGTGCTCCGCCAACACTGTTTACAGACTGGGGATGTTGTTGGGCGGTGGAAGGAATACTTAGAGGATCTCCTCAATACCACTGATGTGCCTTCCGTAGAGGAAGCAGAGGCAGAGGACCTCATCACCCACGCTGAAGTCACTGAGGTAGTTCGGAAGCTCCTCAGTGGCAAGGCACCTGGGGTGGATGAAATCCACCCTGAGTACCTCAATTCCCTGGATGTTGTGGGGATGTTGTGGCTGACACGCCTCTGCAGCATCGCATGGCAGTTGGGGACAGAGCCTCTGGACTGGCAGACCAGGGTGGTTTGGTTTGATTGGGGGATCACACTCCTCAGCCTCCCGGGGAAAGTGTATTCCAGAGTACTGGAGAGGAGACTCCGTCCGATAGTCAAACCTCGGATTCAGGAGGAACAATGCGGTTTTTGTCCTGGCCGTGGAGCGCCGGACCAGCTCTATACCCTCCACAGGGTGCTTGAGGGTTCGTGGGAGTTTGCCCAACCAGTCCACATGTGTTTTGTGGACTTGGAGAAAGCATTTGACCGTGTCCCTCATGGCGTTCTGTTGGAGGTGCTCCGGGAGTATGGGGTCGGAGGCCTTCTGCTGAGGGCTGTACAGTCCCTGTATGACCGGAGCAGGAGCTTGGTTCGCATTGTCGGCAATAAGTCAGACCTGTTCCAGGTGCGTGTTGGACTCCGGCAGGGCTGCCCTTTGTCACCAGTTCTGTTCATTATTTTTATGGACAGAATTTCTAGGTGCAGCCAAGGGCCGGAGGGGGCACGGTTCGGGAGCCACTTGATTTCATCTCTGCTTTTTGCAGATGATGTTGTCCTGTTGGCTCCCTCAAGCCAGGACCTCCAGCATGCACTGGGGCGGTTTGCAGCCGAGTGTGAAGCAGCTGGGATGAGAATCAGCACCTCCAAGTCCGAGGCCATGGTTCTCGACCGGAAAAAGGTGGCTTGCCCCCTCCAGGTTGGGGGAGAGTTCCTGCCTCAGGTGAAGGAGAGATAGGATGAGGAACTCGGAGTAGAGCCGCTGCTCCTCCGCATTGAGAGGAGCCAGCTGAGGTGGCTCGGGCATCTGTATCGGATGCCCCCTGGACACGAACATCAAATATAATCTGACGTCCTTTGAGCAAAGATACTTTACCACTATCAAGATACCCAATGACAAGCTGCTCCAATGATATGAAATGGTTCAGCTACACTTCCTGTCTCCTAAAGTGGGTGTAGTTACCCGTCCCCCCACATTGTGTTGTGAACTTGTGTATTGATTCATAAAAGTTGTAGTTAGATTGCATTCGATGGAAAGTCACAATCCGCGGAGTCAGTGACTCAGGTTTCACATTTCAGATGCATTTTCCAAGCAGATTTAGTTGTTTGTTTTTGGTCCGATAGTTTCCATGTCCATGACCACTGTGGGGTCACGGACGGACAGAAAGTACACTCCCACTAAAATCCAAGGACTTGGTTAAGTTTAGTAAAAAGACCAAAAGACCAGGCAGAGGCTAGACAGGCCAGATAGACAGAGAGAGTCCAGAAGTAGAGAGTCCAGATAAGTAGGAGGGAGTCACCTGCTGAGTAATGCAAATTTCCTCATATTGAAAGCCTTGTCAGAATGGTGGGGTGGTGGCATGTCTAAATGGTGGCATGTCTAAATGGTGGTATGTCGGAATGACAGCATGTAACCAGCTAAAGGGAAGAAGGAAAAAGTGAAATTTGTAAAAGAGGGCGGAAATGAGTGGAAGTGGAGCAACTAGAAGCGGCGGCTAAAGTGACGGTGAACGTGTGGAGCGGTTCATGAGACGAGTCCGGCCCGGTCCGACATCCAGGAAAGTAATTTGATTAGTGTTGGAAGTGGAGGGTTGAGTGTCCAGTAGAGCAGCAGGTCAGTGTAGACAGAGGAGGCTCCAGTGGAGTCAGAGCGACGTGAACACTAAACACTCAGACTAAGTTGGACGACGTCAGACTCAGTCTCAGGCTGCTGCATTAATGTGTTATATTTTAGCAGCTTGTTTTGGAATATTCTCATTATAAAACAATGAAACACTCAAAGGTCAAAACTCACAGAGATTTCTTTCCAGTCGTTCATGTAAACTTTCCTGCACAAACTCTGATATTTTTAACATCTCACCGTCTTCAACAATCAGATCAAAGTGATGTTTGACATCATTGAATAACCCAGGTATCTTCACTCTGCATCCATACTGTCCAGCATCTGTTTTTTTGAGGTTTTGTATCGTCATGGAAATGTCTCCTTCATCCAGTCGTCCCCGGAACTGATACCTGCTGGAAGCACTGTTCACTGTTTGTCCATCTGTGCTGATGATCTGGTTGTTGCAGATCCCAGTGTATGGTAAATATCCTCGACCCCAACAAGCTGGATGGATTCCAAGTTCCTTATTGTCGTATCTACATGGCAGAGTGATGTCCTCACCTTCTCGACCCACAAACCTGTCGTCACTGTGACCGACTGTGGAGACAAGAAACAGGTCAAACTATTAAAACCAAACTGTTAAAACTAAATTATTAGTCTCCTGTCAGATAGGTCGTTAGTTTTCTTTCTTCTGTGGTCACTCTGAATGTCTCTTTTGGTTCCTTTTCATGGGTTCAGTTGTTTTATTGAATTGCAGCACAACTTTTCCCACACAGGATGATTCAGTCTGACTCTGATACTGTACATGTATGTACACCACTGATCAAGAGATAAAATTAAACATCTTGTGGATCAGATAAAGATCCATGACAGATGTGTAAAAAACAATATTAAATAACTTATTATCACCACTAATATTGATATGAATATTCTTTTTAACATTGGTAATGACCATAACTCAAAGAGGACTATGCCAGTCCAGAGTGGCTGCAGGTCAAATACACCAAAATCAGCAAGAGCAGGTGAACAAAGTCAGAAAAAGCCACAAGACATGAACGGAAACAGTGTTTCAGTAGGGGAGACCGGGGTTGGTTGGCACACTTTTCACTCTTTGCCATAGCACTCTGGCGTCATTTATGTGAGAATATTCAAACCAGCATTAAATTAAAGGTTAAGGTGTCAGCTTTAACTAAACACATTTCAATGTCCACAGTTATATTCTAAAATCAATTTATTTATGAATAAAATCATACTGCGCACTTGTGCCAACCAGCCCCGACACAGGGTTGGTTGGCACACTTCATGGGGTTGGTTGGCACAATGTAAAAATGAATGGATGAAGCAACCAATATAATAATAAATTGGAAATTTAATTCTAATATATTCAAATTTAAGAAGATAGCATGTATATGCATGCATATATTTGCATGTATAACACTAAAACAGCGCATTTAAGGCCACGAACAAGATAACACGTACACAGAACATTAAACAGTAAACGATTCAAGCTTTTTTTTTTTTTTTAAAGAGAAAATATTCAATGAATATAGAATTTATTCTTAAATATAGCATATCACCTCTTTGTATTTTTATTTCTTTCCATCTCACTGTGTTTTAGATTTGCTGTGTGGGGTGGATGCAGATTATTTACATTAAGGCCTATATAGAATCATTGGAATTACAGTATTGGCATATGTTAGGCTTTGTGGCCCCTTTCACTGCATAAATCATGTGCTCATTTCTTCACTCAGTGCACTGAATTGTATGAAATTATGTTTAATCACATTTAATATATGTATACTGCATTTTGGGGTTGGTTTGTGTGTGCCAACCAACCCCGACATGAGTGTGCCAACCAACCCCGACCAAAACAAACCCACTTTTGTGAATATATGATGATGCCCAGGTAACGTCACTCATCAAAGACTTTCAAGTTGCATATCAAATTGAAGCTGACTCCTATCTCTACAAACTGGAAGTAACACATTTCCAATATCTTTATCCAAAGCAATTTTATAACACTTTAAGTGCGGGGGGCAATTTTTTACTTTTGGTACTAAAAAACTGATATTTTGCCCTCAGCAAAAAAGTGAGTCATTTTCAGATGTTTTAACAAACTAGATAAGTGCAGCTCAAAAAGATGATCATTTTGATGTCACATTTGTGAGTCTGTGACCAACAGGAGGCCAGAAAACAGGGGTGTGCCAACCAACCCCGGTCTCCCCTAATCAATCAATAAGACTGATCAGTAAATCAATAGATAATAGTAAAGTACCTGAGAGAAGAGCGAACAGCAGTACGATCCTCATGATGAGCACTGACAGACTGTCACCACACACACACACACACACACACACACACACACACACACACACACACACACACACACACACACACACACACACCACACCCTAAACACTAGCTGCTGCGACACTTAGAGTCACCACACAGACACATCTGTATTCTCTGCAGTAATGTTTGAGTCACCAGCTTTTAAAGACAGCAGAAACATGATGCTGTTTTTTCACACTTTGACATCAAGAAAGGAAATGTCAGGTTTTCCTGTTTCTGTCTCCTGTGTAGACATATTTGGCTTGTGGTGTTTTAAAGAAGATACTGCAGACATTAGCTTTGTTGCTTTAAAGGGCATTTCCAGTGGTAATCAATATTTACCTCAGATAAAAGGGTCATCTATGATCAGTTAATTTCATACCATCCATACTCCCAACTGCAGTGTGTAGACATTTATAATCGTTTTTGTTCAATGTTCAATAATTGGCTCCGGACTAATTTAAAAATTGTTCTGTGGTCGCATGTAATGTCCCTTTGACACATCATTTAAAATTTAGAATTAAATTAAATCAAAATTCAGACTTATCGCAGCTCCCGCATTGTTCCTTTCTGGGTCAGAAAACAAACGCCTCAGAGTCCCTCTACCGTTGTGTTCTTTTATTAATGAATACATTTTTTAATTTTTAATTTTTAATTTTAAATGAAGTGAGAGGGACAGGACAGTAATGAAGCTCAAAGCATGCTGGGAGACTACATGGCTTTCCATAAAGTGCACTACCACTGGACGTCCAACAGGTGGTGCTATAACACCACCCACAACACACACACACAGCAGTGAATCAATAAAGAAAAAGATCTCAGCACTTCATTGAGTTCACTAAATGATTGTATATTGTAACAAGAATGAATCAGAAACGCAGCATTTTTATAGGGATTTACAGTTCTTATGAAAAATACATTTTACTGTGAATAAACAAGAAAAGCAGAATCACAGAATTACAAATAAGATGCACAAAAAGAAACATTTTCACTCCCTCTCTTCTGTGTCTGGCCTCATGGTTTCACCAACATCAGCAAACCAGTCAGTTTCTGCAGCAGAGAGGTGGAAAACCACATTATCACACACAACGACATTGTTGTGTTTCTTGACCTTTGACCTCTGTGTATTGTGTGGTCCAATACATGGCAGCTCACAGTGTAGTGTTTGCTGCCTGCTGCCTAATGATGTTTCCTCCTCAGTCGTTTTCAGTGGTCATATAATTTTTCTTTTTTAAATACTTTTTAATATTTTAGTTAATAGTCTTTTTTTTATAGAGATATATTTACTGTAGAGTTTAATGTGGCTGCAGCAGAAATGCACAATGTTTTTGTTTTTCCCCTCATCACTCTGTTTTGTTTGATTGAAATAAAGGTTTGAAATGAAATGAAACATACTGTACTTTTCGGACTATAAGCCGCTACTTTTTTCCCCGTCCCGGTGTCCCAGCTCTTGTCTCTGCTGCACCGCAACCCAGACGCACTCAGTAACTCGTAATCTTTTGTTTATGACGGTTAAGACTACACAAACACACGCGCCGTAACATCGTATATGTTATGTAACGTTATCCACCGCTCCATTTATTGATTTTTCGCCGGCTTCGTTGTAAACAAATGCACATGGGCGAGAGGAGCGTAACCAAAACAGAGGAAAAGTGAGTGGACTTGCACAGTTCCCTACTGTCTTTCTGTGTAAATATCTCATGTTACAACATGAAAACCTGCAGCTTATATTCAAGTGCGGCCTATATGTGTACAAAATGTATTTTCTTTTAAAATTTAGCAGGTGCAGCTTATATTCAGGTGCGCTCAATAGTCTGAAAATTACGTTAATTCACAGTTTTCTCCACATGGACTGTGTTAAAGAGGAACTTAACTCTGCTCCCTTAGCTCCAGCTTCAGAGTCCTACTGGTTAAGACACTGAATACAAAATCCAAGATGACACTGTTAAGAACATAGTGTTACAGGGAGAATGGAGGCTCTCTGCCTTCCATAAGGGAGGGTTGTATTGTTTCCTTTAAGAGTTTTGACCAATGCTTGTTAGCAAGGCGGCCCCGGTTTGAATCCAGCATTGGACGGCCCTTTCCTGCGTGTCATTCCCACTCTCTCTGCCTCCCCATTTCCTGTCTCTCTCAACTGTGCTGTCAGATGAAGGCATGAAAAAAGCCCCGAAAAATATACTTAAAAAAAACAGAAATTGATTTTATAGCATTTAAACACAATCAAAGAAATGAAATGAAAAATACACAGTGCTACATGTATGTTGCATCTCCATGACGAAAATGGGTCTGTGGGCGTCGACTGTGTTAGAGAGAGAGAGAGAGACCTTTCTCTTTCTCTTCCCTCCTTTGTTCAATATGAAGAGAGGCTGCTGACTGTAAATATCATCATAGACGTGTCTGTTCTGATCATACAAGTCAGCAGTGTTTCATATTAATTAGAGGGGGTGAGGGGGTGAGGGGGTGAGGGGGGAGGGGGGGCAATATCTGAGAGTAATATTCTCTCTCACACACACACACACACAAAGCGACAGAAAGAGAAAGAGACATATTTTTCTGATCAGCATTTTTCTGCCCCATATTCAGCCGGAACTGCTCTGAGGCTTTATACACACATACACACACACACAGGCACACACACACACAGGCACACACACACACACACACACACACACACACCACTGAAAGCCTGTAGGAGATTTAGCTGTGACTCCAGATGACTTGGGCAGATTAAGATTTAGGGAATCAGGGACAGGTGGTGTGTGTGTGTGTGTGTGTGTGTGTGTGTGTATTCAGTGGCATTGGTTTCAGCTCTGTTAAAGGGATAGTTCAACATTTTGGCAAATTGGCCCATTGCCATAATCCCTATAGTCGTAGTAGTAGGTTTGTTACCTTTAATTGTCGGTGCAAGATGTTTTTAGAACGGCGGAGCAGAGCCGTGAGCTGCTCAGAGCAACGCTACAGAGGCTCATTATGGGATTTCTTGGTTTCCCTCATCAAACTCATCAAATACACAATCCAACAACTCCACAACGCTCTGGTGGACAAGTTGTGAGCTGCACATTCACCACGCTATGAGATAATAACACAACGTTACCACACAGAGTTGTTTTAGAGGGAAATACAGAGACTGTTGATGAAAAACTGTCCCTGAAGGCAACGTGCATCAGCTGTTTTGCATGAATTTCCCTCTAAAACAACTCTGTGTGGTAACGTTGTGTTATTATCTCATAGCGTGGTGAATGTGCAGGTCACAACTTGTCCACCAGAGCGTTGTGGAGTTGTTGGATTGTGTATTTGATGAGTTTGATGAGGGAAACCAAGAAATCCCATAATGAGCCTCCGTAGCGTAGCTCTGAGCAGCTCACGGCTCTGCTCCGCCGTTCTAAAAACAGCTTGCACCGACAATTAAAGGAAACAAACCTACTGCTATGACCTTAGGGATTATGGCAATGGGCCAATTTGCCAAAATGTTGAACTATCCCTTTAAAAGGACAGATGCTGAAGGGAGACTAGATGGAGGAACGAAGACTCTCATTGGTTGGAGTTGGAGTTAAACATCCACATAGATGTTTGTTAATCCTCATTCATTTCAAAATATAGTTAATTGGATTTCAACAACCCACCACCCCCCAAAAAAGATGTTTTATTTCTAGAATCGCTGCTGAAGGGAGAAAATAAACACACTGAGCTCTGTTCACTTGTTTACAAATCAACCAATCAGAATGAAGCACCTGCAAGAGCTGTAATTATAAAACTACAGGCCGAGAATGTGAAAGGAGGAGTGGACGCTGCTGTTACCTGACTGAGTGTGTGTGTGTGTGTGTGTGTGTCTTGTGTTGGCTGGTAAAGAGCTTAGTGAGCATGAAGCAGCTGGACAGACCTGATAACTGGCCCAGAACCTGAAAATACACACACACACACACACACGTTTAGATTTGCAGTATGTAGTCTGTATGTGAACACACAAATACACTCGTCATACATTCAGACACAGCTTTAATCAGTCACTCACACAAGCATGTACAGTATCAAGAATGTGTGTGTGTGTGGTCCAGCTGTTTTTACCTCACAATTTCTTATTCAACAAATAAATACCATAGTTTTGTTGTTGTAGTTTTTCCATTAGTTATTAAATAACTTAAGAAAACACGACTACAGATGGAAATTAGCAGGTCCGCTAAATCTGGTGCAGCCATCTTTTTATTTGTTTCTAATAATTAATGCCACTCCACATTGTCCTTCTAAATTAAATAAATTAACAAAATTTGTGCAAAGACACAAACTTGCTATAGACGTGTTTCCGGGAACAAATAAAGTGATGGACCTGGCTAAAGACTGAGGCTAATATATTATAATAATATGTGAATCATGTACCGGACTATAGAGAGCACCTGAGTATAAGCCGCACCAGCTACATTTTAAATGAAAATACACATATAGGCCGCACTTATATATAAGCTGCAGGTTTTCATGTTGTAACATGAGATATTTACACAGAAAGACAGTAGAGAACTGTGACAGTCTGCTCGCTTTTCCTCTGTTTTGGTTACGCTCCTCTCGCCCATGTGCATTTGTTTACAACGAAGCCGGCGAAAAATCGATAAATGGAGCGGTGGATAACGTTACATAACATATACGATGTTACAGCGCGTGTGTTTGTGTAGTCGTAACCGTCATAAACAAAAGATTACGGAGCGCGTTTGTGTGGCGGTGCAGAGACGAGAGCTGGGACACCGGGGCGGGGGAAAAGTAGCAGCTTATAGTCCGAAAAGTACAGTAATATTGTTATAATAAACACATTTTATTTCCCTGTTTCTTTCATGTGGTTATTTTAATTTAACTTGCATTGTTTTGATATGATTTGATTCTGTATGATCTTGGCATTGTTTTTACTTTGATATTTACAAATTTATTTATTTTTTAAATGTTGAAGTGAGTCCCTTGTGCCCTGACATTTGCTGTTAAAATGCATCCAAGGAAAACTCAATAAAAAGAATTTTGAAAGAAAGAATAAACCAACACATTTTAAAACATGACTAATTGGGAGCCGTCTCCTCTACGCAACCTTTCTTTGAAGTCCGTCACTTTTGCCTCTTCAGAAACAGCTCTGTTTGTTTTGTTTTGTTTTTCTGACATGGCAGCTGTCGGCCTCCAAATGAATTTACAGTACTGCTTCTGTAGATTCATCGGTTGCTTTCACACCAGAGCGGTTTGGTTCCACTTTAAACAGACCAGGGTTTGTTTCCTGGGAGAACGAGCGAAGCCTGGTCCGCCTGAAAACTTGGGTCTCGGTTCGCTTGCAAGTGAAGCCTGGTGTGGTTCCTATGCAGTCTGAACTCTCACTGGACCAAATGTAGGAAGTGTTGCAACACACAGTGCATCTGTGTAACGTTAGCAACACCAACACCTCGTAGTCCGTCACTCATCATATTTTCCTCCAGTGCTCTGGCTCTGGACTTGAGTAGCCACTCGGCCTTTTTTATTACAAAAGACTGGACTGTTTTATTGGCGTTTTAAAACAGTTGTTTTACCACCTTTTATAAAGAGACATTTTAATTATAAGTAAAACAACTTTCAACTCTCTGTAATTGTCGTGTGCCCTTCTTAACAAGTGGAAAATTGCTGGTACAACAGGTCCTCAAATTATTTTTGTGACATTTCAAAATTTTCAATTTTCCTTTGATTTTTAATTATTCAGAACAAAAGTGCAACTTCTTTTTTGTTGCAATTTTCGCTGTCTCCCGCAATTTAATCGTAACAAAAGTGCAACATGCACTGCAATTATTTTTAATAGCACCTTCCTTTAACCATGTGACCTTGTTCAGAAAGTTTGGTGCCCTTCAGAAACCACAGTGTGAAAACAAAAGTGAAACATGACAAATGCAGCAACGTTACAACTTTCAGCCCCCGAGTCGGACCAAGTCCTCCTGGTCAGGTGTGAAAACAAACATCACCATCACCTCCATGAACACGACGGAAAGAAAGAAACATGTTTTTATATAAATTGCCAAAGACGTCCGTCCTTCCTCCTCTGCTGCTGTGATGCTACATGATGTGAAACATCTGTTAACGATACGACACATTCTCTGTGAGTGTTTCTTTCTTTTCTTTTTTTTGTCTCTTCGTTCCTGGAAGTCGTTCCTCAGAAAGAAGCTGTTTCTCTCCCTCCACAGTCGGTATTTTGGTATTTTGCCAAAAGCAACAGGGTGAATTAACAGGCGACCTTAATCCAGACAGACGTGAGCCAGTGGATCCTGTCGTCCACAGGTTAGCTGAAGGCTAATCACTGGATTCATACTGAGAGAGAGAGAGAGAGGCGGCTTATCTGAGTCCCGAGGGAGAGGGAGAGAGATGCTAACTTATCCCAGCCACCTTGGTTTTAACAGAATAAACAGACATTCCTGTGGATTGGTTTTTCTGATCTGCTCCCATCCGGTCTGAGGGTGTTTGTCACTTCTTCACATTCATGCATTTAGCTGCCTGTTGCTACGGTGGCCCAGAGGGCTCAACTCACTGCAACTCAAGAAAACAAAAATACAAACATGCTACAAATCCAGAAAATCACAACACAACAGAAGTGTTTATTTATTGAACATGTGGGAAACAGTCAGCCAATTAGATTAGAGATTAGAGGCCTTTATTGTCACTGCATTAAAATACAATGAAATTGCAACTGCCCATCACAGTGATGGCATACATACTTAGAATCACACACATCATAAAAGCAGGAAAACAGAAAAGGGGGGGAAAACATGAGTTAAAAGAAGATAAGGAGACGAATACAACATGGCAGGTTACGTGGGTTAAAGTGCTTGTGCATGTGCTTTAAGTGGTGGTGTAGGCTATCTGGGGTGTATGGAGTAGTGGAATTACTGTGTGAGTTTGTGGGGAGAGTCTGGGTGGCTTTGGGGAAAATACTGTGCAAGAATCAAAAGAGAGAGTCAGAGACTTCTCTCCTCTGATTGGTCCTAATTGTCCCAGAAATTACACCAGGGCAGAATCTGGAGTAGTTATTGCCTGATAAAACATTAAAAATGGATCATGGTGGTTGAGTCGTCCGGCAGCAGCTCCCACAGGCTGCAGCTGTTCCTACATGAAGTATGGCTGCTGTAGTTTTTTAAATTGTATATAGCAGTGGTAGCGCAAATTGATAATGGAATAATTTTCATTCATTGTTGACATGGAGGCTGGTGTCCGAAGACCTGATGAACATGCAGCAAAAAAAGCACAACATCTCTGCAGGTGTTGGGAGGAGTGGGGAGGGAAATACCTGTGGATTACCTGTGGATTACTGGTATTTTACCTCATTGTTGTTCTTTTTTAAGTTGCCCTTTATCATCAGGCAGAGGGACTGGCGATGAAAACTAGCTTTATTAGCTAACTCGGGTGCATTTACTAGAGATGCACCGATCCGATGCCCGGATCGGATATCGGCTCCGATATTGACTAATTAGCTGGATCGGATATCGGATGAGTGAGGCCGATCCAGCTTTTCCGATCCAGTCATTTCTTTTTTATTAATATCATACACAGCAATACAGTTACAGCAATCTAGTGTTATTTATTTCTTTTTGCTGCTAATGTACACTGTTATTTGTTAATAAATAATATTAAGTACATTTATATCTGTGTTAATTTGTTACCTTTTTTTTAACAAGGCT
This sequence comes from Trachurus japonicus, assembly GCF_045865225.1. NCBI lineage: Eukaryota > Metazoa > Chordata > Actinopteri > Carangiformes > Carangidae > Trachurus > Trachurus japonicus. Next base: position 2,471,860 of record NC_140920.1, on the reverse strand, counting down.
AAATGTTTATGTCAAGCCTGATGCCTTCACTCACATGGCGAGGTATACGGTTCATTCATTCAACAGTAGCATCGGATCGGTATCGGGTATCGGCCAATACGCTCAGCCCAGGTATCGGTATCGGATTAGATCGGAAAAAACTGGATCGGTGCATCTCTAGCATTTACATTTGTTTTTTTGTTTTTTTACAATGTTTTATTAATGTACATTGTCCCTCGTCAAATAAATTAAACTGAAACTGAAAACAACGCATAACCCTAACCCATAAATTGGCATTTTGCACAGAGGGATGACGGACGTCAGGCTGTATCCATCCGATGGATATATGTACACACCAATATGTTGGTTTCATCCTTCCACTGCGCCCGTCCCGTATTTCACATTTCAATTTCTCATCTGGTCACCCTATTCAGGACGGGTCGATACGATCCACTCCCTGTAAATATATTTGTTGTGTTTTGGCGGTTGTTTGCCTCCATGATGATCAGATCAGTGACTGGAGGTCAAAGGTCAGAGCGTAACTCACAGCTGTATGGCAGCAGGCAGAGAGGAAGAGGAGGGGGAGGAGGATGAAGAAGATGTGGAGCTTCATAAAACTGAATGTGATGGACCGAATAACTGAAGAACACAGTGAACCTCAAGGGGAGAAAAAAAAAGAACAAACAAAATTAAATCATGAAAGGATGAAAGATAGGAAGAGGAAGATTGAAAGAGACAGAAGACAGAGGTAAATGGAAAAAAAGAAATGGGGGGAAGGAAGAGAAGGAGAAATAAAGAGCTAGAGTCCGACTTCACTCGCTTCATTAATCCAGATGATCTAAACACACAACCTGAGGCCATAAAGGCGGATAGAGCAGTGTGTGTGTGTGTGTGTGTGTGTGTGTGTGTGTGTGTGTGTGTGTGTGTGTGTGTGCGTGCGCTTATGTGATTTATTGTGCTCTGAGAATTATTTGTAGCTTTCCACTCTGACCAACTTTATTTTCTTCACGAGGATCTGACTTTGCAGACGCCTCAGGTGAGTTTCCACCTGGTTGTGGCGTCTGTCCAGGCCCCGTGCAGCTGATCTGTAGAACGATTGATAACGACATCAGTGCGACTGACAGTTTGAGGTCTGCAGTGCAGCTCTTATCTTGCATCTTGTTGTTGTTGTTTTTTTACAGAAAAACCTAATTGGGCCCCAAACGGCAGAAGTGCTGTAGGCTCTGCATCGTCAAACTCATTCACATACAACAGCTCGGTAGCTCGGTAGCTACAGTATCCTACCTACCTTAACTACCTAGGCTACCTACCTACCTACTTTAACTACCTTAACTACCTAGGCTACCTACCTTAACTACCTACCTACCTTAACTACCTAGGCTACCTACCTACCTACCTACCTACCTTAACTACCTACCTACCTACCTTAACTACCTACCTACCTACCTTAACTACCTACCTACCTTAACTACCTACCTACCTACCTTAACTACCTACCTACCTTAACTACCTACCTACCTTAACTACGCAAACTACCTAGGCTACCTACCTACCTACCTACTTTAACTACCTACCGACCTAGCTACATACCTTAACTACCTACCTACTTTAACTACCTACCTAGCTACCTACCTTAACTACCTACCTACCTACATTAACTACCTACCTACCTTACATACCTACCTACCTTAACTACGCAAACTACCTAGGCTACCTACCTACCTACCTACTTTAACTACCTACCGACCTAGCTACCTACCTTAACTACCTACCTACCTACCTTAACTAACTACCTACCTAGCTACCTACCTACCTTAACTACCTACCTACCTACCTAGGCTACCTACCTACCTACCATAACTACCTACCTTAACTACTTATCTACCTAGGCTACCTACCTACCTACCATAACTACCTACCTTAACTACCTACGTACCTACCTACCTACCTACCTAACTACTTTAACTACCTACCTACCTGCTTTAACTACCTACCTACCTACTTTAACTACCTACCTACCTACTTACCTACTTTAACTACCTACCTACCTAGTACCTACCTACCTTAACTACCTACCTACCTACCTACCTACCTAACTACCTACCTGCCTACCTTAACTACCTACCTACCTTAACTACCTACCTACCCACCCACCCACCTACCTACCTAACTACCTACCTACCTTCCTACCCACCTTAACTACCTACCTAACTACCTACCAACCTACCCACCTTAACTACCTACCTATCTACCTACCTACCTACCTACTTGAACTACCTACCTACCTACCCACCCTAACTACCTACCTACCCACCTTAACTATATAATAATAATATGGACCCCCTCGGAAATGAGATGGCACATCTCAAGGGGCTATCCTGTAAAATAAAGTCATAAATAAATAGTCATAAACTACCTACCTACCTACTTTAACTACCTACCTACCTACCTACCTACCTACCTACCCACCCACTACCTACCTACCTTCCTACCCACCTTAACTAACTACCTACCTACCTAACTACCTTCCTACCCACCTTAACTACCTACCTACCTACCTTAACTACCTACCTACCTACTTTAACTACCCACCTTCCCAGTACCTACCTACCTGCCTACCTTAACTACCTACCTACCTACCTACTTTAACTACCTACCTTCTTACCCACCTTAACTACCTACCTAACTACCTACCTACCTACCTACCCACCTTAACTACCTACCTACCTACCTTAACTACCTACCTACCTACCTACCCACCTACCTACCTACCTACCTTCCTACCCACCTTAACTAACTACCTACCTACCTACCTACCTACCTACCTAACTACCTACCTACCTTCCTACCCACCTTAACTACCTACCTATCTACCTACCTACTTTAACTACCTACCTACCTACCTTCCTACCCACCTTAACTACCTACCTTCCTACCCACCTTAACTACCTACCTACCTGCCTACCTACCCACCTACCTACCTACCTACCTTCCTACCCACCTTAACTACCTACCTGCCTACCTACCCACCTACCTACCTACCTACCTTCCTACCCACCTTAACTAACTACCTACCTACCTACCTACCTACCTATCTACCTACCCACCTTAACTACCTACCTTCCTACCCACCTTAACTACCTACCTACCTACCTACCTACCTAACTACCTACCTACCTTCCTACCCACCTTAACTACCTACCTATCTACCTACCTACTTTAACTACCTACCTACCTATCTACCTACCTACCTACCTACCTACCTACCTACCTACCCACCTTAACTACCTACCTATCTATCTACCTACTTTAACTACCTACCTACCTACCTACCTACCTTCCTACCCACCTTAACTACCTACCTACCTACCTACCCACCTTAACTACCTACCTATCTACCTACCTACTTTAACTACCTACCTACCTACCTACCTACCTACCCACCTTAACTACCTACCTACCTACTTTAACTACCTACCTACCTATTTTAACTACCTGCCTACCTTCCTACCCACCTTAACTACCTACCTAACTACCTACCTACCCACCTTAACTACCTACCTACCTACATACCTAGGCTACCTACCTACCTACCCACCCATCTTAACTACCTACCTACCTACTTTAACTACTTACCTACCTACCTACTTTAACTACCTACCTACCTTAACTACCTACCTTAACTACCCACCTACCTACCTACTTAACTACCTATCTACCTTAACTACCTACCTACCTACCTACCTTAACTACCTACCTACCGACCTATCTACCTTAACTACCTACCTACCTACCTACCTTAACTACCTACCTACCTACCTACCTTAACTACCAACCTACCGACCTACCTAACTACCTACCTACCTACCTACCTTAACTACCTACCTACCTACCTACCTACTTACCTACCTACCTTAACTACCTACCTACTTACCTACCTACCTACCTACCTTAACTACCTACCTACCTGCCTAACTAACTACCCACCGACCTACCTACCTACCTACCCACTTTAACTAACTACCTACCTACCTACCTAGATTTCCATCCACCTACCTACCTACCTACCTACCTACCTACCTACCTACCTACCTACCTACCTACCTACCTACCTACCTACCTACCTACCTACCCACTTTAACTACCTACCTACCTACCTACCTACCTACCTACCTACCTACCTACCTACCTACCTACCTACCTACCTACCTACCCACCTTAACTACCTACCTACCTACCTACCCACTTTAACTACCTACCTACCTACCCACTTTAACTACCTACCTACCTACCTACTTTAACTACCTACCTACCTACCTACCTACCGACCTGATGTTCGGCCCAGAGCCATTATATTACAGCGTTAATGTTTACTGTAGCATCTTTAAATGCTAAAATCCCTCTGTGATTGTGATGAGGAGTACATAGCTGATGAGGCCACATCGTACTGTATGTAATAAGTGGCTAATTGAGTTGTTGCAAATGAATGAAATGCCTGTCCATGTGACCCAGTTAGAGAATGTGAATGTGTCTTCACTCTTTCTGTTTCCTCTGCTCAGCGTCACTCATCCACACACTCAAACAGAGACGTAGCAGCAGCAGATCCAACCCCCCTTGTTTGTTCTATATCTGAGGAGGATCTAAAGACCGGACAGTGCTGCCCACCCCCACCCCCTTCACCCCCCCATCCCCACACAGACCGTCAGAGCCAGACAGACAGATTGGACACATTGGAGACAAATGAGCAGAGAGTCGTGGGTAATTTGGCGTGATGATGTGATTTGATGCAGCGTCTGAGACCATTTTTTATTTTCCCTAGTGAATCTCTGTCTCTATCTGCCCCCTCCAGCCCAGCTCCCACATCCACCCCCACCCCTCGTTTGTCTCAGGATGAATGGATTCATGTGGGGGGAAAAAAACAAAACAAATGAAGATGGAGGGACAGAAAGGAATGAATGAAAGAGAGTGATGGAGGGACAGATTGATGAATGAATAAACAGACAGACTGATCAATGAAAAGATGAATGAATAGGGAGATAAATTAGATGATGATGGGGAAATGGATGGTGTAATAATGGATGGATGGACGGAAGGAAGGATGGACGGATAAATGGACAGATGAACGGACTGACCAGTGGACGGCTAATTGAGTGGACGGATGGACGGAAGGAGGGAAGGAAGGAAGGAAGGATGGATGGACAAATGGATAGATGAACGGACTGACCAGTGGATGGCTAACTGAGTGGATGGATGGACGGATGGATGGATGGATGGATGGATGGACGGACGGAAGGAAGGCAATGGATGGATGGATGGATGGATGGATAGAAGTCAATGGATGGATGGATGGCGGGAAGGCAATGGATGGATGGATAGAAGTCAATGGATGGATGGATGGATGGATGGCGGGAAGGCAATGGATGGATGGATGGATGGATGGATGGATGGATGGACAGATGGAGGGAAGGCAATGGATGGATGGATGGATTGAAGGCAATGGATGGATGGATGGATGGAGGGAAGGCAATGAATGGATGGATGGATGGATGGATGGATGGATGGATGGATGGATGGATGGATGGATGGATGGATGGATGGAGGGAAGGCAATGAATGGATGGATGGATGGATGGATGGATGGATGGATGGATGGATGGATGGATGGATGGATGGAGGGAAGGCAATGGACGGATGGATGGATTGAAGGCAATGGATGGATGGATGGATGGAGGGAAGGCAATGGACGGACGGATGGATTGAAGGCAATGGATGGATGGATGGATGGATGGATGGATGGATGGATGGATGGATGGATGGATGGAGGGAAGGCAATGGACGGACGGATGGACCCCGGGTAACAACAGCAGAGGCCGACACAGGCACTGCGGGGGTTGCTGAAGGAAAGGGACAGTGGTGAAATGTCCTTGGTGTAAGTGAAGTGGACAAACTGTCACCAGCCCGTGAGAGAGAAAGAGGGAGGGAGAGAGAGAGAGAGAGAGAGTTCGCTTTAGAGGGAAGACACAGAGAGAGTGGATGTTGTGATTACTCACTCTGCCTGCAGGCTGATCTTCATCTGCCACACATATCATTTTTTTTTTTTAAAAACAGAGGCGAAACAAAATAAATCGTCTTGCCGAGACACCTCACTTTGCATCTGTTCATGACTCCTCTGAGCTGGAGCTCGGATGTAAAAATGGCGACGTATGAAAACTGGATCATGTTTATGTTTCCCTGCTCTAGGCCTGTGCATATTCTCATTTGTCCAGGTCATAGTATCTCAAAGGAGGTTAAATCGAAAGCAACTGGACTCAGTTATTTGTCTAGGAATAGACAAATAACTAAGTCCACTTGCTTCTCAAAGGAGGTTCAATCGAAAGCAAGAGGAGTTGCTTTCGATTTAACCTCCTTTGAGAGGTTAAATCGAAAGCAACTAGACAAATAACTAAGTCCAGTTGCTTTCGATTTGAGAAGCAAGTGGACTTAGTTATTTGTCTATTCCTTTGTCCATTGCTTTTTGCAACTGGACTTAGTTATTTGTCTAGGAATAGACAAAAAACTAAGTCCAGTTGCTTTCGATTTAACCTCCTTTGAGATTCCTTGCTCTACTTTTAGACATAAAATTAAAATTCACAAGGGGCAATCCCTCCTGTTTGAAATGGCTGACCCTAACCTGTCAGTGTTTTAGAGTGGGAAGCCAGTGAGGGATTATGTGCAACAACGGATGAGTGAATTTGTGTTGTTCCTAATTAACTACTAGACCATCAACACTATCTCTCAGTTAGCAGACCAGCCTCACAGCAGGGGTGAGTGTAGACTCAGTGTTTGTTAGCCTGTGGATATCACTCCTATTACGCCTGCTGGTCTGTGTAGTTTTATTTAAATACAAGTCCAAGTTGTTTCTTATTCTTGTCTATTCTTCTCCCCAGCAGAAAGGTAACAATGGAGCAGACCTCTTTATTCCAAACACAACAGTTTTGGAGCTTATATAAGCATTTTCATATACAGACAAATAATAATAACTTTAGTCCTTTACTTTTGCTGCGAAGCTACACAACCTCCTCCTGCCATCAGTGCTCTTGAAAAACAAAGGGAGGTTGATTAGTCAACTCACTTTGAGCTAATCAACTCACCAGCTGCTGAGCTGCTCTGTCCAGACTCTCTGCTACAGCTGACGACCCAAACCACCACAACCACCTCCACACTAGGGGTGTACCCGGACCCAAATATGTATTCGGATCGGAAGTACACAAATAATGCTTTGATCCCGAATAGTTTTGCTGTCCGAAGTTTCTCCTCATTATTCTGGAGCTTTTTTCTAAAGAAAAAGAAACGTTTGGATCAGCAACAGCACATAACCAGGTGATTCTGGTTCACACCACAACACAGTAGGTGGCGCTAATGCACCTTAACGTTGCTGCGCCGCCATAGAAGCACAACACGAGTAGAGCGCCAAACACGAGCAGGCAGCGCTTCCGACTGCCGCGACGGGAGACAATAGGCCTAATGGGAAAAGAAGCGGCTTTAAAATGGTGGATCATTTTTTGGAATGTCACAGCCCCCGCAAAACGACTCGTTTCACTACCAGAATTTGATCCATTCAGTCCGATTACGTTTGGAAAGTCTAGAAGAGCCGCGCGATTAAATTTTTTTATTCCCGTTCTAGTTAGCCCAGAGCTAAAGCGGAAGTTAGCCAGCTAGCTCGGCGTAGCACTAGCTCAGCTGAAGTCAGTGCGCCCACTTCCGGTTTCTTCCCAAATACGAATACGAATCTGAAGTTTTTTTAAAAGCCAGAATTAGTGCACTGGGTGTACACCCCTACTCCACACTGTTGTGGAGTTTAGTTTAATTTATTTTAGTTGTAATGACCAAGGGCGTCAGTTTACTTTGAAAAGTGGTGGGGACAATGACCATATGCATATGCCCCCCCCCCCCCCCCCCCCGACGCCGCTGCACCGCACCTGACACCGTTTCCCAGACCGTCATAGACTGCCGTTCTCAACCAGACTCTGGTCTCCTAGTGGACCAGGTCTGGTTCCAAGTTTGAGCAAATAAATGAGCAAAGACCCGACCAGGTCCGACCAGTGTTGAAGCCTGGACCCTGGACCCGATGCGGCTGCGAGATTTCTTTTTTTTTTTTATTTAATTCTCCGCCGGACCGCAGTAAAAAAAAAAAAAAAAGAAGAAGAAGAAGCCCGTAGTTGTGTTTAGAGACGTGACAGGTGTGGCATGACAAGCTGGTGATCAGCTGTGGCCATTGAATTGGTAGACTATACTACAGTAGGTCATTTCAATTTGCGCATCTGTGTTTTTTTCTTTTTATAACATCTATGCGCATCGAGGGTGAGTGAGAAACAGAGAAACAGCGGGTGTGCCAGATGATTGCCAACCAGCAAAAACTGAAGCAAGACGGTTTAGAGGAAAAACACACGGCTATGTCCAAAAGACTTTGTCCCGTCGTCACGACGTGAGTGAGGAAGGATCGGATGGTCGCTCAGGTTTAGTGATGAGGAAACTGTCACTGTCCGCAGCTGCTCCAAACAGACACGTTACAAACTTTATTTTGAAGGGACAGATTAGATGTTGATTTCGTTAACAGTGACTTTGCACCCAAACATTAAGCATATATCGGGTGCTGTCTCATTCGGTACAATCGAAACGAGTGGAGGCAGCGCTTCAGTTCGGCGTCTGTTCTATTTTTCACGCGAGCCGTGAGCGCCGTTGTCAAGCTGGACAGACGGATCGTACCAGAAAAGGCGAGAGAATCCGGTCAATTTTCAAAATAAAATGATGATTACCGGTAATGAAGTTGTTGCTTGTCCGTCTATACATATTTGTCAGTTGCGTCTGCACACGAGACACACACACACATCCATAGCTACATACATACAGAGCTAGAGACAGACCTGTGTCTGTGGAAAACCGAGTACAGACGTGGTCGATGTTTTCCCGGCGAGGAGAGAGCAGGAGAAGCAGCTCCCTGTGTAACCAGCCAAGCCGCGAGGACGCGCGCAGCGCGCCGCTCCGGGCTGTTATAACTACTTTAATCGCAGCTACATTGTTGCGAGTCGGCTCCGGCAGAAGCTCTGCGCCGTGCACACTGTTTCAGCTGCCTATTTTGTCATAGTTTATCAACGTTTTTTCGCCATTCTTCTTTAGGATAATGTTACATTAATTTTGTGGTGGGGACAAAATTGTTCTTGACAAAAAGTGGTGGGGACATGTCCCCAGCGTCCCCAGCGTAAATGACGCCTATGGTAATGACGTAGTAACGGATGGCAGGTCCAGGTGGGCGGGGCTTGGGGCCATATCAACGCAATATCGTCAAAGGAATTGGTTCAACTTTGGCACAAACACTCACTTGACTCAAAGGCAATCTGATCAGACTTTTGATGTCAAAGGGTTGTCGTGACCGCACAAAATGTGTCTTTAGCCTTGTGAATGCGATACCTCTGTGACATCTTGAGGGGATTTCCTCAAATTTGTAAAAAAAAAAAAAAAAGGAAGCATCACATGTGTGCAACAAAGTTTTGGATGCCATTGATCACTTGACATGAACAAATCTGGTCTGGATAAGCTTCAGAGCTTCGGAGTTACTGATAACAACGCTATTGGCAAAGAAATTTATATTAAAGGTGTACAGAAATGGCCGTTTGTCCTGTTTGTCGCGCCGAGTTGTCACGCGCTGCAACACGAGTTTACCCGAGTAAGGAAAACGAATTTGATTGGTCGTTATCGAGCGGGCGGGATATTCAAAGCTTGGGGCGAGACCGAGCTCCGTGTGTGTGTGCGTGTCTCAGACGTCTGATTGACGGATCCAATATCAGTGGCTGGTGAATCGTGTGCAGGCTGACGTATAATTCGTGCGCCTGCATTATCCAATGCGGGAAAAAAAATACACACTTTCATCCCGGATTTACCCAAAAATAGAATTTTGCACAAAGTTTGGCCTACATCGTCTGATAGATGAGTTATTACACTAATTTTATGACCCAGAGTGGGCTCAAATTCAATTTTCTTTTCTGTACACCTTTAATCAATGAACAGGGGAACAATATTTACATGGGTTCAAATCAAAACCAAAAACTGTTAAAAAAAAAAAAGAAGAAGTTTGTAACTCAAAGATATCCCAGAGCTTCGCATCTGTCTTTAATTGGTTCCACTGATCTTTCTGGGAGGCCGAGAGAAGCTGAGCTTACTTGAGAACAGCGTGTCGGAGGAAGTGCAGAGAGTATTTGAAGCTTCGGTTTGTTCGTGTCAGGGCAAGGACGCTAGCTGTCAGAAGTCCAGCAGTTACCTCCCATTGCCATGCGGGGCCGCCGGCGTGCAAACACGTCTCACAGCTGATGTAAAACAACTTCCCCTGCGCTGCATCCTTTTGATATTGATTCTGTTACTTCAAAGGCAAGAAGTCCTTTTACAAGCGAGAGAGAGAACCACCTGCAGCGCTGTCTCACCCTGCAAGAGTGTGTGTGTGTGTGTGAGAGAGAGTGTGTGTTCATAAATGTGTCTGAAAGAAAGTGTGTGAGTCTCTAAATGTGTGTGAGAGAATAAGTGTGTGTGTGTGTGTCTGTCTTGCAGAAACTCTGGCTCTTCGTCTCTGACATTTCCAGGTCACTCAGTTATAAAATGGCTTCTCTGCCTCCCGCCCCCTCTCTCTCTCCCTCCTCTCCCTCTCTATCCTCCCCCTCTGCTCTTCTGATTTTTTACCTCACTCGCCAAACAAGATGAAGCAGCAGCAGCAGCAGAAGAAGGGAAGTAGTTTTTCTTTGACCTTGCTTTTACACATTCTGGTAAAAAGCAGAATTCTACAAACACTTTTAGATCTTAACTCAGTTGCCTCGTACAATCTGGGTTTTTAAGAATCCCATTTCCATATTTGTGCATGGGAACATAATCCTGGATGACCTGAATATCCCAGCTGGAGTATACTGGGAGAAACATACTGTATATGGTGACCCAGAGAAGCTCAACACACTGCAACTTAAGGAAACACGCAAAAACACAGAAGTGTTTACGGGGATACCGGGGCCTTTTTCCACTAGCACTACTCAGCTCAACTCGACTCAACCTTTTTGATTTTCACTATCCACTCAGGGTAGTACACTGCAAAAACTCAAATATCTTACCAAGAATATTTGTCTTATTTCTAGTCAAAACAAATCTCATTATACTTGAAATAAGACTCATCATATTAAAAGTAGCTTGTTTTTAGACACTTTTTGCTTCAGATTTGCAACAGATTTTCACTTGAAATAAGTAGAAAAATCTGATAGTGGAGCAAGTTTTTCTTCCTTATTACAAGCTCAAACAACCTGCTTTCACTGGCAGATTTTACTACTTATTTCAATTGAAAATTTGTTTGAAACAAGTGAAAATGATCTAAAAACAAGTTGATTTTTAGGTGATGAGTCTTATCTTAAGTGGAAAGAAGTTAGTTTAGACTAGAAATGAGACATTTTGACAAGAAATAAGACAAATATTCTTGGAAAGATTTTGAGTTTTTGTACCTGGTACTTTTTTTCAAACCTTTTGCTAACCCTCCTCTCCTCCATGTGCATCATCTGTTTCCAACAACGAAGTCAGTGAGAAATCAATCCATGGAGCAGTGGATAAGGTTATTTATCATCTACCATGTTACCATGGTGATATCTGTGTAGTCTTATCTGTCATCAACAAGAGATCACAGGTTACGGGTTAGCGCGTTACGTTTGTGTGGCGGTGTCGCCATGGAGACGAGAGCTGGGACACCGGGTCGGAGGCTCTGATCTTACAAGGTTGGTTTTCAGCCAAGAGACGCTCCATTCTCCCTGGAACTATACTAGTCAACTGATTTAACCAGCAATATTACTACGAAGCTGTTTAATTAAGGTTAAAATCCTGCATTGTTCCTCTTTGCTGGCTGCTGTGTGGAAAACCACACCCTCGTCGGTCGACAAGGTGCAGACGAGTGTGTTTGGAGCTGCTGAGAGGATCCAAAAAAGAGAGCTATAGTCAGAGCGACCGTAGCAGCCGAGCTATGACGACCCCGCCCACATTCAGGAAGAAGTACTGAGCTGTAATGGAAAATGACCTAGCTTAGTAGAGCTGTAACTAGCCAACAGTAGCTACATATTAACAGTAATATCTGTACCATGTGATAATGACATCATAATAAATCAAAGAAATTCACCTTATTTTCAAGCCTCACTAGCAGTTAGCCGTCTTCAGAACTTCTTAAAGCAGAAGTAAGCGATCCGGTGGTTTTGTCTAACTTCCTGTCAGCTGATGGAGTTAGCAGTCCCCGCCCTCGTCCCTACGTCACCACATTCACGCGCATCCCTTGGCTGCACACACAGAGAGGACTGCCCCTTTATGCCGTTCTCTCTCCTCATTGGATAAAGGTTGTAGGATACAAGGAAAGTTTTCTCCTGGGCTCAGAGCAGAGCAGAGTGACTGACAGACCCGTGTTTCAGACCAAACACTCTATAGAAGTGATTGCTGTCGGAAGATACAACTATTTAAGACTTAGATTAACACAAACATTCCGCTTACTTCTGCTTTAAAGCAGATAACAGCAGCACGGCCGTTTCGGCTAATGCTGTGTTCAAGACAGGCTTTTGAAACCGTAAGTTACAGCTTCAAGTCACAACTACGACTTGGTAGCGTTCCAGGTAACCCGTAGCTCGTGTTTTTACCGTCCTGTTGTCTGTGAAAGTTCCCTATAACGGCCACTCGTAACTTCCGACCCGTGAACTCGTACCAGATCGAACTGGTATGACTTCACAGGAAGGAAAAACACAAAGTACGAGTTTCCTTGAACGCACCATGAGTTAGCAGCCCCCGCCCTTGTCAGGCATCAATTGGTCCTCGTGCTACGTCACCACATTCACGCGCATCCCTTGGCTGCACACACAGCCCTTCATGCCGTTCTCTCCCCTCATTGGATAACACTTGTATCCCACAAGGAAAATTTTCTCCTCGGGTTACAGCAGAGCAGAGTGACGGAGAGACTCGTGTTTAGGCTGAAATACTTCATGTAAGTGATTGCTGACGGAAAATAGGACTATTTAGGACTTATATTAACAAAAACATTCCACTGATATCTGCTTTAAGTCAAGAAGCATTGAACCAAAGTGCGGCCCGGCTGTGCCCATCCATCCATTTTAGCAGTACATGCAAACTGATGAGGTTGTTTTTCTCATTTTGTATCACATTTGTGCAGGGAATCTAATCCAATAATGTTTACAAGTGGCAGACAACAGTTTACACCTTTTTAAACCAGAGGCTCGTTTCGTCACACGTTGCAGTTGTTGTTGATTCCAGACGCGACGCCGCTGCCTTGCCGACAGGAGGGTTTCCTGGAGAGGGTCCAGCAAACTCCCCAAAAGCAACAGCTACTGTATCTGCTGCAGAAAGAAAGAGCAGCGTGGGCCTCTGATGCAGCTCAGCCGCCTCGGTGAGACAGCTGCTCTCTCATCCCACCATCTCCTCCTGCAGCACAGGTTCCTTCACGTCAGGCTGAATAACGTCTATTATGATGGGCCTCCACCTTATTATGCTTTGTCTGCACATCCTCCACTGTAGAGAGACAGAGAGAGAGAAGGAGAGAGAGAGGGCATGAGACTGAAACCTCCTCATACAACCTCATCCTGAGCTGTGCAGGTAAATCAAGTGGAGAGAAAAAAGAAGCTCAAGGACACACACCACAGTGGTTTGTAATTAATCTCCAACTGGCAACACAGATGGGATGATCTCAGGCAGTGAAACTCTGCAAACCAAAGAAAAGAAGAACCTGGTTACCTGGAGGGAAAGTTGGGTTTTCCTCTCCTCAAACTGAGAGATGGATGAGGGGCCAATCAGTCTCCGATTCACAGCTTGATCAAGGCAGTCTTTAGATATCACAGTCAAGAGGCCACAGAGAAGTTAAACCTTTTGTCCTTTGCTGACCAAAGTCCAATCAGTTCAGTCTTAACTGAATATTTGTGTAAAATTTGAAGAAACTCCCTCAACAATAACGGAGCACGTCATAAAATACTGAACCCTCATCCTGTAAAATAAGTATTAAAGCTCCATGCAGTATAAAGGTAGATGTTTGTGTTAAAGCTCCATACAGTATAAACCAGTGGTTCTCAAGTGGTGGGTCGGGACCCAAAAGTTGGTCGCGGACCCGTTCTGGATGGGTCGCGGACAGCTGGCCAAAAAAGTAAATAATATTTAATGCACATCTGATGTTGGACATGTCTTTTATTTTGAAAAATAACTTATATTGAAAGGCACATGAGACACGTGAACACATGCAGTTGTAATGGTCCTCCTCAGTTTCTTATTATTTGCTCCATTTGCTCTGAATACAAAGATATCAGTTTCTTATTAATGTGGCCTGAATGCAGTGAATCTTGTTTTGTTTTGTGGGTCTTTATTTTGTGCAATTTGATATTTATTCACTTTTGTGAACATGCTTTGAATGCAGAGATGCATTAGAAGTCAAATATATCGTTTTGTTGGTCTCCATTTTGTGCAGTTTGATATTTTTTTATTCACTTCCGTACATGCAGTTGTCATGATCCTCTTCAGTTTCATTCATGTGCTCTGAAATGCACTTTGCTCAATAAAGAGCAAAATGAGTTTTTAAAGGCTTTAAAAAAATTCTTGGTTTGAATTCTATAAAAGTGGGTCGCGACTTAATGACCATGGGAAAATGTCCCAGAGTGAGACTAGTTGAGAACCCCTGGTATAAAGGTAGATGTTTGTGTTAAAGCAGAAGTAAGTGATATATTTGTGTTAATATAAGTCTTAAATAGTTATATCTTTCGACAGCAATCACTTACATAGAGTGTTTGGTCTGAAACACGGGTCTGTCAGTCCCTCTGCTCTGCTCTGAGCCCAGGAGAAAACATTTATCGTATCCTACAGTTTTTATCCAATGAGGAGAGAGAACGGCATGCAGGGCTGTGTGTGCAGCCAAGGGACGCCGTGAATGTGGCAATGTAGGGACGAGGACTGTTATGGTGCGTTCAAGGAAACTCGTGTTTTTCCGACCGTGAAGTCGTACCAGTTCGATCTGGTACGAGTTCACGGGTCAGAAGTTACGAGTGGCCGTTATAGTGACTTTCACCGGTAAAACAGGTCGGAGAAACACGAGTGGGTTGCCTGGAACGCTACAAAGTCGTAAGTTGTGACTTGAAGCTGTAATTTACGATTTCAAAAGCCTGCCTGGAACGCAGCATTAGCGAAAACGACCGGACCACTTACTTCTGCTTTAAAGCTCCATATAGTAAACATCTACCTTTATACTGTAGGTAGATGTTTGTGTTAAAGCTCCATACAGTATAAAGGTAGATGTTTGTATTAAAGCTCCATACAGTATAAAGGTAGATGTTTGTATTAAAGCTCCATACAGTATAAAGGTAGATGTCCTTGTGTAGTGTGATTATAAAGCAGCTCTAGGTTCTATATTAACACTGTGAAAGTATCAAAGCCTCAGTCCACAGAGAAATGCACACAGCCTGTATTCAGAAACTGAGCCTTAAAACCAGCCGTCAGGACTTCCTGTCACTCTGTGATTGGCTGACGGTGACCTGTTGTTACTAGAGCTCCGGGGAGAAGCTGAGAGAGGAGAGGTAAGACTACACACTGGGATGGTTTTTATATCTTTTGATGGATCAACACTTCAAAGTGAAACACAGAAGTCCAGCTGACTCACCAAACCTCATTTATTGTTAATTCAGTCCTATCTGAGCTGAGATTTCACATTTGTAACTCTGCTTCTATTGCTTGTAATAACATCACCAACTCAATATGAACTAGGCTACATGTGTGCGACGTTGCACCTTCAGTCCCATTCAGAGGGGACTGAAATTACAAGGGGAGGTGGGGAATTAAATATTAACTGTGCCCCCCTGTAATTTAACTCATTATTTCAGGCGTCATTTTAACCACAGGGAAATTACAGGAAATGGTCTGTAGACATGGACATTCATCAGGACGAAGCCCAAAGACAAGGACAGAAGGGAGGGGAGCACTGGTGTCAGGTAATGTGCTGCTTGTGTATTCTAATCAGTACTATATTATAATTATATTTAGTAAATAGTAATGTTGTGAACAAGACCACCTAACCTGAGACCGAGTCAAGACCAAGACCAAATCAATGCCAGATCATTTCCAAGTCCATCACTGTGTTCAGTAGCCTCGTAAACCAGCCTCTCCTGGAAATGCATTTCATTTCATTTCACAGGGAGAGTCTGGCCTCATTCATGGCCTGAAACCCTCAGAAGGCCGAGCCAATCAGCATCGCCGCTCAGATTTCTGTGATTGACACAGCAGCACGTTGGCCAATCAATCTAGTAGTTTGCTCTTGGTTACTAATGCTAGTGCTAGTAGTAGAGCCGTAGCAGAGAAGCTAGCGCACTTGGATGACGTCACTTATTTTGAAACGCTGATTGGCTGAATGGGGTTGTCTGTCAACGCTACTACTCCCGCCCACCCCAAACGCTTACAGGGGGAATGAGGCCAGACTCTCCCTGTGAAATGAAATGAAATGAAATGCATTTCCGGGAGAGGCTGGTTTACGAGGCTATGTATTCAGTACTAGTCCTCATAATAACCACGTGTCTTGATATTTACATTATTCCTCCTCAGCTACAAAGAAAAGATGATTTGATCTAAAATCTAAACCATATTTAAAGCTGCAGAAAATTGAATTTGAGCCCACTCTGGGTCATAAAATTTGTGTAATAACTCATCTATCAGACGATGTAGGCCAAACTTTGTGCAAAATTCTATTTTTGATTAAATCCAGGATGAAAGTGTGGTATTTTTTTTTCGCATTGGATAATGCAGGCGCACGGATTATATGTCAGCCTGCTCACGATTCACCAGCCCAAACATTGAATATCCCACCCGCTCGATAACGACCAATCAAGTTTGTTTTCCTTACTCGGGTAAACTTGTGCGGCAACTCGTTACAACTTGGCGCAACAAACAGGACAAACGGCCATTTCTGTACACCTTTAATGTGAACAAAGTTTGGATTAAACAGAAGAACACAGCACTAAGCTGCTGAAGTCTCCTCCCACTAGCTGTTGACACTGTGACCAAGTTGTACAACTACTTGAATTATCTGGAACTTATTGAATTACATCACAGAAACCAAAGTGACACAGAGACATTTGTGGTTAGAAAAACAAAAAACGACATCACTGCAGCTGTGGTCTTGACTGGTCTGGGGAAAAAAATCCACAGTCCAGCTCGACTGAGACCGAGACAAGACCAAGACCTTGAAGATGTGGATAGTTAAATGTTATGAATGAAAATAAAATGTACATTATATGTGACTTTAATCCTAAATTAGTGTGTTTCAGTGTCCCAGGCTGATTCCTACCAGTCATCGTCCTCTAAAGCCGAGACCTGAAGCTGCAGCTCCAGTCTCCAACTCCCCATAGACTCCCATATTAAAATGTCCAACTTAACAACAGAAATAAGCTTCTTTTTTTCAGATCAGTTTATGCAGAATTTATCACTAAATGCATGGAGGACTGATGATGTTTGACCAATTCACAGATTATGTTGCTATTAATTTAAAATGTGCCTCAGTGATTTAGTGTGCAGACAGCAGCGTCTGTGTGTTGCTCCATGGGCAGAATATTGAAACAAAAACAAAAAGACAAAGTTCCTGCAGATCTGGAGCAGTGTGAGAGGAGAAAAGACATTTAAAAGATGAGATTATGCATTTTGTATAACTATAGTACTTCTACCCTGCGTGCATACATATACACACACACACATTTCTATAGAGGGCAAATCAGAAAGAGTATTTGTCAGGGAGAGCAGTGGGTGGGGGAGGGGGAATAAACAATTTGTTGTGCTTAAAGCTGAGATGCTGAAATCAGCGAAAACATTTTGCTTCAGAAGATTTTCACTGCTTTCACTGCAAAACCCCCACTCCCACTCCCACCCCCTCCTAACAGCTGAGAGGGATGCAGCGTAACTACCCCACCTGCTGACACTCACACACACACACACACACACACACACACACGCACACACACATGCAGGTGACAGGTAAACAGAACTGTCATGATAAAGGGCCGATCCTGTTACAGCTACGAGCTGGATTAACGCTGCAGGGGGACGAGGTGATGAAATACTCAGCCTGTTAAAAGCTCTCACAGTGTTTTAGATGGAGACAAAAATCACAGGGGGTTTTGTTTTTCATTTTTATTTTTATTATTAATATTTATAATAATAATTCTTCTGTTGTGAAGAACTGGACGCTTTATACGTGTGGAAAATTCTCCACAGTGGATAAAAAATATGAAGAAGTTCTGTTTGATACAAGAAATTATTTACCTCAAACTTCCATTAATTTACCCACTGATGGTCTATAAATGGGATAACAGGATTAATCCATCCTTATACTCCACTCTCCATTGGGAGCGAGGTGGTGGAGTGAGTCAAACACTAGCTATGTGTTATTTTATGATGTTTTTAACAAATTTTTTGTCATTAAACAGATCTGAAAGCAAAAGAAGTTGTGTGTTTTTTGCATTTGGGTAACACTTTACAATAAGGGTCCCTTAATTAACGTTAGTTAGTACATTATTAAGCATTAATTAACTGTTTACAGATAACAATCATTATTATGTATTACTTAGGGTTAGGAAACACATTAATTAATGTAGCCTATTAGTAAGCAATTAGTTTACTACTTAAAGTTAGTTCATATATTATAGTAATAATAAAAGTTGAATAATGTAATTAGTTATCATTATGTATGCATTACTCAGCATTAATTAACACATTCGTTTATATATTAATGCTTAATAATATACTAACTAACGTTAATTAAGGGACCCTTATTGTAAAGTGTTGCATGTAACATTGCACACATATGCTATAATACATATGTTATAATAATAATATAGCTAATGTTGTTATTAGTAGTAGTTGTAGTAGTATTGTTGTTGTTGTTATCATTATTAGTTATTAAAAGTAGTAAATTCAAGGAAGAATTGTATTGTACGGGGAGAAGGCGTCGGGTGGGACTAGATAAGATTAGATTTCTTCCCATGCACTAGGTCATGCACTGTCCTACTTTTTGAACATATATTGAGCTTTGTTGTAGTTGTTGTTGTTACAGTTGTGTTGTTTTATTTCATTTTTTCTACATCATAGATATAAACTTGAGACATGACACGAGATCAGCTGTAGACATGACAACAGAGAGAACAGAAGATGTTGGGATGAGCAAACGCCTCTGATCTGAGTCTCTGGGTCATGAGGTTTGACGCGTGAGCTGCAAACGGACTGTGAGAGGCTGAGAGGTCTGTGTCTGCACGGCTTCACATCAGTCACTGTGGGCTTCAGATGTGGTCTGAGTCTGAGTACAAAAAGGCAGCCATCCCATCACGCAGCTGGAGCAGAGGAGCTGGAACATTAAAGCAAAAGAGCAGAAAAGACGATTCTGCAGAAGGGTTTCCTCACTTGAAGGGCTCAGACTATTTCCAGGTTTCATCCCTGTTTATCAACAGTCATATTTAACATTTGGGTGAAGTTTTGTGTTTTGTTTCATTCTTTGAGTCCCAGTGGACATTTGAGATAAATATGAAGAAATTCCTAAATAGTATTAATGTGATATGGCAGCCATTCACAAAGCACCATGATGCTTCTGTGAAGTCGCTGTGACCTTTTTACCTTTGACCATTGACCACCAATATCTAAACAGTTCATCCTCCAGTCTAAATTAATTTGACCCAAATATCCTCAAAGCCTTAGGATATAACACGTTTTTCTTTCTTTCTTTTTAAAAAATTCTTGTGAACAAGAAAACACACACACACCTAATTTATATGCAAA
The DNA here is from genome assembly GCF_045865225.1 of Trachurus japonicus. Lineage (NCBI taxonomy): Eukaryota > Metazoa > Chordata > Actinopteri > Carangiformes > Carangidae > Trachurus > Trachurus japonicus. The sequence continues at coordinate 2,452,049 of NC_140920.1, read as the reverse complement.
TGTATGCAGAGAGGCCCAGCTCAATCTAATCAGATCATCTTCTCCATATTCACAAAAGTAACTTTCTGGACTTAAAAGTGAAAGTATGCTTCAGGTCATATGTAAACACAGGTATGGAAGTAGGGCTGTTTGTTGCTATTATTTTATTTTCCTTTGCACAGGTGTTAAATAAGGGTCATAGACAGGATGGGGAGAGGGGTGAGGCCAGCTGAGGCAGTGATGTCACGTCAGGTGTGTTTGGGCACGTGATAGTGGATTAAACCTTCAACAGATCACCGTGGGACTTGGACCTTATTGTCAAACTAAAGCATGTGGTGAGTTTTGTGGATCTTCTTCTTTTACTCTGAATCTTGAGATCATCTACCTACCAGCTAGCTACTAACCTAACTAACTTAGCTACCTACCATAGATATACTGACTAAATGCCGCGTTCTGCTTCTCAGCGTACGTCAATAGCGCCGCCATCTTGGTCCGGGGTTTCTGACCATAGACATAATAAACATCTGACCAGCAGTCAGACCCTTGTAGAACATATTTCAGTGTATTTATGCATGTGGGTGTGTGTCTGAGTATCTAAGTGTATGTTTAATACATGCTACTAACTTAGCCTAGCTGACTTAGCTAACTACCAGCGCCCCCAGCTCTGGGGGTGAGTTGAGGGATTATGGTTAATTATTTGGCAGAATGGACATGACTTAACCCTCTCACAAACATTATTGTATCTGTAGATAGGTTAGTTACCGCCCACAGACCGTAACTACACCTGTAGCTGGTGACACAAGCACAGCTGAGGCCATAGCTACAGTTACCGAGGTAACGGCGGTTAACGGAGCCAACGGCGGTTAGCTGTCTTGCTACAGTTAGCGGACTAGCTAACAGATTTCAGTGTGTTTACATGGACTTCAGTTCAGTATACCAGTGATTGCAGGGTTTTCCCTGGGGTGTGGACGTGTGTGTGGTTGTTGTAGAGGAAAGTGAGCTATTTATATTTTCTTATCATAACATTAAATACACAGCCAACAGTTATATTTAGCATTATGAAAATTTGTTAGCGCAGGCGTTCACAAACATTATACTAGGCTACACGTTAAGTGCTGTGTCAGATCTGGAGTGTGTTGTTGAGACAGAGACAGGTCTGGAACAAAGTTAATTTTCTCCTGATTTGTCAGAAATGTGTCCATTTTCATATCAAAATGTTAAAGGACAATTCCAGGTCAACTGGAATTGCTGTTTACAGCCCTCAAAGCCGCAATTTTTTTCCACAGACAGCGTCAGATGGCGACTCAAACATGCACCGAGAAGTTTATTTACTTCAAGCAAGCCGACATGTTTGTAAAACTAGATCTAATTCAAAGTCTCCCGGAGTCTCGCGCGAGACCCAGTTGCCGTGCTCGGTGTGTTCACATGCAATGGGAAAAGCTACCGTTTGTGTCATAAACACAGGAATATCAACTCTTGACTTGCTTCAAGTAAAAAAAACTTCTCGGCGCATGTTTGAGTCGCCATCTGATGCTGTCTGTGGAAAAAAATTGCGGCTTTGAGGGCTGTAAACAGCCTAAACAGCGGAACTTACATCCACTCCCATTCATTGCTGCCGTGGCGATGCGGGGACAGACACAACTACCGCAAAACAGGAGCGATTAAACTGAAAATCTTCAGATTCATTCTTTTAGACCTAAAATGATATGAAAATACACCCCCGAGTTGAATTCGCCTGGAATTGTCCTTTAAGAAGAGATGTGTGTTGTGAAAAATCAGTCCAATATTTACTTCAGTGACTCTGGAGCGAGAGAATCAACCATAATCTGAGCTCAACGTTAACTGACTTGTTTTCTAAATCATCTTTGACCCCGTCTTTGGCCTTAGTTCAGGCAAACCATGGATTCACTGGCAGTTTAACTACTGAAATCAGATATGTAGGCTGAAAACTTTGGTTGAACTGAACCAAACTTTCCCAGAGATGTTCGGTCTGAAAACAGGATGTGTCTGAAGCAGTGGCACTGAGTGCATAACGTTAATTAAACCAGTAAATCAGTGAGGACAAACATGTACAGTAAGCATCTGGGAGCTGAGACAGAGCTGCATCACATATAGATCACCCCCCCCCTCCTCCTCCCCCTGTGTTTTTATTATTGCAGCTGAATATTGGGCTCGTAGGAGCTGCAGCAGCAAACTGGATAATTAGGATACACATGATGATATGATGCGTTGGGCTTCAGTCCTGCATGTTGTCCCATCTGTGTGACCATAGGAGGAGCTGGTGTGTGTGTGTGTGTCTGTGGGTCATTGTCATGGAGACGATGATCAGCTGGATGCATCCCTGTTTTCCTACATTGTGTTTTATGTTAATATTTTATCATCAGGACGGAGCTCCCAGCGGTTTCCCCGAGTCCTTAAACACAACATTTATAGCTCACATTGTCCACACAACTTTTTATGTTTAAGGCTCGTTATGGTTTTTGTTTTTAATGTGATGATCAGCACGTCCTTGTAAAACTGGAGCTTTCTCTCTCTCAGTGGCCTTCCCTGTTTAAATAAAGGTTAAATTAAAAAGGCAGAGCTGGGAAACCACACACATGCGTGCACAACAACTGCTGCACAACAGAATGAACGTGCGTCTATGTTTGTGTTTGAATAATTTATACGTTGTGGCAAATCCTGGCACAAGGTTATTAACAAGAAAGTTACAATCACACACACACACACACACACATCGTCACTCAGAATACAAATACTAATGCATGTACACATATGTTCAGGTAAATGATTCATGTCCACATTAATCAGAAAGCAAACACTCAGTCACACATTAGACAAACTCATGAATAAATCCACATCTGCACAAACACACACACACATAGTGCACAGGTAAAAACACACACAAACACACACACGGTTGCTTCAGTGGTCTTGTGTGTGTGTGTTTGAGCTGATGTGGGGTTTTCTCTGCATTATAGATGACTGACAAGGCGCTCGTATCATGTTGAGCTGCGGTGCCGGCGGTCCCGGTGATCCCTGGTTGCTCCTGACGACGGGCGGTGAGTTGTTGTTCTGTCCCGCGGGTCCATGAGGGAAACACGTTCACCGCTGCAGAGTCAAACATCTCAGCAGGAACTCCCACCTCACAGAGTGTAGCTATTTCTTTTAGATTTAGTTTAAATCATTCCTATTTTTTTATTCAGAAGCGCCACAGAGCAGCAGCCATGTTGTATTCAGGTTGTTTTTTACTGTAGGGCTGCAACTAACGATTATTTTCATTATCGATTAATCTGTCGATATTTTAAACAAATAATCGATTAGTTGTTTGGTCAATAAAATGTTGAAAAATATCAATCAGTGTTTCCCAAACCACCAGACGACGTCCTCAAATGTCTTGTTTTGTCCACAAACCAGAGAGAGACTCAGTTTATTGTCATAAAGGAACAAAGAAACCAGAAATATTCACATTTAAGAAGCTAAAATCTTTTTTTTTTTTAACTACTCAATCCAATTATTAGATTATCAAAATAGTTGACGATTATGACGATTAGTTAGATTATTGGCAAGGCAAGGCAAGGCATCATTATTTATATAGCGCATTTCATACCAAGGCAACTCAATGTGCTTTACATAAAGACAAAACATTAAAATAAAAAAAAAACAGCATAAAACTGCATAAAAACAAAAAACACAGTTAAAAGCAGGAGCAAAGAAGAATAAAAAAGTAAAAGAAAAGAAAATAGATCAAGTTTAAAGTTATTAAACATTGCGCAATTAATTGATTAATTGTTGCAGCTCTACTGTTTTTCATACATGTGTGAGCTGAACTTACACATACAGTAAGTGACTGATCATTATTCATTTGGCTGTTTTTTGGTTAAAAGGTGAAAGTTTTTTCCTTCATTGGCTCAGTCGGTTTAGAGCTACTTCAAGTGTACAGAGTAATACGAAGGGCTACTTGTTAGATACAAACTTCCTGAAAAATATGAAGGTGCAAATTTCATTTTCAAATAATAATGTACTGGATCCTGATGTTTGGGGTTCTGCTGAACACTTGTGCGTCCCAGTTGTATTCAGAAGTCGGGATTTCCGAGCTCCGAGTCACTGGAACTGGAACGACCCCTGAGGTCGGATTTCCGACTCGGAAAGTAACCCGGTTTAAACAGTAGTAGAAGCTCCTGTAATAATCCTTATCAACACTTTTTTACTATTTGTCGTCACAATAAGTCAGCCGTATACATAGTATTGTTAGATGTGTATATATGGAAATGCTGTCATAGTGTAATTTACATTTTTCATGTGTATGCGAACTACAAAGCAGACCGTGCTAACAACGGCTAACCGTTAGCCTGGTAGTTTCAGACGGTGTTTTTGGCCGTTGGCTGCTTTTTTCCGACTTTGTAACTGAAACGCTGATAACTCTGGTGTGACGTCATTCCCAGCTCCGACTTCCAACTTCCGAGGTAAATGGAACGCAACATTAATCCTCCTCCCACCATCGGCTCATACATTACTGTATAAATGCACTACACATCACACAGTGGGTTTTATTCTAACTGTAAAAAACAATGGGCAAAAACTTTCACCACTTGAACAGAATTAATGAATCACCGAACATTGAAGCTTCAAGTCATTCAGGATACTTTAGTATTTTTTCTCTTATGTCATGTTTAGGTCTTTATGTTAAAATAATAACAGCTGTTTGTTGGTTTAAAGTTACAGCAATAGCTAGTGATGCTAATTTCTGTTAGCCCGTCTATGGTGTTTTCCATTATATGTTAGCATCAAGCTAGCAAACTTTATAATCAGTTTGTGATAATGACAGTGTTGCCGACTCTGCTGAGAGTGATTTGAACATTGGGCAAAATATTGTTCATAAACCTTCATGTGATTGTTGGTGGCGTCATTATGTCGACATGCTCTGAGAGCTGCGAATCTGAAACCCAAAATTCAGCCGTGTGGCGTGTTGGAGGCCGAACTTCTTATTTTGATGTTTAAATGCTTTAATCTTTTAGTTTTTAGTTTCCCAGTGATTTTCAACAAAGCAGTTTCCTTGACAGACATTTATAATTAATTGTAATTATGTAGAAAAAAATCCTTGAAAGAAAGACTCCACTTAAAGCTAAGTTTAAATTATTTATTCATTATCTATGCATTATTTAAATTCCTGCAGGTTCAGACCACCTGATTTTAATACCACGAATACGGAGTGTGAGAAGCTAAACACTCAGCACTTTCATCCCTTCATTAGTGCAAATACAGTGGAGTCAAACACACACATGATACACAGATAAACAAACAGTAGACAAGCAAATTAGAATATTAGAAATGCAGTTTTTCAGCCGTGGATGTATCCACAATAAACTTTGAGGAGTTTCAACACTTTCTCTCCCCGTGATCAATATGTAATTATTATATAGCTCAGAGTCGTCACTTTCTATCAATCTCCTGCATTTTTATTATTATACAGCTCTGTTGGCTTTAGTGTGAGAATGGAAATGACTGATGGATGATGGGAACTTCGTCGATGGGCTGTTGTAATGTTAGATATAGGTGGAGGCTGCTCCTCTCACTTTTAACCACATATTTATTTTCTCTTCTGTCAAACTGGCTCCATGTGAACTGAGCTGGATGAACTGTGAGCAGCTAAAATGTTTGCAGTGTGTCCACGTGTCCATCATCATCATCATCACTGTGTCAGTGTCACATGATGAAGATCCTCCGCAGGCAGCTTCATGCATGTTCGTTCTGTGGTCGTTGTCTTTGTCTTTTGGTTTGTCCTGCTGATGTTAAAGTCCCAAGGCAACAGTTTCACCCCACCCTGACCCACACTTCTCTCTGTTCCCATATGTACTACAATATTTCATATATGATATTCAGTATATGAAATAAAAAAAACATTTTATGCGATTTTTATTAGGAATGTCAAATGATTTAAAAAATGAACTTGAAGAATCACAATACTACTCCGTGATTAATCAGGATTTAAAATACTATATACTAGGGATGGCTCGATGCAACTTTTTTATGTCCAATACCGATACCGATATTGCAACTTAGAGTCCATGCCGATACCGATATCAATCCGATACCGTCTTTTCTCCTGTTCGTGTTAATAATAAATATAATTTGTATAGACGTAGGCTACTTTGCTTAATATGGACATCTAAAAACACCATGTTCAAACTGTGGAACAAATATTCTGCTCCCCTAAAGGACGATATAAAGTAAATAAGTTGAGAATTTGGGCTTAGGTATTGGATCCCACAGGCTATAGTTGTTTTTTCCGATGGTCGATCCTGAAATTTTGACCAATATCGGACCGATACTGACTCTGAGTATCATATCGAGCCACCGCTGCTACCTACTTTACTTCATACCCTACTACTTCAGCTCAAGCTAATCCTGGTACCGCTGAGGGCCGTGCACTGTTACTGTTAGAAAATAAACTAACACTAATGTTCTTTTCTTATTTAGTATTGAAGGATGTAGTTTATGTATCTACAGTTAATGTTAATGTTGTGACCTTGCAGCGGAGCAGTAGGCAGCAACAGAGCGCAGCGGAGCATAACAGAGCCAAGTACAAGATGAGACTGTTGTTCACTCATGACGGACAAATATGGACACATGTGCAAACACACACGTAATCTGTATGTACTGTCTAGAGCTAAACTTCAGCTCTGTATACTGCCTGCTGCCAACATGTCATGTCAAATGTCATAAGTAAAAGTATGTTATATCAAAATGTAAAAAAAAAAAAAAAAAAAAAAAAATTATGTTATGATCTGTATACTATCTACTACCGTAACATGTTATGTCAAAATGTCATAAGTAAAAGAATGTTACATCAAAATGTAGTGTGTGTGTATGTATGTATATATATATATATATGTATGTATGTATGTATATATATATATATATAATAATAAGAAAAGAAGAAAAAAGCAAAAAGATATGTATGTATGACAAATATTCTTATTCTGTGGGTAATGGGGGCGGGACTAGATAAGCTTTTGCTTCTCCCGCTTTCCCCTTTCGGCCATGTATTGTATTATTTGATGATGAAGTGTGATGATGATGATTTAATTGACATGCCCGAAATAAACAAATTGATTGATTGATTAATCCATTGCAATTTTACAGATCGGTGAGAAACAACAAGTCATAGTTGTAGCACTATATTTTGATCAAGTGTATTAAACCAGACCTCTCCAGGTCTGGTGTCTCCTCCTCTGAGTCTCTAACCCTCCTCTCCTCCATGTGCATTTGTTTTCAACGAAGAAGCCAAATATCTTACCAAGAATATTTGTCTTACTTCTTGTCAAAATGTCATTTCTAGTCAAAACTAATCCCATTCTACTTAAAATAAGACTCATTATATAAAAAGTAGCTTGTTTTTAGACACTTTTTACTTCTTTCAAGCAGATTTTCACTTGAAATAAGTAGAAAAATCTGACAGTGGAGCAAGTTTTTCTTCCTTATTACAAGCTCAAACAACTTGCTTTCACTGGCAGATTTTTCTACTTATTTCAAGTGAAAATTAGTTTGAAACAAGTGAAATGATCTAAAAACAAGTTGATTTTTAGGTGATGAGTCTTATTTTAAGTGGAAAGAGTTTAGTTTTGACTAGAAATGAGACATTTTGACAAGAAATAAGACAAATATTCTTGGAAAGATTTTGAGTTTTTGCAGTGTATCTGGTACCTGGTACTTTTTTTCAAACCTTTTGCTAACCCTCCCCTCCTCCATGTGCATCATCTGTTTCCAACAGAGAGCTGGATCACGCCGGGTCGGAGGCTCTGATCTTACAAGGTTGGTTTTGGTGCAGTTGTCCAGTTGTCGTCCGTCCTGTTTAGTTGTTTTCTGGCGTGTGATTGTAAAACCACATCACAGAGTCACAGTGACACCAGTGAGTCTCTGGGTTACAGCACAGTAAAGTAAAATACACATATTATTTGCTGTGATGTGCAGCTTTTAGTTGGTTAGTTGTTGTAGTTTTTTTTTCCTTTTGTGCTTCAAAGGTGTGAAGACATTGTTTACGACAGCTGGCGGAGTCGACATCTGCTGCTGCTGCTGCTGCTGAAGCAAAGTTTAAAGTAGGACAGAACAAAGCACACACAGCGCCTGCGTAACTTTCCCTTTAAAAATACATGAGGCAGCACCCGCCACTCCCCGCCTATCAAACATTAAGGAGCAACATTAAACACACACACACACACACACACACACACACACACACACACACATAGAGAAACACCTGAGATGCACAGCAGTAAACACAGATCTTAATAATTCACACACAGACCTGAAAACACGTCGCTAATATAAACACACGTATGTACAAATGCATGCACAACTAAAACTTAGCAGTGCATTAAAGACACACACACACACACACACACACACACACACAGTGGGCTATAGAGACGTTTGCAGTCCCCGGCCGTCGTTCCTGGCTGTTAGCTGCTTAATCATCCTTAAAGAGTCTTAACAAGCGCTGCAGGACCGGGGACTTGATGTCATGTCTCACTGTATACGGAGGTTAATCCGCCGTCGCTGTCAGCGCCTAATGGTTGTTTACACTGTGCTCGGCATCATGGGTAATAAAGGTGTGAACGATCATAACATGGATGATGACATTATCGAAAGAGCAGGAGGTTTGTTTCCTCGGAGACAATTAACGTAAATCCTCCAACAGAAGCCCAAACTGACCCGTATTCTATCGGTTATAGATAGTTTTAGAACGGCGGAGCAGAGCGGCGAGCTGCTCAGAGCTACGCTACGGAGGCTCATGGGACAATTAAAGGTAATAAACCTAGGCAAGGCAAGGCAAGGCAATTTTATTTGTATAGCCCGTACAGTTTGTCTCAAAGGGCTTTACATGGCATCGTAACAACATCCTCTGTCCTTAGACCCTCACATCCACTGAGGAGAAACTCCATGGAAAACCCTTTTAACAGGGGATGCAGGCGGCGGCTGGTGCAGAGAGATGGAGCTCCGGTGGATCTGCGGACCTACTGCTATGACTATAGGGATTATGGCAATGGGCTAATTTGCCAAAATGTTGAACTATCCCTTTAGTAACTCGGGTCAGGTTGGACCACGGCCTTCATTTGCATCAGGTCCAAGCTTCAGCACCCACGGGTCTTGTTTTACAGTAATGTTCAGGCCCGTTGAGAACTGCAGCAGGAATGAAGCAGCTTAGAAAGGGCTCAAACAGGCGATCGAGGGCTTTGAGAGGTTTTGTACATTCACAAGAACTTGTTGCATAAAATAGAAACAGACCCGACTTCTAATTGAGACTAATTTATTTACTCTTCTTCATTTCTTAGTGATATAGATTGTGTTTTTATTATAATTTAAAGGAGACATAGATCATTTTTTGAAACCTGTTTATCTTTTATGTAGGTACTACTACAAAATGTGACAATTGACCCTTTGTTGGCCTTCTGATTGGTCTGCTGTTCCACCAATCAGAGCGCTTCTCCCCATGTCACGTGTTGTGCAACATTCTAAGGTTGGACAACCCTGGAATGAAACCCTATGAAACGAGATAAGTAGACAGCAACTTTTTTGGCAAAAACTACTTAACAATTTTTCAATATGGTTAAAATGTGCCTGGGGTTCCTGCAATAGCAACTCACAATATCTGGAACGTATTGGAGTCATTTTTATCCCATTCCCCAAACCTAAGACATCAATAAACATAGGCTACTTGGCCCATGTGTACTGTATAACATATTACTTTAACCTTCTGTTAGTTGAGCTTAATAATAGGGTTTGGGGGTGGTCCACTAGGGGGAGCTCTAGGCATAGGTCAGGGGTTAACTGCAAAGTTTTGTTTGTTGTTGTTGTTGTGTGCAGTCCTCATGAGAAGTGAGCCTGTTTTTCCCTGGCTGTACTGAAGTGCTATTGAAGCTCATTCATCCTCCAGTCCACTCTCTGGTCGTGTTCATAAACAGAGAAGATCTAATACCTTCAAAGTTATCTAGCAAACGTAACGTTACCGCTGCTAATGTCTTTTGAACTTTGTGAAGTTTTACGAGGAAAAACGGGAGATCGGCGGAGATTAAGCGTTAGCTTGTAGCTAACGTTAGCTAGCGTCGTTAGCTACTAGCTAGTGAGTGACCAAAACAATGATTTTTCCCCATTTTTCGGAAAAGTCAGGTAATGCCCGTTCAATCGCTATTGAGCCACGTCTGTCCTCTATCATGGACACTATTTTTCTGATGTATAAGTTAATTAAAATTTTCCTTACAAGCAATTTAAATCTGCCTAATTTTCAATGGTTTCCAATGGGAGTTAACCCTTCCGTGACCATTGTTTGTCCAACCTAGCAACAGTAACCGTGGGGGGCGGGGCCTTGACAAAGGGTCAATTGACAAAAAAAATCTGTAATTTTCAGGCTCCTGAGGTTGAAATCCATGTGGTTTGCATAACCCCTACCTGTGAGTGCAAGTACCTGTAGAGGGGGCGGGGCCTAGTGAGCAGTGGCTCATTTGCATTTAAAGGGACAGACACTAAAACCAGCCGTTGTGAACAGATGAGAAGAGCTGTGATGTGTGAGCCTCGGGGGATTTGGACCGAAAAATGTCACATTTAAGACACATGGGAACTATTTTAATATGTGGGAAAAGTGGCAGAATATGTCCCCTTTAATGTTTTAGAAGGATGAGCGAACGTGCAGTTTGGAGTCGTTCGTTTTTTGCAGAACGAAGTCTTTGTCTCCACGGTAACAGCAGCAGATTAAACAGAGACTCAGGAAGCTCACGGTCCAGTGAGTTCACTCTGGGAGAGAAAAAAAAACACTTTAAAACCTCCAGTGTTGTTAAGACCATTAAAATATTCTGTCTTTATGTAAAAACCTCCCCTGGTGGTCGATGTTACAGTTTAGCGGTCGGTTGGTTTAGCGGTCGCCGCCTGTTGATCGCCGCCGTGATGCTGCATGTAGCTACGATCTGCGCGGTCTCAGTGAAACGGCGCCTCGGGCAACATTAGACCTAAAGCTCCTGAGGAATTCTTCTCCTTTCTCCTCTTCTCTCCGTCTTTAATTCCTTCCTTCCTCTCTACCTCCCCTCTCCCCGCTTTTCCTTCACTCTCTCCCTTCCTTCCCTCCTCTCTCCCTCCCTCCCTTCCTTTCTTCCTTTCCTTCCTCTCTAACTCCCCCTCTTTTCCTTACCTCCCTCCTTCCCACTCTCAATTTCTCCTTCCTTCCTTTCTTCCCTCCTTCCTCCCTCCCTCCCTCCTTCCCTCTCTCCATCTTTCCTTCCTTCCCCTTTCCTACTACCCTTCCTTCCTTCTTCCTTCCTCCCTCAATCCCTTCCTTCCTTCTTCCTTCCTTCCTCTCTAACTCCCCCTCTTTTCCTTACCTCCCTCCTTCCCACTCTCAATTTCTCCTTCCTTCCTTTCTTCCCTCCCTCCTTCCCTCTCTCCATTTTCCTTCCTTCCCCTTTCCTACTACCCTTCCTTCCTTCCTTCCTTCCTTCCTTCCTTCCTTCCTTCCTTCCTTCCTTCCTTCCTTCCTTCCTTCCCACTCTCAATTTCTCCTTCCTTCCTTTCTTCCCTCCTTCCTCCCTCCCTCCTTCCCTCTCTCCATTTTCCTTCCTTCCCCTTTCCTACTACCCTTCCTTCCTTCTTCCTTCCTCCCTCTCTTCCTCCCTCAATCCCTTCCTTCCTTCCTTCCTTCCTCTCTACCTCCCCCTCTTTTCCTTACCTCCTTCCTTCCTTCTCTCAATTTTTCCTTCTCTAAAATACCCCTCCTTCCCTCTCTCCATTTTTCCTTCCTTCCTCTCTCAAATTTTCCTTCCTTCCTCCCCCAATCCCTGCCTCCCTTCCTTCCCTCTCTCCATTTTTCCTTCCTTCCTCCCTTCCTCTCTACCTCTCCCTCTTTTCCTTACCTCCTTCCTCCCTTCTCTCAATTTTTCCTCCTCTACAGTATACCCTCTCTCCTTCCTTCCTTCCTTCCTCCCTCCATCCCTTCTTTCCTTCCTTCTTCTCTACCTACCCCCTCCTTCCCCCTTACCTTCCTTCCTTCCTTCCTTCCTTACCTCCTCCCCCCCTCCCTCAAACAGTGAAACGGCGCCTCGGGCAACATTAGACCTAAAGCTCCTGAGGAATTCTTTCTTTCTTTCTCCTCTTCTCTCCGTCGTGCCGTCTGAGTGCCGAGACGACGCAGACACAGAGAGAGAGAGAGAGAGAGATTTCCTCCTGAGTGAGGGATGATGAGGAAGCAGACACAGGAAGTGGATTTCCATGTAAGGAGCGTGTGTGTGTGTGTGTGTGTGCGGCTCGGTTGTGAATGTGGTGTGACGGCCGGCGGCTGCGGCGGCGCTCCGGTTAACACGCTCGGAAAAGCACTCGCAGGTCTGAGGCCCCGTCTGAGCTCATGAATAATTAATGAGTTATTTTTTAATACAGAGTTTGTGTGACTTCCCACAGTCGGAAAGTGAAACTTCAATGTTTTCTTGTCTGTGGGAAGAAGAGGAGGAGGAAGAGGAGGAAAGGGAGGGGTGTAGCTACTCCTGCCTGCCTTTGTTCTTTCTTTCTTTCTTTCCTTCATTCCTGCCTTCCTTCATTCCTACTTTACATCCTTGTTCCTTCCTTCCTTCCTTCCTTCTTTCTTTCCTTCCTTCCTTCCTTCCTTCCTGTCTGTCTGCCTTCTTTCCTGCCTGCCTTTGTTCCTTCCTTCTTTCTTTCCTTCCTCTTTCTGTCATTCCTTATATCCTTGTCCCTTCCTTCCTTCCCTAACCAACCCTTCCTTTGTTCTTCCTTCTTTCTTTCCATCATTCCTTATATACGTGTCCCTTCCTTCCTTTCTGCCTTCTTTCCTTCCTTCCTTCTTTCCTTCCTTCCTTCCTTCCTTCCTTCCTTCCTTCCTTCCTTCCTTCCTTCCTTCCTTCCTTCCTTCCTTCCTTCCTTCCTTCCTTCCTTCCTTCCTCTTTCTGTCATTCCTTATATCCTTGTCCCTTCCTCCCTTCCCTAACCTAACCCTTCCTTTGTCCCTTCCTTCTTTCTTTCCATCATTCCTTATATACGTGTCCCTTCCTTCCTTTCTGCCTTCCTTCCTTCCTTCCTTCCTTCCTTCTTTCTTTCCTTCCTCTTTCTGTCATTCCTTGTCCCTTCCTTCCCTAACCTAACCCTTCCTTTGTTCCTTCCTTCTTTCTTTCCATCATTCCTTACTTGTCCCTTCCTTCCTTTCTGCCTTCTTTCCATCCTTCCTGCCTTACTTCCGTGTTGCTTCCTTCCTTCCTGCTTTCTTTCTTTGATTCCTAGCTTACATCCTTGTCCCTTCCTTCCTTCCTTCCTTCCTTCCTTCCTTCCTTCCTTTGTTCTTTCGTTCTTCCTTCCCTTCATTCCTGCCTTCCTTTCTTCCTTCCTTCCTGCCTGCCTTCTTTCTTTCATTCCTACTTTACATCCTTGTTCCTCCCTTTCTGCCTTCTTTCCTTCCTTCCTTCTTTCTTTCCTTCCTCTTTCCTTGTCCCTTCCTTCCTTCCTTTCTACCTTCTTTCCATCCATCCTTCCTGCCTTACTTCCGTGTTGCTTCCTTCCTTCCAGCTTTCTTTCTTTGATTCCTAACTTACATCCCTGTTCCTTCCTTCCTTCCTTCCTTCCTTCCTTCCTTCCTTCCTTCCTTCCTTCCGTCCTTCACTCCTTTATTCCTGTCTTGCCCTCTTGTTCTTTCCTTCCTTCCTTCCTTCTTACCTTTCTTCCTGCCTTGTTTCCTCCGTTCCTACCTTCCTTGCTTCCTCCATTCCTACCTAACTTACTTCCTTATTTCCTTAATCCCTACCATCTGTCCTTCCTTCCTTCCTTCCTTCCTTCCTTCCTTCCTTCCTTCCTTCCTTCCTTCCTTCCTTCCTTCCTTCCTTCCTCCAGCAAACGTCTTTTTTTCTGAGTAGTAAAGAGCAGCATCATCTTCATACTTTTTTTTTTTTTTTAAATATATTTTTTGGGCTTTTATTGCCTTTAATCGATAGCGCAGTTGAGAGAGAGAGACAGGAAATGGGGAGGCAGAGAGGGGGAATGACATGCGGGAAAGGGCTGCCCGATGCAGGATTCGAACCGGGGCCGTCTGCAGTGAGGACTATAGCCAAAGACGGTTTATAAACCAAGAGCTTCCATGAGGAGTCAGCTTCCTGTATGATGTCACTAGGCTTCTGCTCGGCCACGCCCCTTTAGGGAGACCAGAGGCAGTTTGTAGTGTATTGACTCCAATGGGACAATTTAACGTGAACACAGATTATGGTCTGTCCTTTCTCCCCACGGTCACTGAAGTAAATTTTGGACTCATTTTTCACAAGCCACATCTCTTCTGAACAGTTTGACACCAAAATGGTAATTTTCAGACAGACACATCAGGAGAAAATCCACTTTGTTCCAGACCTGTCTCTGTCTCTACGACACACTCTCGCCAGATTTGGCACAGATCTCCATGGCAACGTCAAACAAACGGCCGCAAACTCCCGTGAAAATGATTAAAATTATTTTTGTCATGCTAAATATGACTGTTAGTAGTGTAAATATTTAATGTTATCATAAGAAAATATAAACATCTCACTTTCATCTACCTACAGATTGTATAAATCCACACACACGTTCACAGACGAGGTGGTGACGGTTGTTGGTAGGGTTGCCACCTTTGAGTTGTGAAAATAAGGGACACTCGACCAAATGTCGACCGGGCGGGGGGGGGGGGGGGACACGGGTCAAAACGCCACACTTTTCATGTAGGCCTATGTATTTTGTACACGTTCAATTTCTTGTATTAACACATATTTTAAACTGGAATGGGGGCAGGTACAGTGCACCTTATTGAGGTTATCACTTGACGTAGCTAAGGCCAGGACGGGCTAGCCTACTTGTTTGATCCAAAACATAAAGTTGCAATATCCCACTTAAATATAATAGTCATACATATTAATGCCTATAGCCTATGTGAAGAGGCTGTCACATGTTACACATGTAATGATTCCTCACAACAGCCTAATAGGCTTTATGCACAGCTCCACTACTTCCTGAACATTTAAACAAGTTCCTTTATTTCCTGTATGTATTATTGGACAAACTGATTAATCCAGGTGTGTCTGACCTCAATGGTCAGAGAGCTGGCCAGCTTAATGGGAGGACTGGATGGTTTAAGTTCAGGAAGTAGTGGAGCTGTGCATAAAGCCTATTATTAACAGTGATTTACCACGGTTTGAAACGTATGCAAATCAAATAAAAATGCATCTGCACAAAATGATCAGAAATAACACTGTGCTAATGTTCAGACCAGTTCAAGACCAGCTGCATAGGCTACCAGCAACAGCAGGTCAGACGAATAAACAGCACCCACTGAGTTAGTTTGCTTTTGTTTATGTAATAATAATAATATAAAATAGGGCTGTCCCAAATGATTATTTTTCTCCCGATTAATCTATCGACTATTTTTTAGTCGATTAGTCTAGCGATTAATTTTTTGACAAATCTAACAATTAATTTTTGGTTGACGATTAGTCATTTACAAAAAAAACACTTCTCTTATTTAAATTCTTCAGATACTCTTTCTGGTGTGCATTCCTCTTAATCAGTGGTTCCCAACCTTTTTTCCTCAAAGCCCCCCCCCCCTTGCTTTTGTCAAAGACAAGCCTTTTTATTCTATTTTGTGCCATCCTTATTTTGTCTTTATGTCAATTTTCCTATGTTGTGTCATAACTGTTATCACGTCCCTATAAGCAGGTAGGTTGTATGTAGGTTTTTGTTCCTATTGATTTTGATGGTTTTGATTATCCAATTGGATGTGTTATTGGAATTTTAAAATATCAATATGCACAAATCTAATTTTGATAACCTCACAACGTCAGAACAGACAAAGCTCTGTGGACCCCCTGACATCTCTGACGCCCCCGGACCCAACGTTGGGAACCAATGCTCTAAATAATCTTTTTTTTTGGAGGGGAAAAACTATGCCACATCAGTTTGCTTTAACCTGGAAAATAGACAGATGAGTGCACACTGAAATATTAGCACAGTGATTTTGAATAGGCACATTTATTTAGTATAGTCATGGAGCAGAGCAGTGTTTCCTCTAGGATGTTTTTTTTAAGCCGGGGGTGCAGGACATCACCCTCACTTACGATCTGCTACTGTGCTGCGTCCGGGTGCAGAGAGCAGCAGTGGATTAAAAAAAAAAACAACAACAACAAAAGACAACACGAGGACGTGTTTACATCTATGGATACATAAAGCAAGGAGACTGTGGCGGGTGGTCCGATTGTCCGACGAGGGAGGGGGGCGCGGGGGGTCCGCGTTCGGACCGTATGAGTTCGCTTTTACCGCGCACTGATGTCATGCATGCGCCCTTTGCTCTGTGTGTGTGTGTGTGAGAGAGAGAGAGAGCGTCAATAACGGTGAAAGAGCGATGGATAGAAAGTGTCCTACAGAGAGATCTCTGCTTTGTTGTAGTTCTGACTAAATGCTGGATCTTTACAGAACACGTGCGAAGTGATGCTGCATTCATGACAACTCGGAAATACGGGACAAAGCCCGTCCCGTATTGATTCAAAACGGGACGCACTATTTTATTTCAAAATACGGAACGATTCCGTATTTTAAGGGACGGGTGGCAACCCTAGTTGTTGGCCACGCCCACTTAGAGAGACAGGAAGTGAAACCATTTCTATCATTGGAGCAGCCGCTCATGGAGGATCTTTCCATTTATTGAATATCTTTGCTTTAGCCTGTAAACAAACCAAAGTCACAAGTTACGTCACTTTAACATCCCATCATATGAAGAGCGTTGAGCGTCTCCTCCTAGTTCTGTTTCCTGTGCAGCTTCCTGTTGACCAGGGCTGTGTTGTAAATCTCCCCCTATCACGGATGTAGTGCACTATATAGTTTGTTCGCCATTTTGTAGTGTTGTTCGAATTCTCCGCGATTAATTTAATCCACTAGGCTATGTAGTGGACAACAAAACACCCACAATGCACCGCGAAATTGAGTGAACAAGCGATGTACACTACTTTCTACTCCCATATCCCACAATGCAATGCGGTCGTGTTTTGCCAGAGAAGAAGAGGAAGCTAATTAGCATGTTAGCTACGATTTATTTAGGCAATTTACCAAAAAAACTCCTCAGACGTATTTGCCTTGGCTCCGTTTGCCTGAGGAGCAGGAGTTTGGCAGCAGCATCCCAACATTAACAGGCAGCATTAAATCAATCTAATTAAGAAACTGTAGTAGAATATGTATTAAATACGATCTGGCAAGCTAGGCTAATAGCCACAGAGCCGTTAGCGGCTCACGGTCGGGACACACAACAGTAGTTTACCAAACCAAACTTCCGGTATTTCAACAGTTTATCGTCCGAGAAACACAACCACACAGAATCACATCCTAAAATGTTCCCGCAAGTGTCCGGTTTTTCTTATTTTATTTTTTATGTGTCCGGTTTGTGTCATACGTCCATGGTTTGTTTACATGATTCTCGGCGCGTCTGCGTCCGTCACAGCAACACCTGGAGCATCAGCTGACGCAACCACGTCCAGAAAATTACCGTCTAGTGTCCGAATTCTCCTCCCGTCGTTCCCTACATCGTGTACATGATGTGGTGGATAGGGAGTGAGTGAGTGAGTGGATGATTTCGAACACAGCCCAGGTCTGGTCTGGTCACCATGACGACGGTCGCTCTGCAGCTTCCTGTATACAGGTGAGCCGGCTGTCGGCTGCTGTGTTTACAGCGGTTGTCACGGTAACGACCCATGACGCGTTGGCACAGAGACACAGAGACACAGACAGACGGGTGCATCGCTGTCAAAACGGAAATGAAAGTCAGGGATCAGCCTGAGGACACGGCTGTCACTGTGTGTGTGTGTGTGTGTGTGTGTGTGTGTGTGTGTGTCTGTGTGTGTGTGTGTGTGTGTGTGTGTGTGTGTGTGTCAGTGATGTATCGACTGTTGTGAGGATTTGATTACACTGAGAACCCAGAGGGAGGAAAAACAATAACAACTTTCTTTCTTTCTTTAATTCATTCCTTCCTCTCTACCTCCACTCTCCCCGCTTTTCCTTCCCTCTCTCCCTTCCTTCCTCCTTCCTTCCTCTCTACCTCCCCCTCTTTTCCTTACCTCCCTCCTTCCCACTCTCAATTTCTCCTTCCTTCCTTTCTTCCCTCCTTCTCTCCCTGCCTCCATTCCTTCCTCTCTACCGACTACCCCCTCCCTCCCTCCTTCCCTCTCTCCATTTTTCCTTCCTTCCCCATCCTACTACACTTCATTCCTTCTTCCTCCCTCAATCCCTGCCTTCCTTCCCTCTCTCTCTTCTTCCTTCCTTCCTCTCTGCCTCCCATTCTTTTCCTTACCTCCTTCCTTCCCTCTCTCCATTTTTCCTTCATTCCTTCCTTCCTCCCTCAATCCCTTCCTTCCTTCCCTCTCTCCCCTCTTCCTTCCTTCCTCTCTGCCTCCCCCTCTTTTCCTTACCTCCCTCCTTCCTTCTCTCAATATTTCCTTCCTTCTTTCCTTCCTTCCTTCCTTCCTCCCTTCACCCCTTCTTTCCTTCCTTCTTTTGTACCCCTCCTTCCCTCTCTCCATTTTTCCTTCCTTCCTTCCTTCCTCTCTACCTCCCCCTCTTTTCCTTACCTCCTTCCTTCCCTCTCTCCATTTTCCTTCCTTCCTTCCCTCTCTCTCTTCTTCCTTCCTTCCTTCCTTCCTCTCCACCTCCCCCTCTTTTCCTTACCTCCCTCCTTCCTTCTCTCAAAATGTCCTTCCTTCTTTTCTTCCTTCCTTCCTTCCTTCCTTCCTTCCTTCCTTCCTTCCTTCCTTCCTTCCTTCCTTCCTCGCTACCTCCTTCTTCCTTCCCTCTTACCATTTTCCCTTCCTTCCTACCTTCCCCCTTCCTTCTTTCCTTCCCCCCTCCCTCCTTCCCTCCTTCCTCCCTCCCGGCCTTCCTTCCTTCCTTCCTTCCTTCCTTCCTTCCTTCCTTCCTTCCTTCCTTCCTTCCTTCCTTCCTTCCTTCCTTCCTTCCTTCCCCCTTCCCTCCTTCCTCCCTCCCGGCCTTCCTTCCTTCCCTCTCTCAATTTTTCCCTCCTCCCTCCCTCCTTCCCTCCCTCCCTCCCTCCCTTCCAGCCTACAGTACCATGTTAAAGCCCCCTCCTCTCCCCCTCTCTCCCCCTCTCCCTCTCCCCCCAGGCCTTAGTGTTCCTCCCTGTTTGCTGTCAGACCTCCCTCCTCCTCCTCCCCCCTCGCCCCGGTCACTCACCCTCTCCCTGTGTTTTCCTCTCCGTGCCGTTGTGTTTACCCTCCTGGCGCTCCAGTGCAGTTTTCATATAATAAAGGATCATTGAGGAGGGAAAGAAAGAAAGAAGCTCTCGGAGCTAATGAGCTTCGTGGCTGCAGCTCGGCCGCTAATGGGTTTGTAATTTCACACAGTTTATTTCAAAGAGGCACTTGTACCTCATAACCGAGGCCTCGACAGGGACGCGCTGTCACACGACAACAACACAAACACAAAAACATGCAGAAACAATCACAAAACAACAATTAAAAAAACAAAACAAAACACAACAGAATGACTTTATCAATCATCCAGAGGAAAATTGTTTTGTTACAGTGCTCCATTCCCGATATATTAATAAAAAGAAAGAAAAACCAAATAGTACAAGCTCTAATATCCCATATAAATGTGCATTCGGTCAATACTAATAAACACGATCATTAATATTTACAAGTCACATGGGAAAATGCTGCAGGATGAAAATGAGCCTCCGGTCTGACTTGAAGAAAATGGCTGAACTGACCATGTGACTTTTGTAACAACCAATGAGAAAGTAGTTTAAATAGTAGTAGTTTAAAACAGTTCCCAGTCAGAAAACGCCTCCAGACTTTGGGATTAAAACTTGGAAACTCAGAGGAACTTCAATGACCCCGAGTTTACAGTACGAATCCACTGTCTTGCTTTTTGTGTCATTAAATTTTGTCCCGACTAATTAGGAGGAGCAGTGTTTTGCAACTTCCACCTGTCGTTATTATTGTATTGTGCCATCTAAAGCGCCTCACGATTCAATTTGATTACGATTCACGGCGCTACGATACGATCATTCAACGATTATCACGATATTAACGATTTTCGATGCATCTTCTGGTCTGATTTAGGGAAGAAGGGAAAGAGAAAAACTGTTGGTTGTGGAGTTGTTGGATTGTGTATTTGATGAGTTTGATGAGGGAAACCAAGAAATCCCATAATGAGCCTCCGTAGCGTAGCTCTAAGCAGCTCACGGCTCTGCTCCGCCGTTCTAAAAATAGCTTGCACCGACAATTAAAGGTGACGAACCTACTGCTATGACTATAGGGATTATGGCAATGGGTGCAATTTTCCCAAATGTTGAACTATCTCTTTAAAGTTAAGTGAGTGAAGTGACCATGGATGAAGATTTCTTTGTTTCCTTTACACAAAAGAGGAACAAACAACAGAGAAACAACATCGCTACCAGCATCGACCATCGGCCAAATTGTTATTTTAACATCGGTGTCGGTTTCGGTCCAGAATTTGAATAGAGACCTAAACAAATAAAGTTGTGTGTGTAGGTGAGTGTTGGTGTGTGTGTGTAGGTGTGTGTTGGTGTGTGTGTGTAGGTGTGTGTTGGTGTGGATCTAATGATGATCAATGTCTCTGTTCTAAAGTTAAACAATAGTTTTGCTTTCAGCCAAGAAACTGACTGCAGGGTGTGTGTGTGGATGTGTGTGTGTGTGTGTGTCAGGCTGTGTATAATTAGCTGTAGTTCTGCATTGTCTATGGTTATCCAGTCGACTGTCTCCTGCTGTCTGCAGAAGCTGCTTCTGACACACACACACACACACACACACACACACACACACACACACACACACACACACACACACACACACACACTCTTACCCTCCTCCTCTGCCTCTCGTCCTGTAATTATTGGTGAGTGTTCAGTGGTTTTTTGCTGCTGTTTGGCAGCTGGCTGACAGGGACATTTGGACACCTGGCTACACACACAGACACACACACACACACACACACACACACACACACACCTACACACACGCACACACACGCAGCTACAGGCTGATGTATGCTAATCGAGGGTATAGAAACTGCATAATGTGTAGTTTCTCCTCTCCTTCACATCAGAGTTTGGAAACAGCGGCTTGTCTCTTTAGTTTCTCTGCTGTGGATCAAACGGAGTCGTCTCTCTCGGTTTTTAACTTATTCTGATCGTCCTGATCTTCCACTGATCAATAATTACGATCAGGTCGTGATCACGGTGCTACTCTTTGACGGGAGGAAACTAGAATCAGCCCGTCCAACCCCAACAGGAAACATGGTCACCGTCTTTCTCCTTCCTGAGCTTCAGTGATGAATAATCACCACAACATTGTGATTTGAAACTGACCTTTTGGACATAAAGTATAAATAACTTCCTTATTTTATCCTGTTAAACTTTTAGATTAAAGGGATAGTTCAACATTTTGGCAACCCATTGCCATAATCCCTATAGTCATAGCAGTAGGTTCGTTACCTTTAATTGTCGGTGCAAGTTATTTTTAGAACGGCGGAGCAGAGCCGTGAGCTGCTCAGAGCTACGCTACGGAGGCTCATTATGGGATTTCTTGGTTTCTCCTCATCAAACTCATCAAATACACAATCCAACAACTCCACAACGCTCTGGTGGACAAGTTGTGAGCTGCACATTCACCACGCTATGAGATAATAACACAACGTTACCACACAGAGTTGTTTTAGAGGGAAATACAGAGACTGTTGATGAAAAACTGTCCCTGAAGGCAACGCGCATCAGTGGTTTTGCATGAATTTCCCTCTAAAACAACTCTGTGTGGTAACGTTGTGTTATTATCTCATAGTGTGGTGAATGTGCAGCTCACAACTTGTCCACCAGAGCGTTGTGGAGTTGTTGGATTGTGTATTTGATGAGTTTGATGAGGGGAAACCAAGAAATCCCATAATAAGCCTCCGTAGCGTAGCTCTGAGCAGCTCGCGGCTCTGCTCCGCCGTTCTAAAAACAGCTTGCACCGACAATTAAAGGTAACGAACCTACTGCTATGACTATAGCGATACTGGCAATGGGCCAATTTGCCCAAAATGTTGAACTATCTCTTTAAATTGTGTCATGATAATGAATGTTTGGGCCCAGTTTCACGACTTCAAGCGCAAAATCTGAAGACGTTTCCATCAAAACCTCCGATATCGGTCAAAATGCAGCTGATCCAGGTGCAGTAGTGTTGTCCGGACCCACTGATTGGTTGATTTGACCGATGACATCACTGCTTCGCTCTGCAGGAAGCTCCTCCTCCCGATGATCACAGAGCGGTTTCCTCAGAGCTCAGAGTATTTTTTGCACTGAGTCAGACTCTGCTGTCTATTAGCTATGCAATTTAACTGTACAAGAGTGAGAGTGTGTGTGAGAATGTGTGTGTGTGTGTGTGTGTGTGTGTGTGTGTGTGTGTGTGTGTGTGTGTGTGTTGGGTGGTGGTGGTGGGGGTTCAATGAATGCTTGCTTGCACGACTACTCACCGTTATCTTTGATGCCTGTTGCCATGGCTACGGCTCTGGCTGGTGTAGAGAAATACCAATTTTTCTTTTTTTTTTTTTACTCCCTGCTTCAACACTTTGTGGGACCTGCAGGGCGAGAGAGGATTATTGTAACCTCCCTCTCTCTCTCTCTCTCTCTCTCTCTCCCTCTCTGTTTCTGTGTCTATTGGATGCCTGTGTCACCATAGTAACCTACAGTACAACACAAGGCTTTGTTGTTCCGGCAGTCAGTCGTCTTTTGATTTGATGTGCACTGAAATGAAACTCTTAAATCTCGGGTTAAGAAAAAAGAAAAGAAAAGAAAAGAAATCACAGCTCGCGTGTGATGATGAATTTTATGAGATAAAGATGATGCTTCTGCACAATTTTAAATGAGACACAGGCTCAGGTTGTGTTTTTATATTAGAAGAGTCTTACACCAAGGTTATTGCAACTTCACTATGACAAATGAATTTCCCTTTTGGGATTAATAAAGTCATTCTTATTCATATTCTAACATTTTAAGTAGAATTTAATTGATTTTATCTTTTCTCTTTACTCTTCTCTTGTCTCCTTCCTTACACATTTCATTGCTCTGTGAAGCAGTTGGAGCTGCCCAAGACAGGGAGCGTTTGACCCCAAAGATCGGTTCGTTTGGACAGATGTGAACACAGAAGTTGTGCTCGCTTGCGGAATAAAAGATCGCCATCTCTCGACCAGTGTTGCCAAGTCTGCTTATTATACGCGACTTTGGGCTTCTTTTTCTGTGAAGTCGCTTCTAAATATTGGTCGTCGCGGGTTGCGGTTTCTTTGGGCTTGTTGTGAAAGTGTAGTTGCTTATTTATGCTTGTTTCCAGCTCCATGAGTTGTCCTGCAGATATTTTCGATATGTTATTTAAACGCAGGATAGTTTATCCTCTTGTTGGATCAGTCACCCCCGTTCCCTCCGCCCCTCTCTTTCCCCCGTACACACACATTGCCACAGTGATAGCGGAGGGTCCCCCCCCCCCCCCCACCTGCACCCCGAGACTGCTGGCTTTCACCACACTCTCCTCCACTGATCAAGAGAATTAACGTTACTGTAAATTCTCAAATTAAAGCTGGTCTCGGTTAGAAGCCGGTTCAATTTCTATTTTCTGCAAGTTCTTGTGAACAAAATCTTTCACACCCACAATCGCCGTGGTTGTTGAACCTCAGACCCGACACACGAGCACCAGCCCAAAAAAAAAAAAAAGAAAAAAGGGAAGCCCAGGCCATGGTCCGACCTGACCATAATTTCCACCCAAACACACAGCAAGATGAGAACCGACTGACCAAAGGTAAGAGAAGGAGCAGTCGGGTCTGACCCCTGTCTCTAATTAAAACTGGGTCAGTTCGGCAGTTGAAGCACAGGTGGTTTTATAGAGTAGGCTATCTTCTAAATAAAAGCCAGGGGTTCTACATGGAGAATTTACTCTACATTTCCGTTTTCCACATGTTTTTCTTTATTTCTCTTTTGGAACCAAAACAAACAAACCCCCCCCCCAAAAAAAGAAAAATTGTGGATTTAGGGTGATAGGTATGTGTGCTTTTTTTGTTTTGCGTCGGGGGGGGGTCGCTTGTTTTTGGCTTGTTTTCATAGTTACAGTTGCTTGTTTCTCTCGCGAGATCTGGCAACACTGCTCTCAACTCGCTTCCATTCGAGCGCCGGAGCGGTTAGTTTGCAGTGAGATCGTAATCGACTCAGCAAGCGACACAACACGCGACACGCTGCTGATGTTAACGTAGCACAGTTCTTTGTTCGGCCACTAGATGGGGCCAGTGATGCAGCGTATCAGATAGGCTATAAACATCTTCGTCCTCTTTACATTTGCGTGCCGTTCAGGAGGAAAGGAATTCTGCTCGACACCGTTGGCTCTATTTTGTGTACAGATAGTTATGGCACCCTTGGACTTATTTATTTATTGCATATTTAAGTTTTTTTTTTTTGCTATTACAGCTGTATTTGCAATAGTGCTACTTTATTTATCCTTGCCTATATTAATATCAATTTAAATCACTTGCTTTGAGCAGCCTACTCTGTCGTATGAAGTATCCAATCATGTTGATAAGTTTTGTGCAAGGGTATGGAAATGTTTGTATTGTTTGTTAAGTGGATGTTTGTGTTTTTATTGCGTGGCAAAGCAGTTTCCCCTTGGGGATCAATAAAGTTTTCTAATCTAGATGGTTCTCAACGACCAGGATGGTTCGACCGGACGCACTGGTTTTTTAATTTTCAGGCCCGTTGAGACCTTTATTCCATAGTTTTTGTTTTTCCCGGGTAATCTCCTCCCCCTCTTCCTCCCAGGTAACCAATGAGAGAACAGTTGGTTCACACATGGCATTTGTTTACAACTTTAAGCCCCTGAATAGGAACGAAGCAAACGAGCCACAGGCCTGAACAACACCTTAAATGTCATAAATTCAGAGCAGAGTTTACAAATTATTGTAAATATTAGAACATTTGAAGGTGGAAACTGACGTTCCAATGTGTTCCTTTGGCAACGACGAAAACTAACGTTGTGCTTTGCGACGTTCAGGGTAGTAAACACGTTGATAAAACGTGTGCATCTCGCAGCTTCGAATTTACAAGCAGAGTTTTTTTAATTGCCCGTATATTTGGCGTGTATTGTCTACGTGTTCCCACACTACACGCACACCTTTTTTTTTTATCCATCGATCCGCGGACCACTTGCATGCCGATCACGGATCAACTGTGATCCGTTGCACCACGACCTATAATATTTCCATTTCCCTTCTCGAAGTTTTATATTGAGTTGGTAAAACTTGAGTGTGTTGCAAAATGTTACATAACAGACTTGGTGTGAATGCCCTCTAGTGGACGCATGACAAAATAATAAGCGGGTATGGGTGAATATAATAAGCTAAAAATAAAATTAAAATAAAAACTTGGATATAATTTGATTAATTCAACATAAGAAGCGTTAGAAATTCGAATCTGATTTAGGGGAAGATTGACGGCCCTACACTGCACCAAGAGTGACTTGCCTCAGCCATGGATGCTTATGTTAATGATATTAATGAATTAGTATTGACACTCTCCTAACGATGATCCTTTAAATTCTGATTACCACAGATTAAATCATGTTGTACTGTTCAGGCTGATGATCATTTAGGCTTTTGGGGTCGCGGAGCGGCCAACAAGACTCCTAGTTAGTTTGTGAATGTGCCGTCATGAACAAAAATGCGTTCTCTCACAGATCGCTGTGTCGCGGAGCTGCTTTCATGTGCTGGTGGGAAGGTCTGACACCAGCACTTTAAATAGAAACCTGCCATTGGGAAGCCAAGGAGAGCTGAGAGAGAGCTGCAGCGCTGCAGCTCTTCCTCTGTGTATCAGCGTGTCAGTGACCCTGTCTGTGTACAGTACTACATGACCCGCTGTGTGAGGTCGTCCAACACACAAGCAGTGATGAGCTGCTGTGGGCCAGACCGGCGGGAAAAACTGTTCCTAAAACACAAAACAAATCCAACTTGTGTTTGTGTTTGTGAATGTTTTGTTTTTCTTGTGGAAGATTTTCAGCTCGTTGCCTTCGCGTCAAAACAAAGTGAAGTTTATCTCTGTGTGATTCAGTCTGCTGACCGGAGGCTGCTGGATGTAATCGTAGCTGCTGGTCCCAGTCATCAGACGAGCAGCAGCTGAAACGCTGATGTGGAAACAGAGCAGAGCTTCCTGCAGGTTGAACCAAATGTCTGAGTTGGAGCTGCAAAGTGTTCAAAAACCATTGTACTGCGATTGTAAAGGCAGATAATGCAACAGTGATTTCAGTGCTGGTCGTTTGTGCTTCATTGTCACTTAAAGAAATATAAAATTGTTGTTGTGGTTTTTCTTGGGTCAAACAAACACGTCACTTCAGGTGTCAAGAAAAGGATTTCTTTCTGTAGCAACACAGCGGTTGCTAACAATACAACAATGCTGTGACACATTTTGAAATCAATAAATTGCTGCTCCTGTGAACAGGTATTGAACGCGGCCATATTGCTATTCTGTGTCATGATCTGCGTCCTTTGTGTGATTAATTCCCTCTGTCTTGACTTAGTGTCGCTTAAGACGCTGCTGCTGAGCTCAACTCAACTGAGAAAAGAACGAATCAGGTCAGGAAGTTTTTTCATCCAGTAGGTTCACTCAAACGATGCGTTCCTTTGAATGAAATATTCGCGACCAACACACACCAACATGCGAGAAGTATAACCTTGGTTAACTTTAATTAGCTATGATGCGGTTCGGCGGCAACCTGTCAGAATAGAGACGTCCTTCGGCTCCTTTTTTTCCCTTTTTTTTGTCCTTTAGCTCCTCAATGACCAGCGCGATCGAACTTTGACGTCAGTCACGTGACGAGCGACCAAAGCAGCTAAAAATATTTGCCGTTTTAACTTTGGGAGCTGTCTTGTCTGAAGCCACCCTCGAGCGCTTTTGATGCTTTGGAAGCTTTTGGTGTGAACGCACAGTTTGGCGGATCTTCGTACAGGTAGCTGTGTTAGTGTGGGTGGAGCTACGCAGTGCGATAAAATGACCTGGCCCGTTACGTCATAGGCAGAGTAAAATTTAAAGGGACAACGAGGAGTTTTGGAAAAGTGAAGTGTTTCCACACTACATTTATGAGCCTCCGCACCGTGAAATTCTTTGACCGGTGCAAGACAGACTCATGTTTTCATTCATCAAGAATTAAAGTCAGAGGTTGGAAGACGATCACATACCGTCGTAGTTCCCACCATAAACGGAGATTCGGCGGCGTTATTCTCATGACTCGCCACGAAACCGAAAGTAAAGAAACGCTGGTCGGCTCGCCCAGCATTTCCACCACCACTAATAATAACAAAATAACCATAGAGACAAAACCATAGATTTATCTAAAATGGAGCCATTAACAAGTGGTAACGTAGATTCATCCACATTAATATGAGACTTTTTTATTGTCGCGGAATTTTTCGTTCTGCCGATGGAGAAACTCCTCGTTGTCCCTTTAACTTGGCCCGTTACATCAGAGGCAGAGTAAAATTTAACTCGGTCTGTTACGTCTCTGTCCGGATGAAATTTGAACGGTTCGTTTACAGACACATTTCCTGAGTCAGGCAGCTCACAAAGCATCGACTTGGTTGTTGAAACTGACACTTGAATGGTGGGCAGATCCTCCAGATACACACACACATGTGCACTAAAGCCCTGGATATGTGATTTTATTTTTTTATTTATTTTTGCATAATATGTCCGCTTTAAAACGGAGCTGCTGGAGACATTATGTGGGCCACATTGAGTATGTGCAGCCTAATCTAATTACACACAAAGAGGTGTGTAGGAGAGCAGTGTTTTGTATGAGCTGCCTGAGGGAGGGGGAGAGGGGGGGGGGGGGGGGGGGGGCTTCCTTAGCTTCCTGTTGGGTTGGGGGGTGTTAGAGGTTCACTGGATGACAGATACACGTCGGTCCTCAGCTGGGCAACGGCTATGGATCTCTGCTTCAACATGCACAATAACAACATTCATTTGCATAGAATGGCATACGGTTTCAATAGCATTGATGGATTATTGATTGATTAGTGGGGTGATGGACACAAAAGAAAACACCTACAGTATTTATCTGCAAATATCTGCCCCATAATGCAGCATAGATGGGTAGCTATGGAGATAATAGAGAGGGGGGGCTGAGGGGAGGAGAGGGGGGGCTGAGGGGAGGATGGATGGAAAACCATTTCATTTAATAGGCCATTGTTGTGTTTTCTGCTGCTGTCTGCAGATTGTTTACAAAAAAAATGAAATGTTGGGAAGGTGTGTGTGTGTGTGTGTGTGTGTGTGTGTGTGTGTGTGTGTGTGTGTGTGTGCCCATTAGTGTGTGATTTGTTGCTGACTTCAGGATTATAAAACCTTCTCTTCTCTCTTTGCCTCTCACATCTCTTCCTCATCTTCTTCATCTTGTTTATTTTCCATCAGTAAATTTGAGTTTCTTAGTTTGAACCCTGATTTAAAAAATTTCCAGGGTTAAAGAGGAACTCTGCAGGACTTCCACCTTAAAGGGTTAGTTCACCCAAAATTCAAATTTCGGGGCTCCATGCAGCAGTGCATGTCCATATGACGGTTGCAAATGGATACCAACTTTCTTCGTCCAAAAAGACACACCAAAAAACATCCAAATACCTCCATAGTACTCGTCTGTAATGTCCCTCTTGTATTGAAGCCCCGACATGAGAAACTGTTCCGAAAATAATTAAATAAGTCTATATTTTAAGCTTGTTTTGTAGCGGAAGCTCCCAGTGTCTCAGTTCACTGCTCTTCCTGTGTCACTGAACTGAGACACTGGAAGCTTCCGCAACAAACAAGCTTAAAACATAGACTTATTTAATTTTTTTCAGAACAGTTTCTCATGTCGGGGCTTCAATACAAGAGGGACATTACAGACGAGCACTATGGAGGTATTTCATATCGGGTTTTCATATAATGGCGGTGGATAGAGTTCACTTTTGAATGGTCCAGAACACACACTATGAAACATCCAGATACCTCCATACTGCTCGTCTGTACTGACCCAAGTGTCCTGAAGCCAAGACATGGAAAAGTTGTTCGGAAAAAGTTAATGTGATCTTTGTTTTTAGCCTTGTTGTAGCAGCAGCTCCCACATGTTCTTCCGTGTTTACATCAAACATCGAATGGTTTACAACGACGAACGAACATCTGGCAGCGAATCTCGTGCAGCCACTGGGAGCTACTGCTACAACAAGGATAAAAACAGAGATCACATTCATTTTTTCCAAACAGCTTTTCCATGTGGCGGCTTCAGGACTCTTGGGTCAGTACAGACCAGCAGTATGGAGGTATCTGGATGTTTCATAGTGTGTGTTTTGGACCATTCAAAAGTGAACTCTATCTCATTAGAGAAGTCCATAACATGGAGAGAATGACTATACACAGTTGGGAATACTTGAAATCTGTCTTATTCATATTTTTTCTCTTGGATCTGTATACAGTGTAATTTAATAATAGACATATGTAGCCACGACTGTTGTACTTTTTTTGTTTTTGTGTTCTCTTTTTCAGTTGTATCTGATTTTTCCAGCTGCTCCACTGTAATTCATGGATCTACTATATATGTATACCTTGCTGTTTACATGTGGAGATGAAAAATGTCAATAAAAATTTAAGTTTAAAAAAAAGAAAAAGTGAACTCTATCCACCACCATTATATGAAAACCCGTTGCCAGCCGGACCTCCTGGAACGGTGAATTATCGATTTTGGGTGAAGTATCCCTTTAACGTGTCTGTATCTTGATCTTCATCCTGGAGCAGCTCACACACCTTCTACCTTCGGCCTCCTCTTCCTCGCTGCTGTTGTTCCAGACATTACAGCTTCACAGCTCCCGGCGCTGCAGCAGCTCAGTCTGGCTGTTGCTGTGAGGGGAAATTAAATTCTCTCTCTCTCTCTCTTTCTTTCTTTCCTTTTTTCTTTCTTTTTTTTACTGCTGTGTGTGTATTCGAGGGACACTGGCAGAATGTAATTTGGGGATTTGTCAACAACAGCTGCGTTGTAAAACAAATCAGAGTGTGTGGCTGATTCACCGTATTCTGATGCAGCCGTGAGTGACGACTGAAGATGGAAACGTTTTATTACTTTTATTGTGAGTTCACGTTGTTGCGTTGATAAAAGCTTCCTGCTGCTTTGACCAGAGAGAGTTGTGTCTGTTCCCGCTCCTCTCCTCTATAACCACTTTACTGGCAATTTCCTCCCCCGTCCGTGAGAAACGATATCATTATATACAGACAGTATATCATGTCACAATGACGAAGCCATGCTGGAAATAATAATAATGTTTTAACCTGCTTATTAAACCTAATTCAATTTGCGAGTTATGGAGAAAGTAAATTATGATATAAAAGCCTGAAGCGCTCTCTCCTCAGCCCTTCAAAGGCCTCGCCGGCCGACCGATACTCGGCCAACATTTATCTCACTCACTCATAATTAATTTGTTCAAATTAAATATATAATTCCTTATAAGAGCTCGAAAAGTAATAACCAATGTCCAGCGGAGGACGTTGCATCCTGTCTCTTCACCAACTTTAACACATTTAACATTTCAGTCTTTCGTCCAGGTGAAGTCTCAAGTCCATTTAAATGGTAAATTAACTCTTATGTAATGGTTTCTTTTCTAGTCTTATCACATAATACATTTCTACCATCCAATCCACATTCACAAACATCTGTGAAATGATGTTTCAAGTCATTTAAAGGACAATTCCGGGCAAATTCATTCTAGTTTCCTAATATTTTATGTCTAAACACTGCAAAAACAAAATCTTTTCCAAGAATATTTGTCTTATTTCTTGTCAAAATGTCTCAATTCTAGTCAAAACTAAACTCTTTCAACTTAAAATAAGACTCATCACCTAAAAATCAACTTGTATTTACATAATTTTCACTTGTTTCAAACAAATTTTCGCTTGAAATAAGTAGAAAAATCTGCCAGTGAAAGCAAGTTGTTTGTGCTTGTAATAAGAAAGAAAACTTGCTCCACTGTCAGATTTTCTACTTATTTCAAGTGAAAATCAGCTTGAAAGAAGTAAAAAGTGTCTAAAAACAAGCTGCTTTTTAATGTGATGAGTCTTATTTTAAGTAGAATGAGATTTGTTTTGACTAGAAATGACATTTTGACTAGAAATAAGACAAATATTCTTATAATATGTTTGAGTTTTTGCAGTGAATGATGGATTCTGAAGAATTTCTTTTTAATTGCTCCTGTGTTGCAGTAGTTGTGTCTGTCACCGCATCGCCATGGCAGCAGCGATGAATGGGAGTGGAGAGCATTTACGTTGTTTAGGCTGTTTACATCCCTCAAAACTGCATTTTTTCCCCCCACAGAGTCAGATGGCTTCAAACACACACCGAGGGGTTTGTTCACTTCATGCAAGCCGACATGTTTGTAAATGGAGATCTCACAAAGACTCGCGTGAACTCGTGAAGTCTCGGGTGAGAGTCAAATTGACAGCGAACTATGTTTCCAGGTCTGAAGCTCCCGTTTGTTTTATCAACAAAGGAATTAAAATATCAACTCAGAGCCACAACGTCTTCGTAGCGGTGAGAGTACAGTACGTCTGGATGTTGAAACTGAAAGCGCTGCACTGTCGCTGCCTTCTCCATAAATCTGAAGGAACGATAAACTTTAACAATGGAGACACCAGGAAGTTGGAGCTTTGGTAACACTTTAAAGCAGAAGTAAGTGGTCCGGTCGTTTTCGCTAATGCTGCGTTCCAGGCAGGCTTTTGAAATCGTAAATTACAGCTTCAAGTCACAACTTACGACTTTGTAGCGTTCCAGGCAACCCACTCGTGTTTTTCCGACCTGTTTTACCGGTGAAAGTCACTATAACGGCCACTCGTAACTTCTGACCCGTGAACTCGTACCAGATCGAACTGGTACGACTTCACGGTCGGAAAAATACGAGTTTCCTTGAACGCACCATGACAGTCCTCGTCCCTACGTCGCCACATTCACGGCGTTCCTTGGCTGCACACACAGCCCTGCATGCCGTTCTCTCTCCTCATTGGATAAAAACTGTAGGATACGATAAATGTTTTCTCCTGGGCTCAGAGCAGAGCAGAGTGACTGACAGACCCGTGTTTCAGACCAAACACTCTATGTAAGTGATTGCTGTCGGAAGATACAACTATTTAAGACTTATATTAACACAAATATATCACTTACTTCTGCTTTAACTTATGGGCCATTAACTACGTCATAATGTCTAGAAATAACCAAGAAATAACAATTAATCACATAGTAATGTCTAGAAATAGTCTGGAAATAACACTCTATTTCATAGTAATGTCATGTTTTTCAGAAAGGGAAAAGATTACACATGCTTTTCACGCTTTGAATTTTTGGGGAAAGGCCAGAATTTTTTCCCCATCAAGTCGTTGCCATTGACCGGTATTTACTTCTGGGCTATTTCTACGCAATAAGTCGTTATTTCTTGGCTATAATTCTCTTTTTTGAAGAGAGTATTCGCACATCCATGTATTTTCTGTTGCAGGTGCGTCTTACGACCGAAACGTTAGTGAATCAATAAATGGTGATGCCAAGCAAGAAGCTTTTCCATAGATTGTTGAAATTGACCGTTATTTCTAAGTTATTTCTAGACATTATGACACAATCAATCGTTACTATTTCTTGTCTATTTCTTGACATTATCACATAAAAAACGGCCTCTAAATTAGACGGTTACCAAAGTTTTTAGTGCAAACACTTTATATTAATTTCGACCAAGAAGGTGAACGTCATGTTTGATGTTTTTATCTTGGAGGGTCGTTCTTGGCAGTTATTGAAAGACATAAAATCCTCTCACAGATTTTGACCTCATTTTCTCCAGGATTATGACGATGATCCTGCCTTTAAGGAATCAATCAACACTTTTTTAAAAGAGAGAAAGAAAAAAAAAACTTTTTACGATTAGCGATCTATTTACAAAACACCTTAAAGAGTGTTATTTTTTTGTTGTTGTTGTGTTTTTCTAACCTGGGGAACGTCTGAAAACTGAATAATCTGGGATCTTCTTCTCCTTCTTCCAAAAAAAGATCCAAAGAAGGGAAAAAGCTCACAGCACCGGGCTCGGAGCGCATCCCAGCTGCACTGAAGCTGCAGAAGAAAACTACTGCATATGCATGAAAAGCCCTATGGAGACTAACTTTTTTCTTTTTTTTTTTACATTTACATTTAAAGCAACTCAAGGGGGGAATTTACAGGGTGACTTCAGTTCAGTTCAGCTGGTGTTTGGGTGAGTCGGGGGCTTCTCCTTCTGTTTGGGTGAGTCGGGGAACTCCCTCAGGGGGGGAGGAGGAGGATTTGCAGCAATTAAGCCGATCCACTCGGAGCGCTGAGACCACGGCGGAGCGTTAGTTAATAATTCCTCATTGTGTGCAGCCTTTTCAGCGTGGAAGGGAAGTTTACCGCAGTCAGAGCAGCTTTGTGGTCAGGAAAAAAGAAGTCATAACTATCAAACGCTTCATTAGTGACAGGGAAGAGAGATCTTATTATTGCTGATGGAGGAGAGGAGAGGAGAGGAGAGGGGGAGGATAAAGAGGAGGAAGATGAAGGCTTTGTAATAATGAGGCCAAGTGAGTAAACATGACCTCAGCCAAAATACGTCTGCATCATTTCTGCCTTATTAAAGCTCGCTTCAGGGGAGGAGGAGGAAAGAAAAATAAAAAAAAACATAAGGTCTGCAAACCACAAATGAAGGGAAAAGAGGGAAAGGAATAAAGGATGGGAAAAGGGAAATTTAAAGACAAAAATAAAGGCTGGAGAAGAGGAGAATGGGAAGGTGAGGGGAGATGAGATACCGGATGTCTTCTGGAAGACAGATTTTCATTTGCAGCAGCTGGACAGGCGTAGAAAATGTTGTGGCAAATTCTGGAAAAAGGTAGGCGTCAAAAATTCTGAACGCTTGTCCCTCCTCTTCTCCTCTTCCTCCTCTTCCTCCTCCTCCTCCTCCTCCACAAAAAGAGCCCAAGTTAACTTTTCCAACAAGTTTTTTTTCTTGGACAAACTTCAGGTGATTTGTTCCTCTCACACCGGTGCAGTAATAATAATAATAGTAATAATGATAATAAATAATAGGCTATAATAATAATAAAAAAAAGAAATGGTATGTGTCTGTGATAATAACGTTCAGCTCCATTTAAATTTAAATTCTGCCTAAAGTGTGAGTCACTCTGGGAGCTGGGAGAAGTCCTCAGGCTGTTGGAGACGCAGCGACACAGGGTGGAAACTGTTCAGAGGTTCAGGATTCCTGCTGCTGAGTCTGGACCTTGAATGCATCGAGTTGATCCAGAGGCCGAGGACGTCGTCATCACTTCTGTCCGTCCAGACTGAGACACGACCCCGGGGTTTCCAGAATAAAACGCAGTCCTAGAATTCTCTAAGTTAAAGCTCAGTGCTAAAGTTTTCCAAAATAAAACACAACCCTAGTGTTTTCAAAGTATAATACAACCTTGGGATTTTCAAAATAGAACACAATCCTCACATTTTTGAAGTACAATACAAACCTTGTATTTTCAAAATAAAACACAAGCCAAGCATTTTCAAAATAAAAGCGCAACCCTGGCATTTTCAAAGACACAACCCTAGTGTCTTTCAAAATGAAACACAACGCTATAGTGTTCTCAAAATAAAATGCAACCCGAGCGTTTGCAAAATCAAACACAACCCCAGTGTTTTCAAAGTATAATACAACCTTGGGATTTCCAAAATAAAACACAACCCTAGCAATTTCAAAATAAAACGCAACCCAAGCACTTTCAAAATAAAAACACAACCCTAGTGTTTTCAAAATGAAATACAATCGTACTGTTTTCAAAATAAAACACAACCCTAGCATTTTCAAAATAAAAACGCAACCCAAGCATTTGCAAGATAAAACACAACCCCAGTGTTTTCAAAATAAAACACAGCCCTAGCGTTTGCAAAATAAAACGCAACTAGAGCGTTTGCAAAATCAAACACAACCCCAGTGTTTTCAAAGTATAATACAACCTTGGGATTTCCAAAATAAAACACAACCCTAGCAATTTCAAAATAAAACGCAACCCAAGCACTTTCAAAATAAAAACACAACCCTAGTGTTTTCAAAATGAAATACAATCGTACTGTTTTCAAAATAAAACACAACCCTAGCATTTTCAAAATAAAAACGCAACCCAAGCATTTGCAAGATAAAACACAACCCCAGTGTTTTCAAAGTATAATACAACCCTGGCATTTTCAAAATGAAACGCTACTAGAGCGTTTTCAAAATAAAACGCAACCCAAGCACTTTCAAAATAAAAACGCAACCCTAGTGTTTTCAAAATAAAACACAGCCCTAGCGTTTGCAAAATAAAACGCAACTAGAGCGTTTTCAAAATAAAACACAACCCCAGTGTTTTCAAAGTATGATACAACCCTGGCATTTTCAAAATAAAACGCAACTAGAGTGTTTTCAAAATAAAACACAACCCTAGCTTTTTCAAAATAAAACACAACCCTATAGCTTTTTCAAACTGAAACACAACCCTGGCGTTTGCAAAATAAAACACAACCCGAGCATTTTCTAACTAAAACGCAACCCTAGTGTTTTCAAAATAAAACACAACCCAAGCGTTTTCAAAATAAAAACGCAACCCAAGCATTTGCAAAATAAAACACAACCCCAGTGTTTTCAAAGTATGATACAACCCTGGCATTTTCAAAATAAAACGCAACTAGAGCGTTTTCAAAATAAAACACAACCAGAGCGTTTTCAAAATAAAACACAACCCTAGCTTTTTCAAAATGAAACACAACCCTAGCGTTTGCAAAATAAAAACGCAACCCTAGCCTTTTCAAAATAAAACACAACCCCAGCGTTTTCAAAGTTTAATACAACCCTAGCATTTTCAAAATAAAACACAACCCTAGTGTTTTCAAAATAAAACACAACCCTAGCTTTTTCAAATTGAAACACAACCCTAGCTTTTTCAAAATAAAACACAACCCTAGCTTTTTCAAATTGAAACACAACCCTGGCGTTTGCAAAATAAAACACAACCCGAGCATTTTCAAAGTATAATACAACCTTGGGATTTTCAAAATAAAACGCAACTAGAGTGTTTTCAAAATAAAACACAACCAGAACGTTTTCAAAATAAATACGCAACCCAAGCATTTGCAAAATAAAACACAACCCCAGTGTTTTCAAAGTATGATACAACCCTGGCATTTTCAAAATAAAACGCAACTAGAGTGTTTTCAAAATAAAACACAACCCTAGCTTTTTCAAAATAAAACACAACCCTAGCTTTTTCAAAATAAAACACAACCCTAGCTTTTTCAAATTGAAACACAACCCTGGCGTTTGCAAAATAAAACAAAACACCTGAGCATTTTCAAAGTATAATACAACCTTGGGATTTTCAAAATAAAACGCAACCCTGGCATTTTCAAACTAAAACGCAACCCAAGCGTTTTCAAAATAAAACACAACCCGAGCATTTTCAAAGTATAATACAACCTTGGGATTTCCAAAATAAAAACACAACCCTAGTGCTTTCAAAATAAAACACAACCCTATAGTGTTTTCAAAGTATAATACAACCTTGGGATTTCCAATATAAAACACAACCCTAGCATTTTCAAAATAAAAGACAACCCCAGAATATTCAAAACAAAAGCGTCTACCTGTGTTCCTCTGTTTTTCAAAATTCTTTTTCATGAGTTTGTGTGAACGTGTCAGTAAACATAGAAAAGTGTTGTTTACATAAACCAAGAGGTGAATGGTGTGAATGCAGCCTCAGAGTGATGATGGTGATGATGATGATGATGATGATGATGATGATGATGATGATGATGATGATGATGATGATGATGATGATGATGATGATGCACCCCCACTCTGCCTAACTTTCCTTCTCACTCCCTCAACATGTCTCTCGTTGCTGTGGACACAAATTACTAATCAGTCTGTTTCTTTTTCTTTTTCTCTGACTTGAAAATACATTTTTGGGAGGTAGAGTGTGTGTGTCTGTGTGTGTGTGTGTGTGTGTGTGTGTCTCTGTGTGTGTTCAGGGGGGGTGAAAACCTGCTGCTACCCATTTAAAGCTTCAGGTAATTAGCTTTCTGTAGCCGTGTTATTTTTAGTCACTTAATCTGTAAAAATGAAAACTGGTTTCCTGCTTAGAACGATTTCTGAAACGCCACAGCTGGAGAGTAATCAGATTACACGGCCACACAACAACAAGCTTAAATAGACTCTTACTTCACTCATTGTATGTAAATGTCTATTCACCTCCCTCCTCCTCCTCCTCTTCCCCCTCCTCCTCTTCCTCCTCCTCCACTTCAATTTTTATTCTGTTCGTTTCGTTTCTTTTCTCTCCGCTGTAGGTTAACAGTGGAGTTGACAGCCGTGTAAGGATTTTTTTACCGTTTTCCAGCGCTGTGTCCTCACAGATGACAGCTGTTATTACCCGGTGAACAATAATGCAACAGTCAGCGCTCCTGAACGCTGCTTAATATAGCTGCTGTTTCACTGTCACTTCTGCAGGAGGAAGAGGAGGAGGAGGGTAGAGATCTGGAAGAAGAAGGAGAGATCAGTGATGATGAGGTGAGTTTTACATCCCATCAGCTCAACTGGATTAAATTGAGATGGTTAATGGCCACAGAAGGATAATCCCCCTCAACAGCGTCGCCGTCGTCATCTGAAGGGAAATAAACACGTTGAAGCTTCAGAATAAAACTCCCATGTCGCCTTAAAACAAACTGCCCAACATCTGTCCTCTAAATCCAGCTGTTTCCCTCTGATACAGTCACACACACACACAGAAAAGACTAACGTACTTTATAGAAAATATAATGATAAATAAATAGATAAAACACTTCATAATAACAGACGATCTTCATCTATAATGTGTTCAATAATTGAATTTTCACACTCAAATTATGGAAACTAAACCAGTTATGAAGGAGAAATCAGTGGTTCATAAGATCATGTGTTAGTGAATGATTAACAAACTACATAGATGAACACTTACATACAAATATACAATGATTTAGATAGTTCTAATGAGCAAGTGTGTTAATAGTTGGAATTATCTTGTTAATTTAGAGTTAAACATTTGTAAATTACAAACTAATTACCATCAATGTAGAGTTAGGGTTAGAAGAATGCTTTGTGTTTACTGCCACTTATCAAAAACAGACATGTTAGCATGTTTATGCTGCGTTCGAGACAACTCGTAACTCAGAATCCCAGAGGTCCGACTCCAAAGTGTTTGAGATGCACCAAAAACATGTTGGACCGGGACAAACTTTGTAATGTTTTGAATTCCTTACATGAAGCACTGTGAATGCAAATGGAACAAAAACAATTAAAAAAGGAGCATTTTAAAATAAAGAAACAGGTAAGTTGAAATCAAAGAGAAACAACAACTTTCCACAACATCAGTCGGTTCATCTGTAACCGTTAGTAAATATTGTATATTTCATAATGTTTTAATGTATTTTGGCATTTTTTTTTTTTTTTTTTAAAACCCTTTTTAATTGATGTTTCACTATTAACGGTGATCGGACAAAACCCGAGTTTTAAGTCGTCTCTTGAATGCAGCATTAGTCATGATGATGATGATAATCGGAACAGTGATTGTTGGACTAAACAGGTCGGCACTGATTTTAGCATTAAAGGGATAGTTGAACATTTTGTCAAATTGGCCCATTGCCATAATCCCTATAGTCATAGCAGTAGGTTCGTTACTTTTAATTGTCGGTGCAAGCTATTTTTAGAACGGCGGAGCAGAGCCGTGAGCTGCTCAGAGCTACGCTACGGAGGCTCATTATGGGATTTCTTGGTTTCCCTCATCAAACTCATCAAATACACAATCCAACAACTCCACAACGCTCTGGTGGACAAGTTGTGACCTGCACATTCACCACGCTATGAGATAATAACACAACGTTACCAGACAGAGTTGTTTTAGAGGGAAATACAGAGTCTGCTTGATGAAAAACTGTCCCTGAAGGCAACGTGCATCAGCGGTTTTGCATGAATTTACCTAGAACGCGAACGCTTTCAGAGCTGTCGATCTCGTTTGGTGCTTCAAACATGCAGCTTTAGTTTGGTTTGAGCTCCTGACAACACAGTGGTATCAAACCACAGTCGCTACATAAATGTTAGTTGTGTCCACGGTTACCGTAGCTACAGCTGCTATAACCCTGCAGCCTGGAGGGGGCGCCATGCAGCAGAACTCTGTGTTGTTGGTATTTTTATTATTTTGCCAGTAGTATTATTTATTTAATGCCACATTGCTGAGGCCAGTCATATCCCATAACTGTGTGTGTGTGTGTGTGTGTGTGTGTGTGTGTGTGTGTGTGTGTGTGTGTGAGGTAATCCTGACAGGTGTGTGCATGTGTATTGTGTGTTTGTGCAGGTGAACTACTTAGAGGAATGCTGATGCTGCTGCTGCTCACGCTAAGAGCTCCACTTGACTCCGAGCTACACACACACACACAAACAGAAAGCTTTTTCATATACGTGCTGTCACCTATTTCAAGACGTGTGTGTGTGTGTGTGTTTGTGTGTGTGTGTGTATTTTTGATATGTGTGTGTGAACAATTGTAAACAGCAGAGTGCTGAATGTGAAACGGCCTCTGGACCGGTGTGACAGCATCAGAGCAGCTTTAGGAACGGTGTTGGAGAGCAGCGAGGAGGAAGAGGAGGAGGAAGAGGAGGGGGGGGGAGAGGGGGTGGGTGGCGATGTAGTAAATAAAGATAAAAACATTATAATGAAAAAAAAGAAGAAGAAGTGAGATAAATGAGGACGGAGGCTCAGAGTAACGAGGTGGAGAGAGAAAAATGAGAAGCAGCGTAGTGAAGAGAAGTAAACAAAGAAATAAAAGTCAGGAAGAGGGAAGGAGAGATCAATAGTGTGTGTGTGTGTGTGTGTGTGTGTGTGTGTGTGTGTGTGTGTGTGTGTGTGTGTGTGTGTGTGTGTGTGTGTGTGTGTGTGTGTGTGTGTGTGTGTGTGTGTGTGAGAGAGACAGAGATGATCAGATTTCCAGGCTCAGCAGAGCAGAAGTTCTGCAGCGACGCAGCGACGCAGCGTCCTCCATCTTTGTTCCTCTCAGCAGCAACACTGCAAAAAAGCAAAATCTTTCCAAGAATATTTGTCTTATTTCTTGTCAAAATGTCTCATTTCTAGTCAAAACTAATCTCTTTTCACTTAAAATAAGACTCATCACCTAAAAATTAACTTGTTTTTAGATCATTTTCACTTGTTTCAAACACATTTTCACTTGAAATAAGTAGAAAAATCTGCCAGTGAAAGCAAGTTTTTTTGTGCTTGTAATAAGAAAGAAAAACTTGCTCCACTATCAGATTTTTCTACTTATTTCAAGTGAAAATCTGCTTGAAAAAAGTAAAAAGTGTCTAAAAACAAGCTGCTTTTTAATGTTGTTATTATTTTAAGTATAATGAGATTTGTTTTGACTAGAAATGACATTTTGACTAAAAAATAAGACACATATTCTTGGTAAGATTTTGAGTTTTTGCAGTGCATTCTGTTTCACTGTTCCACAATAAACAAACTATTTAAAGTATATTTTAATGTGACTCTCACTGACAGCAGCAGATATACGGTGGCGTGTACGTAGTCGTGTCTTGGCCTGTTTAAATTGTGCCAAACTGTCATTTTACTGTAGTTTTTATTAGTTTTAGTCACATTCATACTTTTCTTTGTCCAGTCAAGTTTCAGTTTTAAAAGTCTGAGCATTTTAGTCAGAATAACTCACAACTTTTTTCATCTAGTTTTAGTAGATGAAAACTGATGACATTTTAGTCTAGTTCTAGTCGATGATTTTAATCTCTTTCTAGTAATGTAATTCTATTTAACCCAGTCAATAGTATAATTACATACTATAGACAAAACCACATTTTTCTTTTAGTCAAACCTGTTTCACAATTCAAACATGGTTATCTTATTATTATATTATTGTCCATTCCAGACATGGAAGATGCTGCTCAACATATTTATAGAGATTATAGAGCTTTTATCAGCTTTTAACAACATCCAGACGAAGGTGTAATCTTGAAGCGTGAATTAGCGTGAACTCCAAACTGAGCCCCGACCCGTTCCATCAAGAGACACCAGGAAGTCGAGTGTCAAAAATATCCTGAAATTACCCAAAGGAAAGGAAATGAACGCTCCAAAGTTTTGTTTTTACTGATTTCTT
This sequence comes from Trachurus japonicus, assembly GCF_045865225.1. Taxonomy (NCBI): domain Eukaryota; kingdom Metazoa; phylum Chordata; class Actinopteri; order Carangiformes; family Carangidae; genus Trachurus; species Trachurus japonicus. Next base: position 2,410,791 of record NC_140920.1, on the reverse strand, counting down.
AAAGCTTTTACTTCCATTTATTCACAATAAACCTCAGAAATGAACGACAACCTTCTCAAAATATTATGACTCTGAATTAGTTGTGACCTTCGGATAGTCGACGATTCGTTGATTCTGATTCGATGGCCGACCGTTATGAAAACAACAGATCAAACCATTCATTGGCGCTGTCCATGGTGCTGAGACACTCGACACATTTTCACTCTCCAAAAAACCCGACCTCGTCATCGCTGCACCGTCCCCAGAGACAGTAATGTCGTGCACATGAGCCAATCAGATGGAGAATGTCCTGTGATCTTATGCCAGCTGAAGAATTACATTATTATTTGGTGTTTCAGCTCAGTTCTCCAGAGCGGGAAAAAACAACGTTGGTCGACTAAAGGCAAAATCTGACGACTCAGATACGACTATGAAAATTCTTAGTCAAGGACCCCCCTACTCTGAATAATAACTTTATTTATTTGGAGGCTTAATTCCTTGACGGTCTCTGATCACTAACACAGTCTGGTCTCCTCCTTTTTTTATCCTTTTAAATCTCATCTTGTCATTTTACTAATTTTACCTCGTATTCAGTAGTTGTATTATTGTCTAGTGATTGTTCAGCAGGTAAAGGTAACAGCAGCAGAACTGATCTGTTTTTTTTTCCCTCTGAGGCCATTACATTTTTAAAAAATTGTCAAAATGTCAAGATGGCTGCCATGTCTGGTACAGGAAACATACGTGTATCATGGTGTTTTAGAGACTCCAGTGATTTTTATCGTTGAATTTTACATTTGACAAAAGAGTTCGACCAGAAAAGGTTCCTAACTTCATCTTGTATTGTTTGTAATTGAATCCAGGATTACCTCATCTAACTGATTCACCTTTAATAAAAAGAAAGAAAAGAAAAGAAAAGCACTATGACTCGGTGTTATTGCCGTATCATGGGACACCGGTTAGTAAAACTGAGTCACATCGACGTCCGATCACCAACATGCGTCAGCCGACTGCGACTGTTTACGTTAACATGTCTGCTAATGGAAACGACGAGATGATGAGGCCACACACACACACACACACACACACACACACACACACACACACACACACACACACACGGCTGTCAGTCCTGCTGGGTGTCTTATTAACCCTCATTAGCCGTTTTCTCTCAGACATTAATGAGACGATCTCGTGACGAACCCTCCCTGCTGAGTGCGCTTGGTGTGTCTGAGGGAGCGACAGAAGGGAAGAGGGGAGGTCAGAGATGAAGAGAGAGAGAGAGGGATGAGGAGAGAGTGTAGGAGCAGGAAGGAACAGATGGAAAAACTTGGATGGACAGAACAGAAAGAGAGAGAGAGAGAGAGAGAGGATTAACATGTTCACTTTAAAATAAATCCCACTTCAATCATAAAAATTTCTAGGGAAAGAAGTGAAATAAGAACGAACCGTATAGATAGATAGATAGATAGATAGATAGATAGATAGATAGATAGATAGATAGATAGATAGATAGATAGATAGATAGATAGATAGATAGATAGATAGATAGATAGATAGATAGATGTGGCTGTTTGCTGATGAACACACACATCACAGACTGGGTCATTTCCATGATTGGCCCAGGGCCGTGCAGAAGTGTCCCCCAGCTGTGAGGCCCTGAGGCTGGGCAGCTGACGACAGGAGCAGCCCCCCCCCCCCCACCCCTCCTCCTCCTCTTCCTCCTCCTCCTCTTTCTCCTGACTGCTGCCTCCTTCCATCTTTAAAGAGAAACAAGGCAAAGAAGGAAAAGGAAAGAAGGAAGAGGAGGAAGATGTTTATCTGCTCCAGATACACCGCCCCCAATGCTCCGTACAATCAGTGGTTAATAATGTATGAACAGGTGAGATGAATAGACAGGAAGTTAGCTGTAAAGACCAAAACCGTTCTTCATACCCAGCTGGAAACCCGGTGTTTATTTCACTTTAAAGGGACAACGAGGAGTTTCTATTTGGTTATAAAAAAAGTCTCACGTTAAAGGGATAGTTCACCCTAGAATGATATTTCGCTCATTATCTACTCACCCTCATGTTGACTAAGGGCTGGAAGAAGTCTCAGAGTCCACCGTCCCTTCTCTGAGTTACAGGGGGTCTCGGCATAGCAGTGCATGTCCATATAACGGTTGCAAAGGGACACCAGAGCTCTTCGTAAAAAAAACACACACAAAAAAACATCCAAATACCTCCATGCTGCTCGTATGTAATGTCCGTCTTGTGCTGAAGCCCCAAATTGCGTAATTGTCCCGAAAAAAATTAAATAAGTCCACATTCCAAGCATGTTTGTAGCGGAAGCTTCTCGAAGCTCCTCTTCCTGGTCCGTCCAAATCTCGCGTGATTTGCGCCGGCGTCAGTGCGGTTACTGCGAATCACGCGAGATTTGGACGGACCAGGAAGAGGAGCTTCGAGAAGCTTCCGCTACAAACAAGCTTAAAATATAGACTTATTTAATTTTTTTCGGGACAATTACGCAATTTGGGGCTTCAGCACAAGACGGACATTACATACGAGCATCATGGAGGTATTTGGATGTTTTTTTGTGTGTGTTTTTTTTACGAAGAGCTCTGGTGTCCCTTTGCAACCGTTATATGGACATGCACTGCTACGCCGAGACCCCCTGTAACTCAGAGAAGGGACGGAGGACTCTGAGAATTCTTCCAGCCCTTAGTCCACATGAGGGGGAGTAGATAATGAGCGAAATATCATTCTAGGGTGAACTATCCCTTTAATGTGGATGAATCTCCGTTACCACTTGTTAATGGTCCATTTTAGATAAATCTATGGTTTTGTCTCTATGGTTATTTTGTTATTATTAGTGGTGGTGGAAATGCTGGGCGAGCCGACCAGCGTTTCTTTACTTTCGGTTTCGTGGCGAGTCATGATAATAACGCCGCCGAATCACCGTTTATGGTCGGAACTACGACGGTATGTGATCGTCTTCCAACCTCTGACTTTAATTCTTGATGAATGAAAACATTCTTGGCAAGACGTCCATCTTGCGCCGGTCCAAGAATTTCACCGTGCATGCGGAGGCTCATGGTAATAGGAGAACACTTCGCTTTCTAAAACTCCTCATTGTCCCTTTAACATGTGAGTCTATGGGACTGACTCACTGTTGGAGACACTAGTGGTCAGTGGAGGAACTGCAGCTTCATGTTTCGTACATGTTTCAGTGGTGAAGGTTCAGATGGAGGCATTTTGATCCTAAAATTTGAGACGGTGCAAGTAAATTTTTCGTGCAACAAGCAAATTTGGCTCTTTTTTTTGTAACACTGGTGAAACGTGGAAGAGGCGACTCATAGTTTCTGTATTCTGTCATCACAGGTGTCAGGTTAATGTGTGTGAGGACGATGATTGAAAAGGAAATGTGAATATTTGCTTTGCAGGTTGATTTACAGTGGGCACAGCTAAATATGCGGCTTGTGCTGTGCTCCTAAAATTTTAAGTCGGGGGAACACTGAGCTCCTGGTAGAACAAGTCAGTCTGGAGGCCTGAGGTTGAAATGCAGTGTGTTTACATGATACATCATCATGGTTTCGCATCTTCTCGCTGGTTGCACTGTATGAAATTCACTGAATCTGCACTGACGCATCAGAACAGGCGCTTCTTTTTTCTTTTTCTTTTTTTTGGCCGGGTTCGGTCCAGCTAATCTGCTTCACTTTGTGCCATTGTTAACGGAGGTCCGTGGGTATAGCCACAGTCACGAGGTACCGGTGAGGAGAAGTGACAGCGTGTGGCGGTTAGCGACACTGAACTTAAACTCACTCACCCATAAAAGACGTGCTAACCCACTTGCCAAGTGGTCATTGACATCTTGGTGAAACCAAAGACGGTTTATAAACCAAGACCTTTCATGAGGAGTCAGCTTCCTGTATGATGTCACGTGGGCTTCTGCTCGGCCACGCCCCTTTAGAGAGACCAGAGGCAGCATAGAGTGTATTGATTCCTATGGGACAATTTAATGTGAACACCGATTATGGTCGGGTCTTTCTCCCCACGGTCACTGAAGTAAACTTTGGACTCATTTTTCACAAGCCACATCTCTTCTGAACATTTTGACACCAAAATGGTAATTTTCAGACGGAGAGATCCGGAGAAAATCCACTTTGTTCCAGACCTGTCTCTGTCTCTACCACACACTCTCGCGAGATTTGGCACCGATCTCCTAGGCAACGTCAAACAAACGGCCGCGAACTCCCATGAAAATGATTTAAATTATTTTTGGCATGCTAAATATGACTGTTAGTAGTGTAAATATTTAATGTTATCATAAGAAAATATAAACATCTCACTTTCATCTTCCTAAAACTTGTATAAATCCACACACACGTTCACAGACGAGGTGGTGACGGTTGTTGGCCACGCCCATTTAGAGAGACAGGAAGTGAAACCATTTCATATCATTGGAGCAGCCGCTCATGGAGGATCTTTCCATTTATTGAATATCTTTGGTGAAACAGTTAGCATCATCGCCCACGGTGTGGGAGACCTGGGGTTCGAAACCCACTCAGGGCAGGGCAGAACAAGATCAGTCACACCCTCTCTACTGTTGTGAAACATGCGAAACATGCATCGTCCAGTTACAGTTGGATTAAGGCGAGTTGCCAACCGTATCTGGATGTTTTAGTCGGATTTAGAGAAGTCCAGTTTTAGTCGAACTAACACGTTTACATGAACTTTAGTTATATTTGGATTAAGGCCATAATTATTTATTTCAACTGTCATGTAAACGTATTGAGTGTGTCTCTTTTAAAATGAGGAAAGTTCAGTTCCACTCAGATCAGATGTCAAACAGAGCAAAGCAGAGGAAACAGGAAGTGATTATAGATCGGGTCGGACGGCCTTAAAATCAGTGGCGTGTGGAGACATGAGTCCAGGCTCAGGAGGAAACATCTCAACAAAGTTTTAGTAAAAAGCAAAGGAAACTCAGGTTTCCGGTCAGCAGAAGTCGCTGGTGACTCAGACTGTGTTTGTGGCGGTTCTGAGCGGCGGCTGCAGCTCGTCAACATTCACACCGACCGATCGATCACAGAGTTGTTGTTGAAGGTCGTCGCTGGTTTTCACATTTCTCACTGTGGAGAGGAGTTCAGTTCTCACAGCAACACTGAGGGAGCTGTTGTTACGGCAACCGACCAGACCGCTGGCTGGCTCGCCGCTTCATCTTTGGCGTCCTTGAACCTCCTGCTGCTCCGTGACCTCTGACCTCTGACCTCTGACCCCGGTGGAGAGGAGTGGAACCAGAGCAGAGAAAACATGATCCACATCTGTGTGTGTGTGTGTGTGTGTGTGTGTGTGTGTGTGTGTGTGTGTGTGTGTGTGTGTGTGTGTGTGTGTGTGTGTGTGTGTGTCATCCTCGTTTCCCTCCATGTTCTCCTCGACATGTCGGGGATCAGTGGAGCATTAACGGAGAAACATGCTTACACGCTACATCACACACTCCCATCACAGCTACACACACACACACACACACACACATGCACTCGTGGATTAATAATCCATGACTAATCACACACACACACACACACACACACACACACACAGGGAGAGATACTGTACATATATACGCAGTAATATGTATGTATGTATGTATATGTATGTCTGCATTGTAGTGAATGAAGGTTCAGTAGATGTGGTCGTTTTACTGGCTCTCTGCGTACGAAGCTCACGAAGCATGAAAACCATCAGCTGTGTGTGTGTGTGTGTGTGTGTGTGTGTAGCAGAGATTATAAATCAGACTCAGAGCTGAAACAGATTTCAACCTGCGACAGTAACTGGACGACATGTTTGATGTTTCTCCAGAGGAAGTGACCGTCAGACTGAACACGTCACCAGTTCATCTCAATGATCCCTGCTGATTGTTTGGGCTCGTGCTGGGAGCAGACGGTCAGTGTGTGTGTGTGTGTGTGTGTCGTCCTTGTGGACAAGGTGTTTATACAATATTTAAAGGGATAGTTCACCCAAAATTGAAATTGCACTCATTATCTCCTCCCCCTCATGTGGACTAAGGGCTGGGAGAAGTTTCAGAGTCCTCCGTGGCTTCTCTGAGTTACAGGGGGTCTCGGCGTAGCAGTGCATGTCCATATGACGGTTGCAAATGGATACCAACTGTCTTCGTCACAAAAAGACACACCAAAAAACATCCAAATCCTGGTTGGTTCAAATTTGACGAACCAGGAAGAGAAGCTTCTGCTACAAAACAAGCTTGAAATACAGACTTATTTAATTTTTTCGGGACAATTTCTCATGTCGGGGCTTCAATACAAGACGGACATTACATACGAGCAGCATGGAGGTATTTGGATGTTTTTTGGTGTGTCTTTTTGTTACGAAGACAGTTGGTATCCATTTGCAACCATCATATGGACATGCACTGCTACGCCGAGACCCCCTGTAACTCAGAGAAGCCACGGAGGACTCTGAAACTTCTCCCAGCCCTTAGTCCACATGAGGGGGAGGAGATAATGAGTGAAATTTCTATTTTGGGTGAACTATCCCTTTAACTACACTCAGTTCAGTGTAGATGTGAGTTTTGATGAATGAGTCACACACGACAGTCACAGTACAGGTGTGTGTGGAAGTCGAACAGTTGTCTATGGATATTTTCATTCATCCAGGTCATTGTTCTCTCTCTGTCTTATCCAAGGGGCTTCATCAGTTCGTATGTATCGGTCTCACTAATCTGACGAAGTCTACTCAGACTAGTGCGAAACGTCTTCCTAGACAAATACAAGTCCAGTTGCCTACGATTCAATTTGAGAGTCGAGAAGTCGAACCGTTCTTCAGTCCTCGGACCTCTGAGTTCAAACTACTGAGAAACAGCTGTTTTCTATTTGCATGTGAATATCCTCATTTGTCCAGGTCGTAGTTACGTATCTCAAGGAAATTTAAATCGAAAGCAACTGGACTTGGTTATAGGAAGACGTTTCACTTCTCATCCAAGAGGCTTCATCAGTTTCAGCTGTTTATTATGGAAGCTGAGAGAAAAAAAAAAAACATCTCATTATTTTCCAGATAACACAATGGTTTTTCTCTTGATGACATCTCATTAACATATTGTTGTACTGTGCTGCTAAGTTTCCAAAGTCTCATCTGGACTCTTTCTCTGCACTTTATTGATTTAGATGAATAATTACACTAACACTGATATGTTTTTACTTTATATTGTTACTGACTGTATTGTATTGTTTTAATAACCGTTACCTGCCGAGGGACAACGGATGCAAATGAGCAGTCAGGCATTTACTAAGTATTTATACTGAAGTTCATTACTGTGCACAAAAAGATTAAATAAATTAAAAACAAAAAGCATTTTCTGTCGCTACTGTAACAGAACTAGTTGTTAACCCTTTCATTTACTCTAATTATGTGATAATTACATGATAATGTCAAGAAATAGCCTAGAAATAACCGTCAATTTCATAATAATGTCATGTTTCTTTATAAAGACAAAAGATTACACATGATTTTCATGCTTTGGCCAGAATTTTTCTCCACAAGTCCTTTGCGATTGACCAATATTTCTGGCTATTTCTACACAATCAATTGTTATTTCTTGGCATTGCATTACTATGAAATTGACCATTATTTCTAGGCTGTTTCTAGACATTATGATGCAATTACTTGTTATTTCTTGACATGATGTAATTAGCGACCTGTAAATTAAAGGGTTACCGAGTAGTTTTTTTTGTTTTTGTTTGTTTCCTTATAATTTTTGGACTAATTATAAAACTCAGCAACTTCACTTATTAAAAAATATATATATATGAGTAAAAACTAAAAAAAAACACTCAGTTTCAGGCCTGGAGATCTGATGAACGTGCAGCGGAAACCGTGAACTTATCAGCTCGACACTCGATCTGTTATCAGCTCAACTGGCACAGCATTAACAGTAAAGAGCTGCACCTCAGTGTGTGTGTGTGTGTGTGTGTGTGTGTGTCTGTCCCATAGGAATGAAAGGTGCTGCTGTCAGCTGCCTTCTCTGCACCTCGGGTAATGGATTTGACCCTGTGTGTGTGTGTGTGTGTGTGTGTGTGTGTGTGTGTGTGTGTGTGTGTGTGTGTGTGTGTGTGTGTGAGAACTAGGCTAAAAGCACATTCACACCACTGCTATGTGATCTGAGGTGTGAAAGTGGAAACATTCATACAGCCAGATGACCAGGTGACACGAACACAGTCCAACCGTGACAACAGCTGCTGTGAAAGAAGAAAAACAAGAACTCCTCCTCTATTTTTTTTTTTTTTTTTACGCCTCAAACAACTGAAATCAATCTGAAACTAAACACAAATGAACATCGTGTCAAACAGAAGCAGCAGCAGCAGCAGCAGCAGCAGCTCTGGTCTCTGTGGTGGTGGTGGTGGTTGTTGTGCGTATTGTCTATATCCTGTGTTTGTCATTAACATTGTCTTTCTGTCTTGCTAAATGCAGTTTAGTCTGTTCACACACAGTCGCAGCCCAAACACACGGTTTTTGTTTGCAGCTCAGCAGAATCAGCAGAGAGTGACTCACACAAACAGGAAGCAATTACATTAATGATCCCGCTCTCAAACAGCGAAGCTCTGTGTGTGGTAGTGAGAAACTGAAAACTTCTCAAGTGTTGTGGTCAAATGTGGAAAAAGCAAAAATACGATTGAATGACGATGACAATTCTTAATTAATGTTTATACCAAACAAACTGGAGACGTGTGAGTCATTTTGTAGCAGAAACAGGACCATCAGTCAATTTTTTTTACCTAATCTGTGGTAACATTCAGAGAAAACAAGTCGTGCAAGTGTTGAATGGTGGGACCAAGTGGGCGGGGCTTTGTTGTGACATCACAAAGTGACAGGAAGTCCTGACGGCTGGTTTTAAGGTTCAGTTTCTGAATACAGGCTGTGTGCATTTCTCTGTGGACTGAGGCTTTGATACTTTCACAGTATTAATATAGAACCTAGAGCTGCTTTATAATCACACTACACATGGACATCTACCTTTATACTGTATGGAGCTTTAACACAAACATCTACCTTTATACTGTATGGAGCTTTAACACAAACATCTACCTTTATACTGTATGGAGCTTTAACACAAACATCTACCTTTATACTGTATGGAGCTTTAATACAAACATCTACCTTTATACTGTATGGAGCTTTAACACAAACATCTACCTTTATACTGTATGGAGCTTTAACACAAACATCTACCTTTATACTGTATGGAGCTTTAACACAAACATCTATCTATACCGTATGGAGTTTTAATGTTACTATATCACTGGACTTGTTCCTTGATTGACGGCTGGGTTTTGGAAACTGTTCATATTCCGAGTCTGACATTCAGTTCCTTTTCCTCCCAGAAAATGATTAACATTAATTTACAACTAATCAGCAGAGTGTTTTGTAGGAAATGCAATGATGACAAAATTATGTAAATTCTCCTATTGAATATATAAATAAATAAATAAATAACGTTGATGCCAAACACAATAGGAGACCCAGCAGCACGAACTCCACCTTTAGTGACTCTGGGATCGTTAAAATTGATTCAGATTCTGGTCCTGGTCCTGGTCCTCATCTTGTTTTTTGGCTGTGGCGGTTTTTGTCGTTAAGCAGCAGTTTGTTACTGAGAATCTGCTGCTACAACACTGTCTGACTGACAGCCAAAAGCTACTCACTTAAAGCACAGAGGGTTGGCAAATAATCGAGACACACACACACACACACACACACACACACACACACACACAGAGGCTCATTTCAACACCTCACTACTGCTTTCTGAGTGCTTCAGTTTTGTTTACTACGCTCAGCTCGAGAACGGCGCGGCAGAGGAAGCAGAGTGTTTTAAAACCCTAATTACCCACGACGGTCTCTTGACATTGAAATGTCTTTTTCCGGGAGATTTTTTACTAAAGTTGCACCACACTGTTGTGTTATGCAAATGAAACACAGAAAAACAGCAGCAACTGCATGAGGGAGGAAAAACAACAAGGCAGAGAAGTAGAAGCAGAGCAGACGTTTTACTGCAAAGCTGTTTGGAGAGACTTTGCAGTTTGCAGCAAGGAAAGGTCACAGGGTTGTTCAACTTTCAGCCATTTCTGAAACTGGTCTCTTGTGTTTTTCAGGTCGTCATTTCGCTGACTTGAATTCAACCTTCGTAAATGGACTGCACACTCCAGTGACTGACCCAGGGTAGAAAACAAATCCCTGGAAACTCTTATCCACAATTTAAATGATAAAAACAATCATTCTTGAGGAAGAGGTCCTGGAAATTGTTGGCAGATTGTTTCAGGTTCTTACCTCATCCCCAACAACATCGCCCAACTCACTTGATAGCAGTCATGTGCCATCGGGCCTCCATTCTCCTTTTACAATCTGGACCTTATTTTTAGCATAAAATACGATCTGACAAGATGACATCATCCAGGTCAGAGGTCAGCAGGTCAACCTACAGACCCCGGATGTTGATAACAGCTAACCCCGGACTCAGAGGGGAATAGCACTAGCCTATCAGAACTAAATATTGGTGAAATGAAGGAGTTTCTCTGCAGATAATGTGTTATTTAGAGGCTGCATTCTGCTGCCCTGTAGACTCCATTATACGGATATACGCGCCTCTTGGCTGGATCGGATTTCGGATTTCAGATTGTAAAAAATGGCAATTTCCCTTTAAGGGAGGAGAACTGGGACTGGGACTGGGACTGGGACTGGGCCTATGCTGCATTCAAGACAACTCGCAACTCGGAAAAAAAGAGAGCTCAGAGTTGTGAAAAATAAATTGTACGGCATCAAACCTGGAACTTACAGGTCGGACATTCAGGATCATTTCAGAGCCCCAGCTTTGTTAACGGTAAGAATGGAAGGGAAACAACAGTTATTTGTCGATGTTTTCACGCATTTTCATCTGCTTCCAGAATAAGCATAAATTGCTGCTGCGTGTATTTTTCAGCCACAACAATACGCCAAACTTTTGGGCAAATTTTCGAGTTGGAGTTTCGACCTCTCGGTTACTTCCGAGTCGTCTTGAACGCAGCATGAGTCCCAAACCAAATCGTTGTTGTCTGGACCATGTCCACTTGGATCCATGAGGATTTTAGACAAAGAGACTCACAGATCAAAGACGTCTGAAAGAAGATTGGCTGCAGCTATTCCCCAAAAACTGAAACTGAAGGAGACTGTTAAAGATAGCATCTGTTTTAAGTGTGTGTGTCTGTGTGTGTCCCATGGGTGTAAGCAGGGCCGGTTCTAGGCGGCATATATGAGGGGGCAGTCAGAAATGTGAAGGGGGCATCATGTGAACACATCATGCTCCAGCACTTTTTTTTCTCCGTGCTTATAGTAACTTCATTGAATTGGGTTGTTGACTATGTGTCCAACCCCAACCTGGAGAAGTGGATTGCACTTTGTCAGGCCTCTTCAGACCTGTCCAACTAGGGGCCGGGGGGCCAACCAGGGTCTTAGAGCCCAAATCTTTTACTGTCGTAATGCAAAGAGCCACATTATATGGGGGGTCAGGGGTGCATATACCTGAAGATGCATTGCAAACCCAGAGGGGGTGAAAAAGGTGAGTAGCTAAACCCCTGTAGGGGGGTCTGGGGGCATCTCCCCCCCAGAAAATGTCTGTGATTTTAAAATGTGAGTGAAGCATTCTGGTGTACTCTGAGAAGAGAGGGGGGGGGAGTCTACTATGGTCAAGATTTACAAAACTGAAAGGTAGTCTTATGAATACTAAAAAAAAAAGAAAAAGGAACAGAACATTTTAGAAAAGAACACTGTTCCTTTTTTGGCGGATTTTTGTGCTACTGCAGATAATTTTGTCAACTTGTAATATACACATTTCTTGAGTATATTAAAATGTGCTTTCTCAACTTCTAAAATTTGGATCTTGCCCCTGCGTAGAGCCGGCCCTGGGTGTAAATAGGACAGTTACCATGGCCTGTTGACTGTACAACTGGATAAACATAATACAACATTAAAGTGTGAGTGTGTGTTTGCGTGTGTGTACCTAGAAATGTATGTTTGTCAAAACGGTGTGTGACAGTTTCTTTCTCATTTATTGCATTTCTTGGCAGACTGTGTGTGTGTGTGTTTTGGCAAGAGATGCATGACTGTGTGTGTGTGTGTGTGTGTGTGTGTGAATATGTGTGTGTGTGTGTGTGTGTGTGTGTGTGGGACATGGACCAGATGGGGGATTAGTTCATCAGCTGTTTATTCTGCCGACTCCTCAGTTTTCATAATGACTGGACCTGAAGCGCATACACAACACACACACAACACACACACACACACACAGACAGCTGTCTCTCCTCACAGTGTACACCCGATAACTTGTGTTTCCCTTCACGGTGTTTTTGACTGTCGCCTCCCAAAATAAAACGTCTGGATCTATTTTAACCGAAGCGCGGCTCTTTAATCAGGGTGAGAACAAAAACCGATAAGCGGCACAACAAACCGCCGCCTCATCTCCCTCCTCTCTCCCACAGTGTCACCATCAGTCGCCTCGCACTCACAGCCGCTAAGAGGGTTTTAGATTTCTAAATCAAGCTCCACTTCAAAGATACTTTTTACTAAAATAAGACAAAGTAAAGTAAAGCTGCTCTCAGGTGTTGAGGCTCCGTGAGGAGACGTGGCCCTTGTTAAATCCTCTTTACTGCCTCATACATGTGCAGTGGTGAGTCATCAGTGGTTTCAGGACGATTAAGTGTGTAGGTGATTGGTTCACATGGTGTGATCTTAGATAGTTTCAACTATTTTAAGAAAAAAGGCCATATGCGAAAATGATAGTGTCATCTGCATAGAATCGGATATAAAAGAGGAACTCTGCAGGATTTCTACCTTAACTCAGCTCCATGTGTCCATTAGCTCCAGCTCCAGAGTCCTAGTGCTGTTTAAAGGGACAACGAGGAGTTTTGGAAAAGCGAAGCGTTTTCACACTACATTTATGAGCCTCCGCACACCGTACATTTCTTTGACCGGCGCAAGACAGACTCATGTTTTCATTCATCAATAATTAAAGTCAGAGGTTCAAAGAGGTTCAGCTACCGTCGTAGTTCCGACCATAATCAGCGATTCGACGGCGTTATTCTCATGAGCGTCCGCGAGACCGAAAGTAAAGAAACGCTGGTCGGCTCGCCCAGCGTTTCCGCCACCACTAATAATAACAAAATAACCATAGAGACAAAACCATAGATTTATAGAAAATGGGCCCATTAACAAGTGGTAACGTAGATTCATCCACATTAATATGAGACTTTTTTATAACCAAATAGAAACTCCTCGTTGTCCCTTTAAATCACTGACTAGTAACTAGTTCCAGGGAGAATGGAGCGTCTCGTGGCTGAAAACCAACCTTGTAAGATCAGAGCCTCCGACCCGGTGTCCCAGCTCTCGTCTCCATGGCGACACCGCCACACAAACGTTAAACGCGCTAACCCGTAACCCGTAATCTCTTGTTGATGCCAGATAAGACTACACAGATATCACCATGGTAACATGGTAGATGATAAATAACCTTATCCACCGCTCCATGGGTTGATTTCTCACCGGCTTCGTTGACAACAGGTTTATTACTGGCGACAGCTACAACACTCATCACTGTGACTTGTATTCCAAAGTTGGATGGCCCTCACTATCTACCAGGCGTGATCGACACTGGATTTTATTTATTTTCAAAGCTCTCACTGGTCTCTTACCATCTTATATTAACTCACTAGTATCTCTTAATGCAGGTCGTTACCGTACACGCTCAACAGACTGGCTCACACTGCAGGTTCCCTCTGTCAACACCCAACTTGGAAAGACTAGTTTTTCTTACTGTTGCACCTTCAACCTGGAACTCTATGCAAAATCATCTGAAACTTACCTCACTTTTACCAACAGGGCAATTTAAATCCATAATTACATCATATTTGACCTCTAACTGCTCCTGCTTTTAACTACACTTATTCAAGTTATGCTTTGTATGTTTGTTATGTCTGCATATTTATGTATGTCTCAAGTGTTTTGTCTTCTGTCTTTATATGTTCTGTGTTTCATCTCGGCTATATTGTAAATGAGGTTGCTCCTCAATATATCTCAGAGTTTAAATAAAGGTTATGAATGAAATGCACATGGAGGAGAGGAGGGTTAGAGACACAGAGGAGGAGACACCAGACCTGGAGAGGAGGATTTAAACATGTTTATGTTGCAGTAACACTAGTTGGGTTTCCATCCAAGTCGTATCGAATTTAAAAGCGGATTTTGTGAAAATGCGCAAAAAGCAAAGCGAATTTATGCCCGTTTCCATTCATTATTGTTTTGCGGTTATTGGGAGAGGAGGAGTGGTGCACCGTGAGATTACGTCATAAGAGAGCGTGAATGTATCCAACAGTTGACACTCAGCTGACACTCAACATCATGGACAATTTACGTACTTTCCGGACTATAGACGCACCTGTATAAGCCGCACCAGCTACATTTTAAAAGAAAATACATATAGAGGCTGCACTTGAATATAAGCTGCAGGTTTTCATGTTGTAACATGAGATATTTACACAGAAAGACAGTCGGGAACTGTGACAGTCCGCTCGCTTTTCTGCTGTTTTGGTTATGCTCCTCTCCTCCATGTGCATCTGTTTACATACGAAGCCGGTGAAAAATCAATAAGTTACATAACGATGTTACGGCGTGTGTTTGTGTAGTCTTAACCGTCATAAACAAAAGATTATGGGATACGGAGCGCGTTTGTGTTGCGGTGCAGAGAGGAGAGCTGGGAGACCGGGGCGTCGCTGGGTGAAGTCCAGCAGCTTCACCCACAAACTCTGACTCAATTCGCATAATCTGTTTCCATCACAAAAACTCGCATTTCCTTTAATCGATACGCTGACAAATCCACCCCCTCCAAGCGTATAAACTTTTATGCGCATTTACTGCCTTTATTCGAATTTCTGGCGTTTCCATTCAAAAGGTGGATGGAAACCCAACTACTGATTATGTTAATAACAATGGACCAAGTGTGACAGCTTGTTGTAAAGTTGCTCTGATACTTTTAGCTAGAAGAAGCTGATGCTCTATGACGAGGTGCCAGTCGGTCGTTAGTGTCTAACCCCTAACCCAAGAGGTTTGTCAGCAGCAGACCTTCAGATCTGATGATCAGCATCCAAATTCAGGTTTATTATCACAACTTTCTCTTAAATGACCGACGGCATCATCGTTGTTTCAAACCCAGAACCACAGAATATTTAAAAGCAGCGCTCCCTGTAATTACAAACCCTGGGACTCGTTAAGGATTTGTGTCCGTGTGTATTTCTTCTGGAGGTGGAGCGTAACGAGGAACAGTTTGACTCAGGCCTGACACGCTCTTTTTTTTATTTTTCTGTCTCTCCTGACAGATTGAAGACCCCTGAAAACTTAACTGAATATTTGATGTGGTGTAAAAGGCAACTCATGACCTGGAGTGATTCAGACTCCACGGTTCAGGAAGATGAAGGGGGAAAAGAGAGCAGAGAGAGACAGCTGGATGGACGGAGTAGAGAGAGAGAAGAGGAAGCGGTGTCAGAAAAAGGACAAAAGAAGAAAAAGAAGTTTGAAGCGAGAGGAAAAGCAGTTTGTGTGAAGGAGATTCAAAGAGGGTGACGAGAGGAGCGCTGAGGGTTGTTTTTCATTTGAGATCGAACAACTAAATAAAGACAGTCCAAACAGAAAGATGGGAGACAGATGGGTGGATGAAACACAAACAGAAAAACAAAAACTCCAGGAACAAAGTGCGAGTTGAAGGGAAGAGGGAAGAGGGAAGCGTGAGGCAGAGCGGAGGAGAGGAGAGGAGAGGACAGGAAGGCAGCAGCAGAAGGTGTCGGTAAACAGACCGTTTTGAAGCAGGTTAATGAGCCGACATGAAACAGAATGACAGAGCAACGACGGTAATTAACCACCGGTACAGGCTGACCTGGGAGCTGCAGGTAGAGCCGCGACGCCGCCGTCACATGACGCACACGCAGGCTTGGAGTCAGATGAGTGGGAAGCTCAGAGTTCACTTCTTAATGCTTAATGGTCTCCATAAAGACGTGGACTCGGCCGGTCAGGGTCGAGGTCCTCTTGATATCGAGTGGAAGCTTTTTATTTTTCATTAATACCACCTGATTAAATCTGTTAGAAACGATCCAGACGGTTGGCTGGTGGTGGTTTTAACTTCTATAAATTAGGGCCCAGCTGGTTTAAATAGGCCGGTTACAGCCTTTAGAGAAGAAGGGATAGTTCAACATTTTGGCAAATTGACCCATCGCCATAATCCCTATAGTCATAGCAGTAGGTTCGTTACCTTTAATTGTCGGTGCAAGATATTTTTAGAACGGCAGAGCAGAGCCGTGAGCTGCTCAGAGCTACGCTACGGAGGCTCATTATGGGATTTCTTGGTTTTCCTCATCAAACTCATCAAATACACAATCCAACAACTCCACAACGCTCTGGTGGACAAGTTGTGACCTGCACATTCACCACGCTATGAGATAATAACACAACGTTACCACACAGAGTTGTTTTAGAGGGAAATTCATGCAAAACCGCTGATGCGCGTTGCCTTCAGGGACAGTTTTTCATCAACAGTCTCTGTATTTCCCTCTAAAACGGCTCTGTTTCGTAACGTTGTGTTATTATCTCATAGCGTGGTGAATGTGCTGCTCACAACTTGTCCACGAAAGCGTTTTGGAGTTTTGGAATTTTGTATTTGATGAGTTTGATGAGGGAAACCAAGAAATCCCATGAGCCTCCGTAGCGTAGCTCTGAGCAGCTCACGGCTCTGCTCCGCCGTTCTAAAAATAGCTTGCACCGACACTTAAAGTTAACTAACCTACTGCTATAATGACTATAGGGATTATGGCAATGGGCCAATTTGCCAAAATGTTGAACTATCCCTTTAATCGGCTAAAAGTTGTCCAATAGACGCCGATGTTAACATTTCTGTTTTCACTAATAAAATCAGGTAATAAAACTTGGTTTTACTGAGAAATGACGTCCTTGTAGGGGAAGTGGGGTCAGATTGATTGAGGATAGAGAATAGGAGACTCGATACCAGATAGTACCAGACTCGATGCATGATTATTTTACTTCCCGAGGCTGTCATCCGTTTTTTGCACGTCATTTTGTGCTTGTTTATTTTTTCTTTTTGAGAAGCTGAATCTAACAGGAGCTTATGTTGGAATTGGACGGTTTGAGTTCCAGTTTTGAAAATAGTAAAATGTTGTGTTTGACCTTTATTTTTGGGATCAAAAGCAGCTATTTGTTTTTTAAAAGTTTTTTTTTTTTTCATGTAAAATACTGAATCGGCCGATATATCGGTTATCAGATTTTTTTAATTCCGTAATACCGGCATCGATTTGCCCCCAACAAAATCCATATCAGTCAGGCCCTGATATAAACTTTCTCTATGATGATAAACTTTATTTTAATTTGTACAGCACCTTCATCAAGGGCTTCACATGGAAAGAGAAAAGATAAACGTAAAACACTTATGTAAAATTAACATCATTAATGTAACATAAGATCAAATTAAGTAATGAATGAAAAGATAGTTGAAATTAAATAAATTACATTGACAGAGAGCAATACTAGAAATTTAAAGGAGTAGAGGTGGATGTTCTTTTAGGTTTTCTAGTAAAATTAACAGCTTTTGGGAAAACTGAAGTGTTTAATTTTACAAAAAATATTCTTTACCACTTTTAGAACAAAACAATCTCAACACAACACACATGCATAACTAACTTGGTGTAAATGATTTAACGTGGAGGTGACGAGCTCAACACCATGGACCAGTTTACTTGAGTTCAACATCTGATGACGCATCAGTTCACTTGTTTTTATGTTTTTGTTTAAGAAGTTTCAACCAATCAGAACAAATGACGAATGTTTCTCTTTTCTGAATTAAAACGTATATTTAGTCGCTCCTTCCTCAGCTCCTGGTCGCCACGTGGTCTTGGAAACGTTCGGAGCTCCATGATCCATCACTGCCAGGACGCTGTGACCTCGTGTCCTTTGACCTCATTGTTGCAGCTTTTATTTTTTGCTACGTCTGTGATATCTGGAAATGAGACGATTCTGAACAAAAGCAAAGACTAAGTGACAAAGCTTTTTTTTTTATTGATTGTGTTTAGCACACGGGGTGAATCGGTTGATGCTGCTGCAGAAACACAAACCTACGGCTGGTTCTCTGATGGCGGCCGCTCTCTCCGGCTAAAAGGAAAAACAGCTCATGAAATAAAGATGTGTAAAGTTCAGGCGGAGGGAACTTAGTCCTGCCATATTAGTTCAACTTGTCGCAAATTATTCATCACATTATCTGATAATTTATTAATGCGCTGGCCAGGGAGTGGGTAAGGGGTGGTTAATGTATTTTTGTTGTTGCTTCATTTTTAAAAAAAACTTTTACTTTAATTGACTTTAAAACAGTTAAAATCTAAAATGTTAAATGAAAAGCAGCAGAAAGAAGAATCGTTTATTATAACCGCTCACCCTCATTACAGTGTATTTTATCAAAAGGAAATATCTGTCGTAATGCAACGCATCAACTCTGAAGTTATTTCGTACGAAGTCTGTCTGCATTTCAATTCCTGGGTCAAGTAACGACACATCGACGGCTTCGTCTCTTGATCATAAGCTCCAAATCATCACAATCTTCTACAGGGATGTTCAATTACAAATCAGCACTTTGGTCGACTGAGGTTGTTTTAAATGTGCTTTATAAATAAATTGTGACTTGACTTGACAGATTTTTTTTTAAAAACAAGAAATTTATCTGGGCCAGACATTTTATTAACACAAATTATGTATATTGAAAAACCAGTACTGTTTATTCATTGGTCACATTTGACACAGGCAAATCAAAAAGTGAATAAACACAATGAAAAAAGCTTTAATTGAACAGGCTCTGAGGTAGTGGTGATACTTGACTGCACTTTTGAAATGAAAAATAAACATCTTGATGATATCTAAACCCGAGCACCAATCAAAGCAATAACCTGCTTCCCTTATGAATTAAAATAAATGTTATGGTCACCTAGACACACCTCAAAGAGTATAAAGAAGAAAACCAATAGCTGTAGGAATCTCTGAAGGTTCATAGTTCAGGTTTTTCTACCTTTCTTATGGGACCCATCATGGGTCGGGCTTGAACACCGTACAGCTTTACCTTGTGTAGCTCAACCATGATGCAACATGCAACTACATGCAAAGTGAATAAAATATTCCCAACTCTTTAGCAAGCAAGTAAGCAAAACTTTATTCGTATAGCACATTTCATTCCAGGTCGAAGCACAATGTGATTTACAGAGCATCAACAAGGTGGTTAATACAATAAAAACAAAATGTCTATGGATATTCTCATTCATCCAGGTCATCGTTACCTCTGGGCAACAAATTGAATCGAAGGCAACTTGACTTGTATTTGTTGAGATGAAGATGTTTCACCTCTTGGGCTTCAATGGTGACTAGTGAGGACTAGTCAGACCGATGCGTTAGGAACTGGTGAAGCCTCTTGGATAAGAGGAAAACGTCTTCCAGTTGCCTTCGATTCAATTTGTTGCCCAGAGATGATAATTAAAATAAATAAATACAGAATAAACAAAATAAAAACACAATTAAAACAATAAAAACACAAACCAGACTAAAAGCTTTAATCCTAAGGAAAATAATGCCATGGACAAACACATCTACACTGCAAGAACTCAAAATCTTGCCAAGAATATTTGTCGTATTTCTTGTCAAAATGTCTCATTTCTAGTAAAAACTAACTTCTTTCCACTTAAAATAAGACCCATCACCTAAAAAATAACTTGTTTTAGATCATTTTCACTTGTTTCAAGCAAATTTTCAATTGAAATGAGTAGAAAAATCTGCCAGTGAAAGCAGGTTTTTTTGTGCTTGTAATAAGAAACTTGCTCCACTATCAGATTTTTCAACTTATTCCAAGTGAAAATCTGCTTGAAAGAAGAAAAACATATCTAAAAACAAGCTACTTTTTAATGTGATGAATCTTATTCTAAGTAGAATTAGATTTGTTTTGACTAGAAATAAGACAAATCAGTTCGGGTCTGATTTTTTTTTCTCAAGATCTCTGTTCCTTTTTTGAAATCTGCTTTTTCCTTTTCTCTCTCTCATTTTCTTTCTTTCTTTTTTTTTTTTCTTTTTTTTGCTTTTTGCTTGCAGCTGTTTTGTGTTTGATTTGCTGTCCATGCACTCGGACCAGAGGCTGTGGCCCCGAGGTCCAGAGGTCCATGGGCCCATTGATCCCTCAGGTCAGAACACTACACATGCATCTTCTCCTCCTTCCTCCTCTTTCTTCCTCCTCCTCTTTCCTCCTCTCTCCTCCTCCTCTTCTTCCTCCTCTCTCCTCCAACATGTGGAGGCCTCGCGTGGGCCGAGGCACGCAGGGACTCACGGCTGATTAAGCTTCCTCTGAGGATGCAGAACTGCTCGCTCTGGGCTCCGTCCATTAGGCTGTGAGGAGTGAAATCAGGCGTGAAGCCCCCGCTGCTCCGCTCACCTCGCATTAAAACAACACTGGACACCAACAGAACTCATGAATATGCAAAAGCTGCTGCGCCGGCCGCGTATTGTATTGTTCGATAAATAGTGACGAAAAAAAAAAACCCTTGTCCTGACTCTGAAAGACGAGAGAAAATCACCAGCTTCGACTCGTTCGCTTGTCTCGGGCTTTGTCTTCCTACATCTTAACGTACAAACCTGTTTATTTATGCTTGATTTGTTTCGCTGCTTCACACTGATCACATTTGATATTTTTCCTCTTTCATGTTATTCTACATTTCTGCTACAGTAATATGTGGATCTTCTTATCTCATCTAAGTCACCCACCCACCCACGGTCTGAGGACTCGAATATGCACATAACAAAACCACTGCACATGTACAGAAACGTCTCATTGCATTTGTGTATCGTTGCACACAGTGTTTCTAATTTATTTTAATCATTCTAGATTCTGTTTCTATTCTTATTTCATGTCTTTATTTTTTTATTCTCTCCGTTGTGCTGACGTGTCCCATGTGTGAATGGAGGATCCAAATAGGTTTATCTGATGTCGTCTCGTCTGCATCTGATCAGATTATCAGTCTTGCTCTGATTTCACTTATTTAAAATCTGTTTAAACTGTCTTGAAATAATTGTTTTATGTCGCCTCCCACTGATCTTGGCAAATGAAGCTCCTGATGACGCAGGCTCCTTAAAGGGATAGTTCAACGTTTTGGCAAACTGGCCCATTGCAATAATCCCTATAGTCATAGCAGTAGGTTTGTTACCTTTAATTGTCGGTGCAAGCTGTTTTTAGAACAGCGGAGCAGAGCCGTGAGCTGCTCAGAGCTACGCTACGGAGGCTCATTATGGGATTTCTTGGTTTCAAACTCGTCAAACTCATCAAATACACAATCCAACAACTCCACAACGCTCTGGTGGACAAGTTGTGAGCTGCACATTCACCACGCTATGAGATAATAACACAACGTTACCATACAGAGTTGTTTTAGAGGGAAATTCATGCAAAACTGCTGATGCACGTTGCCTTCAGGGACAGTTTTTCATCAAGCAGTCTCCGTTATTTTATTTTATTTGCTATTTTGCTATTTTATTATGTATAGTTTGTTCTTTATATTCTTATTCTTTATATTATTATACTATATGTTGTTATCGTTACTGTGTGTCTGTGTAATGCTGCTGCTGCACTGTAATTTCCCAGCTCGGGATCAATAAAGTATCTATCTATCTATCTATCTATCTATCTATCTATCTATCTATCTATCTATCTCTGTATTTCCCTCTAAAACAACTCTGTGTGGTAACGTTGTGTTATTATCTCATAGCGTGGTGAATATGCAGCTCACAACTTGTCCACCAGAGCGTTGTGGAGTTGTTGGATTGTGTATTTGATGAGTTTGATGAGGGAAACCAAGAAATCCCATAATGAGCCTCCGTAGCGTAGCTCTGAGCAGCTCACGGCTCTGCTCTGCCGTTCTAAAAACAGCTTGCACCGACAATTAAAGGTAACGAACCTACTGCTATGACTATAGGGATTATGGCAATGGGCCAATTTGCCAAAAATGTTGAACTATCCCTTTAAACCCAAGTTTTCTGGATAAACGGTGTGTGTTGCATCTTGCGGTGGACCTCGGCCTCCTGCAGGTTGATGAGATGAATCTGACTCAGAACAGACTCAACAAATCATCGAAGCGCGGCGGCACCTGGAAGGCAGAGTCATGGCGAGCGTAGAAAGTGCTTTCAGACGGAAAAAAATGACCAGAAACAGTTTTTTTTTTGGTTTTTTGTTTTTTTTTACGCTGGTGATGACAAAGGAGCTTTCAGCATCTTTCATCTCTCAGGGAATCGTTGGGGTCTGACTGCACTGTCTTCTTCTTTGTTCTCTGCACAGGCCTAAATTTCATCTGAAGTTCATAACAAGTGCTTATGATACAGTAAATAAGCTGATGCTGTTTTTTTTTCCTTTTTGAAGTGCAGGCTGCAGCCAGATATAGACTTTGTTTTTCTCCGTTTTTTCTCTGAGAGACGGACCAACACTGCAGCAGCAAGAAAGTTTGTTTTTAAAAGTTTTGACTCTTTAGAAACCTGTGTTACAGTGTGAAGACAAAACAGGAGAAAACTCAACAGAAGGAGACTTTAAAACATATTGAAATAGGTTAAATGAGGAAAAACAAACAGGAGTTATTAATGAGCCTCTGAGGTCACAAACAGCAGTAAATCTGGAATAAAACACAGCGCCGGCGGTTTCATTACACAGACACTAAACATATAATTCATTCAGGTCCTGGAAGGTTGTTTCACATTCCAGCTGTTGTTTTGGGTTGTGTTGCGTTCAGGGTCACGATGATGTTCACATTTGTAGCCGCGCTCACAGATGACAGAGTTTCTGGCTGCAGGCGAGTTTCTTTTCAGCCGTAGCTGAGTTCACATGGAGCCAAATATTCCAATTAAAATCTGTTTAAATATAAACAGCTCAATCAGAATAAACAGAGGTGGAATAAACCTTTTCCCAAACCGATCGAAAGTAAAATTACATCTTGTAAACGGTGAAACTGAACGTTGTCTGGTTCTGTTCTTTCTGCTTTGTATGAACGTTAATGTGTAGTGAGGTTTTCTCACCTGCTAATGTTTGAATGAAAGAGTCAAAACTATGAACCACTGAGCTGATCAGACCTCTTATCTCCATCTGGGATCAGTCAGTACGTTTACATTCACAGCTTAATGGAGCTCTGCTCAAAGTTCGATTCTGGCGTCTAATGGGACTTCTGTCCTTGTCCCAGTTCACATGCAACTGAGAAAATCAAAGAACTGATGGTGTCTCCTCCTCAGGCGGCGATATGCGTCGTTTCAGCCGGTTCATACGGCCCCGTCCGAGTAAAAAACTGAATATAAACAACTTAAGATAATAAATTCTGGTCACACTGTGTGAAATGCACTGAATCGGATGCTGACACCGTTTTTCTTTCTCATTACTTAGCCGGGTTTGGTCGGCTTCTCTGCTCCACTTTGTGCCGTCTCTGTTGTGGAGCATGTGCACATGCGTTGTCCAGTTTCAGTCCGATTTAGGCGAATACATGCTGAAGAAAATCTATTTCCAATCACATTATCTGGGTGTCTTAGTCGGAGTTGGAGAACTAACGCGTTTACATGAACTTCAGTTGTCTAGTTATAGTCGGATAAAGGCAATAATTCCTTTTTTTTAAGTGCCATGTAAACGTACTGAGTTGCAGGATGTTTCGATTTCTAAAGGAATCCAACCAGACCAGACCGGCGGATGTTGAAGCCCGGACTCGACGCAGCTCACCAGCTTTAATTGTTTAAATAAAACCCAACTGGACTCGGCCAAAATAAAGAGGAAAAATGACCTGAGTCGTTTCTATATAACTTCGGTCTGAACCAGCACATTGAGCCGGGTTGTTTAGGTCAGACACGTCCTGTTAACAACACTCACGCGGCTGTAAAACGTCCGTTGTGAATAAAAGCAGTAGCTCATGTTAACACCTGATTGGTTTAGATCAGATCACATGTTGTAAACACTTAAAACCTGAAAGACTCAGTCAGAATGAAACTAAACTCTGCGTGTAAACCTGGCTGCTGTCACGTTTGGATGTTTGTTTTATTTTGGAATCAAGTCCTTTGTGTTTTTTTGTGGTCGTTTCACTTGCACCTGACATCCTACTATAGTTTCTAGTTTATAGTTTATTTGTGAGGATTCCCATCAGCTGAGCCCTGAAGCAGGAGTTCCCTAACTTCTTTAGCCCACGACCCTTCAACATAACGGTGCCGTAGTCTGACCCACATCGTCCTCTGACGCTGCAACGGTCCAACAACTCACCAGCACCGGTAGTTTTCCTCCTTCCTGAGTGACAGCTTGTCAGTTTGAGGAATCAGTCGTCATGGCTGCAGCAGCAGAGCAGCTGCTTGACGTCTGTGACCTGATCCAGAACTGATGGAAGTTCTTGTCTGATCAACTTGTTCCACATTGATCAGTACGGATTCATTCTCTCTCTAAATCTGTCCAGTCAGAAGAAACATTGAGACTTTTGCGTGTTGAGGAGGAGGTGGAGCTGCAGGAGGATGAAGGAGAGACAGAAGTCTGTGAGAACAGCAGGTGATGGTTTTAATAAAGATAAAGAACTTAAATCTGTGTGTTTGGGTTTGGAGCGCATGCTGCTGCTCGTCTGTTGAGCAGGAAGTTTGATCCGTTGTTCCGGAGCCAGACAGGAAAGTTTTTCTTTTTATGTGTGAACAGTTTGGAAACAGCTGAGGAAGCGATTCATCCCAGAGTCTTTATCCTCTGATCAGCATTATTGAGAAATTTAAAATTAAGAAAGAGAATAAGTCAGTAAAAGACGTATGATAATAGTAGTACAGTAGTAAAATATGTACAAGTGGACAGACAACTACGCAATCTTGTGATGATCTAAACAGCATTTTTAAAATCCAGCTTTATTAGAAAGCGGTTCCTGTAAAGCTCCTGACCCCGACGGGAACGCACATCAGTGGTTTTGCATGAATTTCCCTCTACAACAACTCTGTGTGGTAACGTTGTGTTATTATCTCATAGCGTGGTGAATGTGCAGCTCACAACTTGTCCACCAGAGCGTTGTGGAGTTGTTGGATTGTGTATTTGATGAGTTTGATGTTGAGGGAAACCAAGAAATCCCATAATGAGCCTCCGTAACATAGCTCTGAGCAGCTCACGGCTCTGCTCCGCCGTTCTAAAAATAGCTTGCACCGACAATTAAAGGTAACTAACCTACTGCTACGACTATAGGGATTATGGCAATGGGCCAATTTGACAAAATGTTGAACTATCCCTTTAATAAGGCCCTTTCAAACCAGGGACGCCACTGAAGACTTTGCATCAAAACAAACAATTATAATCCAAAGTTTCTCTTTGCATCAGGTGGTTCTTCACCTCCTTGTCGTCGCCTTAAATCTGTTTAACACAACTTCTCATTAATTATCCCTCACGTGTTCAACTGGACAGACTTGACTTCAACTTGACCGACCAACATGTGACATTCAGAAATTCCTCCAGGAGCAGATGATTGGTCCTTGTTCGCCCCGGTCACAGCGTGCTCCTTACGATAGTTAACGAGTGTGTTTACATGCACACTAACTAATACAACGATTACTGGGAATAATCTGTTAATGATAATAATGCGTTTGATGCGTTTGCATGCTCCTCAAAAACCTTGGTTACATGGTTCAGTTCGTTGTGTTAGTCTGAATTCTTTCCTCAAAACCTTCAGGTCCTCTGTTGTATTGTTTTTTTCTCTTCCCGGGACTCACTCACACAGTTTCTACGCTGCTGCAACCACAACAATGTCCTTATAGAACGAAATTAACTGGATAAAGCTGTGAACTGTAGGTACATGCACCAGATTATTGTGCAAAAAGCTAAGTGTGTTAAAGCAGAAGTAAGCGATCCGGTCGTTTTGGCTAATGCTGCGTTCCAGGCAGGCTTTTGAAACCGTAAATTACAGCTTCAAGTCACAACTTATGACTTTAGCGTTCCAGGCAACCCACTCGTGTTTCTCCGACCTGTTTTACCTGTGAAAGTCACTTTAACGGCCACTCGTAACTTCTGACCTGTGAACTCGTACCAGATCGAACTGGTACGACTTCACAGGTCGGAAAAACACGAGTTACGAGTTGCCTTGAACGCACCATAACGTCTTGTCAGCCGATGGAGTTAGCAGCCCCCGCCCTCGTCATGGGTCTATTGGTCCTCGTCCCTACGTCACCACATTCAGGCGCATCCCTTGGCTGCACACACAGAGAGGACTGCCCCTTTATGCCGTTCTCTCTCCTCATTGGATAAAGGTTGTAGGATACAAGGAAAGTTTTCTCCTGGGCTCAGAGCAGAGCAGAGTGACTGACAGACCCGTGTTTCAGACCAAACACTCTATGTAAGTGATTGCTGTCGGAAGATACAACTATTTAAGACTTATAGTAACACAAAAATATTGCTTACTTCTGCTTTAAACCATTTTCTAATAAGAACAATAACCACTTTAATCCGATAACAGTTATCGGTTTATGCCGTTTACATGACCTCTTAAATAACCAGAAAACTCCACATATATATCAGATTATAATGGTTTTATCAGTGAGCAGATAAACGCACTCCTTGATGTGGTTGTTTCCCAGCAGCATCACATCGACCGTCATGTTCAAACCTGTGAAGTGTTTTCACTGAAACAATCATTTAACTCATTAGCTCCGTCTCTACCTGACACCGGTGAGTTCATTCGCTTTGTCTCCGTCTCCTCCGGGTCGAGGTCGATGATGTCGGATGTTATTTGCCTCTTTTTCTTTTCTTTTGTTTAACAGAAAATCTTTTGTCTGACAGTTTCCCCCCTCGTTACGCTGCTGCCTCTTGATTTGCTCAACTTTAATCCTCCCCCTCGTTTTCAGGCTGTAATTCAATCTGTCAAGAAGCTGCTTTTTTTTTTTACAGTTACGAATCCCCTACAGCTCTTTTCTTCTTATGCAATCCAATTTGATGTCCTAATGATCCCCCCCCCCCCTCCTCCTCCTCCCCTCCTCCCTCCTCCTCCTCCTTGTCGAACACTGACTTGTGTCTTGTGTTGTTGTGTTTGATTGTGTTTGTTTCATGTTTTACGCTGGAGGAACTTCAGTCTCACTCTCTTGGTTCTTGATGATCGATTCCCCTCCTGCGTCTTGTCAACTCGACTGTTTCAGCTTCGTATCTGAAATCATTTATTTCCTCGACTCTCAGTGTGACTCACAGTCGGCAACACTTTCAGGCTCTTTTTTAGAAAAATGTCACAAAATAAGTTTCACTGTGTCACTTTAAAAGACGTTAACACATTTAATACTCATGTCGAACAGTTTATCATGAGCCTGATGGAGAAACTTTTTACTGAATAAGGTAAATTACACTAAACTCAACCATCATGTCAGCAGGTGGGTTTCCATGGAGACTGTTTCCTCTTTCTGATTCAATTCATCCTGAATGAGTCTTTCAGGTTTTAACTGTTTACAGCTGAGTGTTGTTAACCGGCCGGTCCGACCAGGTTTGGGTTGAGAATTAGGGAGTTTTCACACCTGAAAGTCTGAACCAAGGTCTGTGTTTTGTTACATTGTAATAACATTTGGTCCGGTTGGTTTTGGTTTCACGCTGCAAATGGAATAACACACTTTACAAGACAAACCTACTGGACGTGTCATCTCCCTACGTACTTACGCGGCTCATTTTGTTTTGGTTACGCTGCGTTGTTAGGCCGGCCGACTTCTGAGCCACCTTTTTCCCGTTGTACCGTCACCTCACCAGCCCCTCCTCACGTCTGTTACTGCTGTTGGCCTATTGTCTCTATTTCTTCCTTCTTTTGTGTCACTGTTGTTGTTGTGCTTTTATTGTCTATATTTTAATGTTATACTCCCCCTCTCCCTTGCCCCTTAGGAGGTCTTTCACCTCCTACCAGTCCATTGCCTTAATAAGAATGTATTCTTAGCAATTCTTGCCTGGTAAAATAAAGGTTTACTACTACTACTTTTCGGACTATAAACCGCTACTTTTTCGCCGCCCCGGTGTCCCAGCTCTCGTCTCTGCACAGCGCACATAGACGTGCTCCGTAACTCGTAATCTTTTGTTCATGACGACACAAACACACACGCCGTAACATCGTTTATGTTATGTAACGTTATCCACCGCTCCATTTATTGATTTTTCACCGGCTTCCTTGTAAACAAATGCACATGGAGGAGAGGAGCTCAACCAGAACAGAGGAAAAGCGAAATATCTCATGTTACAACATGAAAACCTGCAACTTGCAAAGTAATGTACTGTTATCTGTATTTTATTTATTGTATTGTTTTTATTTTAATTGTTTTATTTATTTATTAGGGACTGTGGCTGCAAATTAGCAGCTCTGTTATAATCCGGCATATTTATAACAGTATTATTTTTACTATTGTTCATCAATATGCACTGTCGCTATCCAAATAAAGTTTACTGTATTATTATTAATCAGAATATTTGGCTCTATGCTAACGAATCAGTTTGTGGTTTGGCAGGAACAGAGATTAGAGAACAGCATGTTGTGTTATGATGACTGAAGTAATCAACAGTGGGTCATGTGCATTCAGAAGTTTAGAGAAGGTCAAATTTAGTTCAAGTGCATTTTGACATTTCATCCTAAAGCTGAAGATCCCTGTAACTTTTTAGTGAGTCATCGTACAAAGAATTAACTTAATAACAAGAAGATGTTGAAACCCAGACTGAGAAGAGATGAAGTGAAGCTGCTGGTTGATTCTCTCTCTGCCTCGGTGGCGGTGGAGCGGCTGCAGATGTGTCTGAGTGGAGAGCGAAGGGAAAAGATGGAGGACGAGGGCGTCGCTGGTTCGATGCCAGGCCGGATTATCGCTCAGTGTAATGAAATCTAATAAACAATAACATCATGTTCTGTTCTGATCTCTTTGTTCAGCTGTCAACGCTGCTCCAGTGTGTGATGAACAAACACACACACACACACACACACTCTCTCTCTCTCTCAGTGCTGTGTGATGGAGGGAGTGTGTTTGTGTGTGTGAAGTGCTGACGTGGGGTTGTTGTCGCTGTGGGTTATGAACACTGAGGCTTCACCTGCAGCAACAACAACAACAACACACACGAACACGTCTGTATCTGTGAGGACTCGGTGACACGACGCCGACCTGTATGATGATGTCATACTGATGATGTAGAAAACACACAAACACCAGACTGGAAACAAAGATGGACGTTGTGCCTGTGTGACTCCAGCTGCAGTCTGAAGCTTCAACGTTCATGTTTATTTCAATGATGTACTGAACAAAGAAACTAAACAAATATATTTTACCACTTAAACAATGAGTCATATTCTACTGAAAGGAAACAAAACCTTAGCTCCATCTCCAGAGTCCTAGTGCTGACTTGTAACAAGTTCCAGGGAGAATGGATAATTTGTGGAAATATTGTAAATACTGAGAAATTTCTAGAAAAAAGTGGAATAAAGACAGTGATAACAATTCTCAAAAAAAAAAAAATTCTTTTTTTTTTAAATTCTGGAAAAAAGTGGTAAGATTTCTATTAAAAAAAATAAAAAAGTAAAATATTTTCTAGAAAAAAGTGGTAAAATTTCTCAAAATCAATTTAAAAAACTGGTAAAATTTCGAGAGGGACCTGTGTGCAGGGACATGGGCGCCGCCATTAGCCCAGCTGATCCATACCGGAAGTCACGACCGGAAGTTGCTCTTCTTCGTCTCTGTCTGGCCTGTCTAGCCTCTACCTGCTCTTTTTACTAAACTTAACCAACTCCTTTCTTCATTGCCTAACCCTAACCAAAGCACCCACCAACGACATTTCATTTATTTTCTCTCTCTCTCTCTCCTGGTCTGCTGTCAGCAGGAGCGGCGTTAGCCGTTAGCCGTTAGCCGTTAGCCGCTCGGCGCTAGCCGTTAGCCGTTAGCAGCGTTTTTTAAATAACTCAATAACTTAATAAACGATCCATGCAAAAAAATATTTTATAGCTCAATCATGTTGTAACTAAGATATCCGCTGGAAAACAATATTTTATTATGGACCATTGAGTTACTGAGTTATTATTTTTATGTACATAGAAATGATACACATGAAGAAGAGCAACTTCCGGTCGTGACTTCCGGTATGGATCTGGGCTAATGGCGGCGCCCATGTCCCTGCATACGGGTACTCTTGAAAATTTCTCAAAAGTTAAAAAAAAAAATTCTGGAAGAAACTGGTGAAAATTTCTCAAAAAGAAAAAAGTTTAAAAATTCTAGAAAAAAGTGGTAAAATTTCAAGAATACGTTGGGGACCCCCTTTAATCCTCTCAAGGACCCCTGGGGGTCCCCGGACCTCACTTTGAGAACCATTGAAACCAATGACTAGTAACTAGTTCCAGTGAGAATGGAGCGTCTCTTGGCTGAAAACCAACCTTGTAAGATCAGAGCCTCCGACCCGGTGTCCCAGCTCTCATCTATATGCGGTAAATTGAAATTGCACATATCTTTCAAGTTGTTCATAATATATTTTGTAAAAGGATAGTTTATTTAATGTAAGCATCTTAATGTAACCGGTGTAATCTCTGCGTTGTGCTGTCAAGAAGTGAACCACCATGCTCTGGTCTCAAACGTCTTTATTTTCTGACGTAGATGATAAAACATAAACAACATATCCTTCCGGACACCATCCAAGCCCCTACAATAATGAACATAACATGAATATAGTGCAAAACATTAAATGAAGGCCAAATAAAAGGTAAAAGAACCCGGAGCAAAATGAAACACTCACTTCTCCCACAGAGTAGAAGACAAGAGAGAGTTTCAGCGGGACATAGGAAGACATGGGGTTACCCCAGGAAGAATACAGGGGCACACAGGACCAAACCAAAGCTCCGCCCGGGGAGGAATACCCATCAGGTAACTCAGATTAAAGCAGAAGTAAGGTGAATGTTTGTGTTAATATAAGTCTTAAATAGTTGTATCTTCCGACAGCAATCACTTCTATAGAGTGTTTGGTCTGAAACACGGGTCTGTCAGTCACTCTGCTCTGCTCTGAGCCCAGGAGAAAACTTTTCTCGTATCCTACAAGTTTTATCCAATGAGGAGAGAGAACGGCATAAAGGGGCAGTCCTCTCTGTGTGTGCAGCCAAGGGATGCGCGTGAATGTGGTGACGTAGGGACGAGGACGGGGACTCCTAACTCCATCGGCTGACAGGAAGTTAGCCAAAACCACCGGATCACTTTACTTCTGCTTTAAAGGGATAGTTCAACATTTTGGCAAATTGGCCCATTGCCATAATTGCTATAGTCATAGCAGTAGGTTCATTACCTTTAATTGTAGGTGTAAGCTATTTTCAGTACGGCGGAGCGCAGCAGCTGGCTGCTCAGAGCTATGGAGGCTAACGGAATTTCTTGGTTTCCCTCATTAAACTCATCAAATACAAAATCCCAAAACTCCACAGCGCTTTTGTAGACAAGTTGTGAGCTGCACAACCACCACGCTATGAGATAATGACGTAACGATACGAAACGGAGCCGTTTTCGAGGTAAATTCATACAAAACCGCTGATGCGCGTTGCGTTCAGGGACAGTTTTTCAGCAAGCAGTCTCCGTATTTACCCTGTATTTACCTCGAAAACGGCTCCGTTTCGTATCGTTCCGTCATTATCTCATAGCGTGGTGGTTGTGCAGGTCACAACTTGTCTACAAAAGCGCTGTGGAGTTTTGGGATTTTGTATTTGATGAGTTTAATGAGGGAAACCAAGAAATTCCCTTAGCCTCCATAGCGTAGCTCTGAGCAGCCAGCTGCTGCGCTCCGCCGTACTGAAAATAGCTTACACCTACAATTAAAGGTAATGAACCTACTGCTATGACTATAGCGATTATGGCAATGGGCCAATTTGCCAAAATGTTGAACTATCCCTTTAATACAGTTTTGTGTGATTATACATATATGTTGCATAACCCCTGTTACATTAATAATGTAGCCTACTTCTTTACACTAAAACAAATAAAAAAGGGAAATGTTTTTAGGTTATTACGCTGTTATTTTACTGGTCAGTCAAACTCAGAGATCAAATTGCACTGTATGTGGCCCCTGAACTGAAATGAGTTTGACACCTCAGGTCTCTGTGATACAGGCATGAACAGTGTAGCCACCTAAAGAGCAATACAATATACCCACTAGTACTAATTAGACGACACCGCTGGTCTGCACCGTTTGTCCTGCAGGAGGTTTTTGTTGGAGACTCCATGTGGTGGTGAACCAGAACCATGAAACTCTGGTAAACTTGATCATTTATTAACAGATTTTGTTCGGTTCAGAGTCATTGATCATCAATATGAATCTGACTTTACAGACTGAAGTGTGTGTGTGTGTGTGTGTGTGTGTGTGTGTGTGTGTGTGTGTGTGTGTGTGTGTTGCTCAAGAGCAGTGTTACCACCTCTGTTGGTGGTGATGGTGGTGACGGGGATTAGAACCTGTGACCTCCGGCTGCTGTCGCCGAGCAACCACAGATCTGAGGATCAAAACACTCCCTGCAGCTGCACGCACACACACACACACACACCAGCTCCATACAGACACCACCCCAGCATGAAGAAGTGTGGATAAGTCTCTGCTCCCCCTCTCTGCACTTATTTGTGGTCCAGTAAATCTGAAAATCATCAACGGCATGCTGACACACACACACACACACACACACACACACACACACACACACACACACGCACACACACACACACACGCAGCCCTGAAGGAGCCTAAAAACCGTCAAATGGCTTCAAAGAGTGGCACAGTTGCCATGACAACTGGCATAAAAAGCAATTAGGAAGTGATTTAAAAGCTGATTTGCTGCTAATGGTTTGACAAGAGAGAACAGACAACAGCTGGTTCATCTGTCTATCGTTCTATCTATCTATCTATCTATCTGTCTGTCTATCTATCTAGTGTATCTATCGTTCTATCATTCTATCTGTCTGTCTGTCTATCTATCTATCTATCTATCTATCTATCTATCTATCTATCTATCTATCTATCTATCTATCTATCTATCTATCTATCTATCTATCTGTCTGTCTGTCTGTCTGTCTATCTATCTATGTATCTATCTATCTATCGTTCTGTCTATCTATCGTTCTATCTGTCTGTCTATCGTTCTATCGTTCTATCTATCGTTCTATCTGTCTATCTATCTATCTATCTATCTATCTATCTATCTATCTACTGTATCTATCTATCTTTCGTTCTATCGTTCTATCTGTCTATCTATCTATCGTTCTATCTATCTATCTATCTATCTATCTGTCTGTCTATCTATCTATCTATCTATCTATCTATCTATCGTTCTATCTATCGTTCTATCTGTCTGTCTATCGTTCTATCGTTCTATCTATCTATCTGTCTATCTATCTATCTCTGTCTATCTATCTACTGTATCTATCTATCTATCTGTCTATCTATCTATCTATTTGTCTGTCTGTCTATCCATCTGTCTATCCCTCTCTTTCTTTCTACCCTCTTTCTCTGTCTTTTTTACTTTGTTCTTTCTTTCTTTCGTTCTTTCTTTCTACCCCTTTCTCTGTCTTTTTACTTCTTTCTTTCTTTTTTCTTCCCCTCTCTATCTATCTACCTCTTTCTATCTATCATCTCCCTCTCTCTGTCTCTTTTTTCTTCTTTCTTCTACCCCGTTCTGTCTTTTTTACTTCTTTCTTTCTTTCTACCCTCTCTATCTCTTTCTTTCTTTCTTTCTTTTTTCATTTCTCTGTCTTTTTATTTCCTTTCTTCTTTCTTTCTTTCTTTCTACCCCCTTTCTCTGTCTTTTTACTTCTTTCTTTCTTTCTTTCTTTCTTTCTTTCTTTCTTTCTTTCTTCCCCTCTCTATATCTATCTACCCTTTTCTATCTATCATCCCCCTCTCTGTCTCTTTTTTCTCTCTTTTTCTTCTTTCTTTCTTCCTTCTACTCCAGTTCTCTGTCTCTTTCTTTGTTTCTTTCACCAATAGCAAGATAGACATTCATCTCTCAGCCTTCAAGTTTTGTGTTTTAGCTTTAGCCAGTTTCTATCTGTTTGTCTGTCCATCCGTTCGTCAGTCCATCTATCTATCTATCTATCTATCTATCTATCTATCTATCTATCTATCTATCTATCTATCTATCTATCTATCTATCTATCTATCTATCTATCTCAGGTGGGCGGGGCTTGGTGACTGTTTGGTTGTGACATCACAAAGTTCAGAAGTTTCATAAAATAAGGTTTAATGTAAATTCCCCCCTCTGATTGGTTAAAACACACACGGAGTTTGGTGACCTTCGTTCTTCTTTCTTTCCCTCCACCATCACGTTCACGTTTTATGGTTTCAGGAGGAGAGAGAAGTATCTCGGCTGCAGAGTTAATCCACACATCCGCCTCCACACCCTGTTGCCATGGGGAGAGAAAGCAGAGGCCGCGTGGCGTTAAAGAAAACAACCTTATGCTGTTTCCTTCTTCTTCTTCTTCCTCCCTTTCTCTCTCTTTGTTGAATCCCTCTCCCTCTGTTTTTCTTTTTTGTCAGGTCTCACAGATGTGTGTGTGCAACAAGTGGGTGGAGTTTGGTTTGTTGTTGATGGGATCAGTGATCTGTGGGTCACATGACTTCAACATCACTGCTAACCGGCACTCATGTGAGTCAAACCTCTTCATTTCTATTAAAGGAATAGTTCACCAAAAAATGAAATGAAATTCAGTCATTATTGCCTCCCCCTCATGCTGATGAATACTCCGGAGTAGTTTTTTATTCCTCAAAGGTCATCTGGAGACCCGGGAGGCCGTTTCCTAGTCCAATAAAAACTTTATATGAGAGTAATAATAGGGCTTGACACAAAAAACGACCATAAAACTACACAAAAACCATTTAATCTTCCTCCACACTGCTCGTCCACTGCAATCCAAGTGTCCCGAAGGGAGATAGTCCAGAGTTCACTGGAAACTACGTCATTGAGGACATTTTTACAGCCTAAACAGTCCTGTATTGCGTGAGAGCGCACCCCAGGCAAATTAAAGCAGAAGTAAGGTGAATGTTTGTGTTAATATAAGTCTTAAATAGTTATATCTTCGGACAGCAATCATTTCTATAGAGTGTTTGGTCTGAAACACGGGTCTGTCAGTCACTCTGCTCTGCTGCAAGCCGAGGAGAAAACTTTACTTGTATCCTACAACCTTTATCAAATGAGGAGAGAGAACCGAGACCAAGACACTACCAAGACCAGTTGAGCTCAAGACCGAGACCGAGAATGAGACAAAAAACAACAACTAGTTACACCATATTTTGCTATTCTGTATGAGTTGTAGAACGCGAGAGGACGAGTGTCAACACGTCTGTGTCACAAAATACATTTTTGGTACCACTTGAAGGGAGCGTATAAATAATGAAATTAAAAATTTAAAAAAAGCATGCCTGCCTGGATATTGTAGGTTACAAATCCCTTCGAGACATTATTGCGAGACCAAGACAAGACCGAGACCAAACACTGTCGAGACCGAGACGAGACCAAGACCACAAAAAAGTGGCCTTGAGACCAAGACCGGTCTCAAGAACTACAAGTCTAGATATAGTCCAGAGTTTACTGGAAACTATGTCATTTAGGACATTTTTACAGCCTAAACAGTCCTGTATTGTGCGATAGCAACTTCAATATTCAATACAGGACTGTTTAGGCTGTAAAAATGCTGCCAACATCACCTGATCAGCGACTACGTTGAGCTCAAAACGTCACTGTGGAGCAGCACTGCAAAAACTCAATATCTTACCAAGAATATTTGTCTTATTTCTAGTCAAAACAAATCTCATTCTACTTAAAATAAGACTCATCATATAAAAAGTAGCTTGTTTTTAGACACTTTTTACTTCTCTCTGAATCTGATAGTGGAGCAAGTTTTTCTTATTACAAGCACAAAAAACTTGCTTTCACTGGCAGATTTTTCTACTTATTTCAAGTGAAAATTTGTTTGAAACAAGTGAAAATGATCTAAAAATAAGTTCATTTTTAGGTGATGAGTCTTATTTGAAGTGGAAAGAGATTAGTTTTGACTAGAAATGAGACATTTTGACAAGAAATAAGACAAATATTCTTGGAAAGATTTAGAGTTTTTGCAGTGAGTAAACGAGTAACTCGTCTGTTCAACCCCTCGCTGAGAGTGTTTTGAACTCTGTTGTTCAGGGAAGCTCATAAAGTTCATAAACCTTCATGTAATCATTACATCAACGTTCACAGGGTTCGGTTCTGTTGATGTTCTGAGGAAACCGAAACTAAATCAATCAAAAAGACCAAAATTCGAGTCTGAAACTGGATTCTGGATTCGTGATGAAAAACTTCCAGCGCTTCATGAAAGTTGTTGTTTTTATTCGGTTGTTTTTTCTTTTTCAGTGTCGTTTTTTTGTTTTTTTTCTACAATGAAAATCAAATGAACTTGGAGGTTTGTGCAGCAGCAGCAGAAACCAACCGAAGCCCGGGGCGGTGACGGGTGACGGCCGAGTTCACCTCCATCTTCTCTTCTTCTTCTTCTTCTTTTTCTTCTCTGAATCTCATCAACTCTTCCTCCTCCCGCGGCCACGGCGACGAGCTGTTTCTCCACAAAGTGCCGTCTGAGTCTGACTTAAGTGCTTTTGTTGAAACTGCTGGCCTCAACATTATGAGCTGATGGCGGGTGAACGAGCGGGAATGAGGCCGTGGTTCGCTGCTGCTGAGTTGGATTTGAACCCGCGACCCCGGTGGGCGGACTGATGGCGGCTGACAGCTGCAACACACAGGACATAAATAAAACACCGACACCGCCCGGTCCGCTGCTGCTGCTGCTGCTGCTGCTGCTGCTGCTGCTACTGGCTTAAAGCAGCGACTCATTATCCACCACTGCAAAAACTCAAAATCATACCAAGAATATTTGTCTTATTTCTAGTCAAAATGTCATTTCTAGTCAAAAACAAATCTAATTATACTAAAAATAAGAACATACACATTAAAAAGTAGCTTGTTTTTAGACACTTTTTACTTCTTTCAAGCAGATTTTCACTTGAAATAAGTAGAAAAATCTGACAGTGGAGCAAGTTTTTCTTTCTTATTCCAAGCACAAAAAACTTGCTTTCACTGGCAGATTTTTCTACTTATTGCAATTGAAAATTTGTTTGAAACAAGTGAAAATTATTTTAAAACAAGTTCATTTTTAGGTGATGAGTCTTATTTTAAGTGGAAAGAGATTAGTTTTGACTAGAAATGAGACATTTTGACAAGAAATAAGACAAATATTCTTGTAAAGAATTTGAGTTTTTGCAGTGTAAATAAAACACCGACGCCGCCCGGTCCACTCAGGCATCGACGGCTACTGCTGCTGCTGCTGCTGCTGCTGCTGCTGGCTTCAAGCAGCGACTCATTATCCACCGTAACCATGGCGACCTCGGGGTCAGACAGGCGATCACTGTCAGAGCCTCTTCAGGTGTTTAGGTGGCGCCATCAGGCAGGTGACGGTCGCCGTTGGAGACCGTCAATCAAAGTCAAAGTGGCTTCTGCTCCGTCGGTGACCGATGGAGAACTGCTGCTGCTGCTGCTGCTGAGGCTCCCCCCGACCAACAGCAGCTCAGGTGAATTCATTATTGATCAGAGCTCAGCAGACAGAAACAGGAGCAGGAGGAGACAGAGTCATGAGAGACGATGGCGTCGACTCCTGATGGTCGTCGTGTCAGATTCAATGATCACAGGGGCAAAAAACTCTTGACGTGTCTCTTGGTCGGGAAACTGGAAACACGACAAGTAAAAACCCCGACCAATCATCGTCCAATCGAAGCATCATCCTGGGTCTGGTGAAGAGGACAGTCTGACCATCTGTTCTTCACAGAGAGCATGAGCTACTGTACATTAAAGGGATAGTTCAGCAACATTTTGGCAAATTGGGATTTCTTGGTTTCCCTCATTATAAACTCATCAAATACACAATCCAACAACTCCACAACGCTCTGGTGGACAAGTTGTGACCTGCACATTCACCACGCTATGAGATAATAACACAACGTTACCACACAGAGTTGTTTTAGAGGGAAATTCATGCAAAACAGCTGATGCGCGTTGCCTTCAGGGACAGTTTTTCATCATCAGTCTCTGTATTTCCCTCTACAACAACTCTGTGTGGTAACGTTGTGTTATTATCTCATAGCGTGGTGAATGTGCAGCTCACAACTTGTCCACCAGAGCGTTGTGGAGTTGTTGGATTGTGTATTTGATGAGTTTGATGAGTTTGAAACCAAGAAATCCCATAATGAGCCTCCGTAGCGTAGCTCTGAGCAGCTCACGGCTCTGCTCTGCCGTTCTAAAAATAGCTTGCACCGACAATAAAAGGTAACGAACCTACTGCTATGACTATAGGGATTATGGCAATGGGCCAATTTGACAA
The DNA here is from genome assembly GCF_045865225.1 of Trachurus japonicus. NCBI lineage: Eukaryota > Metazoa > Chordata > Actinopteri > Carangiformes > Carangidae > Trachurus > Trachurus japonicus. The sequence goes on along the minus strand of NC_140920.1, from coordinate 2,372,359 downwards.
AATGTTGAACTATCCCTTTAAAATAATATATTATTTTGATTAGCCATGGCGAAAAAACAATGTCCATTTAAAATGAGGAAATTAGTGACGCTATCAACGATCTCACAGACGCTGAAGGTTACTCAGAGTGCGACTACAGGACCTTCAAGGCATTACAGAGATATTATGAAAACCATGTTTCACCAAATCACTGTTAAAGTTGGAGGAAGTTCCCTCAGCGTTACTGAGACATGATGTCCCATGAAGTTACAGAGTGAGAAGAACGACTGAGGAGGAAGTTGATCTGACCTCGGTTATGACAAACGTGTTAATGATACGCTGTAATTAGAGTCTGATTTGATACCAGAGGAGGTGTGAGAGTTCAACATCTGAGCGAAGAAAGAAAAACACAATCAGTGTGTGACGCAGCCATGGAGCTGAGGTGAATAATCATCACCAACTCACTTCCTGTTGATTGTTTCACACTGTTGTCCTGTATCAGAGGACAATTTTATATACCTATTGCTTTTATAAAACGGTTACCAATAAAGGCAATATGAAAGAGGGATATGCAATCTATTTTTCATGTAGTTTCATTCAACCAGAAATACATATTATCCAATAAAATAGCCTCACTGTGAAAAAAACTAGTCCCACCTCTACAGACGTTAGCTCCAGTTAGCTCTGCATCTGGTCTTTTCCTCTGTCACTGCTCAGTCCCCTCTACCATTGTTAACCCTCTGGAGGTGAAAGTTTAAACCTTAAACATGTCAATTCAACTACTTTAGTCCGTTTTTTAACATCGTAAAACATCAACTGTCTTTTGCTACCGACTGCAATAGTCCGTTGTCATGGATACATGCCAACAACTCCCATTCATACCAGTCATACGTGCCTGGCGCGGAGTGATAGCCTACGCTGTGATAAGGCTTTAGAATAGTAGCACGGTTAACAACCAATCAGATCACCGGATTTCACCTTTCCGTTTTATAAGTTCTGATAGAAGTGACCCATGTCTGACATCTGCATTTAACATCTGCTTTGCTTTGTGGGAAACAACCTGTGAACGACATGGACAAAATATGTCAAGCTTTTTTTTCCGAAGCATTTTTAGAGGTGCACAGATGTTAGTTGTATTTTACAGGTGTTTTTTCAGACATGCTGTTTAGCGTTACTTGTCAAAGTTTCATTCTTACAATCAGGAGTCATGATGTAGATATGACTCTCCTTTGGACCAGAATGAAAACAACTATGAAAAAGGAAGAGGAGAGTCCTTACTGAGCCCAAGGCGACTGCATCATCGGATCAGTGAAACGCGTGGGCAACGTAAACCGATGACTCACAATCCCAGGAAACATCTGATCCGTCTGTTTAGATCACAGACGTATCGGCCGATATCTGATCCTCGTCCAGTTCATTTCCACATATGAAGGAGATCTGGATCCGATCTGACAACATCCGATTTCATGCAGGTTTTTTTTTTCTTTCTTCCCATTGACATGTTGATGTTACGGATCTGAACCGAGAGGCCAAAGTCTAAAAAAAAAGCCTTTTGAAGAGATGAAGAGATGAAGACCCTTCACAGAAATGTCCAAAGTGTTTCATCTACCCAACTTCCCTCACATTCAAAAATCTATTCAAGTTTTGAACTTGAATTTATATTACTTAATAAAAACTTAAAATCTGTCTTTTTGTATCTGTTCTTAACTGGACCTAGAGTCTATCTATCTATCTATCTATCTATCTATCTATCTATCTATCTATCTATCTATCTATCTATCTATCTATCTATCTATCTATCTATCTATCTATCTATCTATCTATCTATCTATCCATCCATCCATCCATCCATCCATCCATCCATCCATCCATCCATCCATCCATCCATCCATCCATCCATCCATCCATCCATCCATCCATCCATCTAATTTGATCTCTAAAATTAATCCTCAGTTACTCACTTTCCAAATCGTTTCCTAAAATCTTTCTCTTCACTTTCAATTTCCATTAAAAACGAATATTAGATCCACAAATGTATTTGAACAATCGCATTAACAACATATTTGCTTTGAAACAATTGTCATTTTAAAATGTTTGTTGTTAATTATTTTTATTTTTTCCCCAAATATTTATAAAAATTGCAAAACAATTCTAGTAACATGATCAAATTCCAATTATTTATTACTTTTTCCAAAACATTTCCTGATTTTCCTTCAATTTTCCAAACCTGTACAGTAATATATTTATTCTCTTTCCATGAAACACTAAAGACCACGTCGCTATAATTCAAGACACTGACTCATGTTCCAGTCTGTTTTTGACATTGATCCTGATCCAACAACATTGGATTTTACTCATGTTGGATAAAGACCAGTGATAAAATATTAATATTATTCTAACATTAAAATGAGATCAGGTGAGTTTTTACTCATGAGTTATTTGTTATTCTCGGGACTTGAACATGTGCAGACGTCTCATTTATTCTTCAACAGTCAAACATAAATAAATCACTAAGCTGCTCCACGAGGACACACACCTGTCCACTCTCTCTCTGCACTTCACCTGTCGGTCAATCAACGTCACAGTCTCTCTCATTCTCCTATTGCCATAATCTCTATAGTCATAGCAGTAGGTTTGTTACCTTTAAAGGGATAGTTAAACATTTTGGCAAATTGGCCCATTGCCATAATCCCTATAGTCATAGCAGTAGGTTCGTTACCTTTAATTGTCGGTGCAAGCTATTTTTAGAACGGCGGAGCAGAGCCGTGAGCTGCTCAGAGCTACGCTACGGAGGCTCATTATGGGATTTCTTGGTTTCCCTCATCAAACTCATCAAATACACAATCCAACAACTCCACAACGCTCTGGTGGACAAGTTGTGAGCTGCACATTCACCACGCTATGAGATAATAACACAACGTTACCACACAGAGTTGTTTTAGAGGGAAATACAGAGACTGATGATGAAAAACTGTCCCTGAAGGCAACGTGCATCAGCGGTTTTGTATGAATTTACCTCTAAAACAACTTTTTTCTTTATGTTATGAATTTCTGTATTATCTTCTTACTTTGAAGACCATGATTATTGTATAGCGTGGTGGTGTGCAGGTCACAACTTGTCCACCAGAGCGTTGTGGAGTTGTTGGATTGTGTATTTGATGAGTTTGATGAGGGAAACTGCACCGAAAATTAAACTATAGGGATTATTGCGATCGGCGAATTTGCCAAAATGTTGAACTATCCCTTTAATGTGACTGTAAAACATCAAGAACAGTGACAACACACACTAAGAAGACACACACACACACAACGACACACAGGGCCGGAGGAGGGTGTGTATGTTTTATTAATAGGTGACCTATTATGGATTCACATGCTGAGGTTGTGTGAACTCTCGTCAGCAGCAGGCAGAGCTTCCTGCCCCTCCGGGGTTAAACAGAAACACGTCTCTGTTTCATTATGAATGGCAGCACTTTGTTTTTCTATGTAACCTGAGACAGATGATCATGTTGAGTGGCGTCCCATACACCCCACCCCCCTCCCCCAACATCCATCATCCAATCAGAGTCGCCACTGTTGCAGCTGGGTTTTTATATGACTTTTTTTTTTTAATAAATCAGAAGAGAGATGATCAGGTAGTGATGTCAGAGGTAGTGGTGCATTCTGGGAATTGGCTTTCTCCCCAGTGTCCAACTCCTGAGAAAATACCCACAGGAACCAGTGTGTGTGTGTCTGTGTGTGTGTTTGTGTGTGTGTGTTTGTCGGTGCAGACTCTGACTTGAGTAACCACTAACCCGCGGGGACGTGTGTCACAGCGGGGACAGAGACAGCTGAGGTTCCCAACAGACCGAGGTCATTTCAGACTCGGGTGAAGATGATTAGAAAGGTAAATGTTTATATTAAAGCTCCTTCAGAATAAAGGTAGATGTTTATATTAAAGCTCCTTCAGAATAAAGGTAGATGTTTATATTAAAGCTCCTTTAGAATAAAGGTAGATGTTTGTATTAAAGCTCCATACAGTATAAAGGTAGATGTTTGTGTTAAAGCTCCATACAGTATAAAGGTAGATGTTTGTGTTAAAGCTCCATACAGTATAAAGGTAGATGTTTGTGTTAAAGCTCCATACAGTATAAAGGTAGATGTTTGTGTTAAAGCTTCATACAGTATAAAGGTAGATGTCCATGTGTAGTGTGATTATAAAGCAGCTCTAGGTTCTATATTAATACTGTGAAAGTATCAAAGCCTCAGTCCACAGAGAAAAGCACACAGCCTGTATTCAGAAACTGAGCCTTAAAACCAGCCGTCAGGACTTCCTGTCACTTTGTGATGTCACAACTAAGCCCCGCCCCCTCACCACCACATGGACCCACCATCCATCCAACAACAACTTGCAGGATTTTTAGTTTCTCTGAGTGTTTTATTCTGAAATCTGCTCTATTTATTATTGGATCAATCAGAAAACAGTCAGCCAATCAGAAGAGAGGTTCAGATATTGCTCTCCTCTCTTCTGATTGGCTGACACCGACCAGCTGTTAGTAGAGCTCCAGAGAGAAGTCTGAGTGAATAAAACTACATTTAGTTTGTTCTGCAGAGGTGTAAAACGTGTGACTTTTGACATTTAGTTAACGAATGTGGTTTTTAAATAACAGGAAGTTGTTCAGGATTGATTGATTGATTGATTGATTGATTGATTGATTGATTGATTGATTGATTGATTGATTGATTGATTGATTGATTGATTGATTGATTGATTGATTGATTGATTGACTGAAATTTCCCTGAGCAGCACTACTACTGAGAAACCTGCTGTGAACCCACATGTAATAAAATATAATGTTTCAGTCTCTATCCTCTGGCTGTGGTGGAGACCAATTCTCTCCCAGTTATTGCAGTTGGTGTGTGATGTGATTCTGGGTCAGATTAAAGCAGTTTTTTCCGAGGGAGAGCTGGCGCTGCAGTCTCGTCTCTGCAGAGAGAAACTCTGCTGCAGCGGGACACTGGAGAAGACGTCTCGCTTCGTGAACCGAAGGAAGGAAGTTTTTTGGCGTGGTGAGGAAGAAGAAGAGGAGGACGGGAGGTCGTCTTTGTCTTTAGTCGTCGTCTTTCTTCTTTCTACAGAAACCTGAAGCGAACAGCTGCAGGAAGAACAAACAATTACAACAATGGCTTTATACTGTATCTGCTCTAATACAGGCTAGTGTGGCTTGTTGAAACCAGTCGACTGAGTTTAAAGCCCAACTATGGAAGAATTAGAGGGGTTTTTTTTAACTCTTGGGGTCCCCCTACAGTTGAGGAGTGGAATTCCTCTTTAGAGTACGTAGCTACTGCTGTAAAAACTCATGCACAGTACATGTGGATATGTTGACAAAGTGAAGCTGTGAACAGTAAGACACCAAACGCCACGTTAACCAGGAAGAACATGACTTACATATCCAGCGACAACACGGCGAGTTCAGCATCGATCTTCCTGCATCCTGAGTTTTCTCTGAGCTCTCGTCGACCAGTAAAAGCCAGTCCACGACAAACCTGCTGAGAACAGTGACCTATAGCTATAGCTTCTGATAGCTGAGATGTTCATTCCTTGTATGTACACAACCTATTTTAATACAATACATTTAATTGTAATAAAATTTCCCTTTGGGGATTAATAAAGTAATTTGTATTCGTATTTGAATTTGTATTCGTACATGGCCAATAAATCCGATTCTGATTCTGAAGGTGTAGGATAGGGAAGCCAAACTTACATAGTGCAAGTTACACAAGTGGTTCCAGGGCTCTAGACTGCCCCTACATTGAAAATCAAATTTGACATAGTGCAAGTAAATTCAACTTAAAGTGAATACTTACGCATGTGCAATCAGTAAATTTGCTGTTTTTTGGGGGGGGGTTTGGTGACGTGTGGACTCGGCGATTTAAAGAATCTGTAATCTGTCATTACCTCAGGCCAAAATATCTGTCAGTCTGTGTTGAAGCTTCGAATCTCATACCACATTGCAATTTTTCCAGATGTTCATTCTTCATTTTAATATTTTGATTGTGGTTTTTATTGTTTTTTGGGTTTTTTTATTAGATAAGATTACGTTATACTCCCTGAGGGGAAATTTAAAATGGTAGCGCGTCTGAGACATACAGTGGAAAAAAGTTTTCTGACATCCCATGCATTTGTGAAATATTGCATTAAGAATCACTCTTAGGTTTTCCAGTGCAATTTCTTTTAGCACAGGCACAGCCAAAATACTATGGAAACCCTAAAAAAAGCCATTCAAAACTTAAAATTGATTGGTTCCATAAAAATACATATGAAATGTTGAGTATTGGGTCATTTTGGTACGTTTTTCCACCACTGCACTGCAAAAACTCAAAATCTTTCCAAGAATATTTGTCCTTTTTCTTGTCAAAATGTCTCATTTCTAGTCAAAACTAATCTCTTTCCGCTTTAAATAAGACTCATCAACTAAAAATTTACTTGTCTTTAGATCATTTTCACTTGTTTCAAACTAATATTCACTTGAAATAAGTAGAAAAATCTGCCAGTGAAAGCAAGTTTTTTGTGCTTGTAATAAAGAAGAAAAACTTGCTCTACTATCAGATTTTTCTACTTATTTCAAGTAGAAATCTGCTTGAAACAAGTGAAAATGATCTAAAGACAAGTTAATTTTTAGTTGATGAGTCTTATTTAAAGCGGAAAGAGATGAGTTTTGACTAGAAATGAGACATTTTGACAAGAAAAAGGACAAATATAAGATAGATATAAGATATAAAGATTTTGAGTTTTTGCAGTGCAGTGGTGGAAAAACATAGTAACGAAGTCAAAAGTGTCTAAAAACAAGCTACTTTTTATGTGATGTTTCTTATTTTAAGTATAATGAGCTTTGTTTTGACTAGAAATTACATTTTGACTAGAAATAACACAAATATTCTTGGTAAGATATTTGAGTTTTTGCAGTGTGTACATGGCACAGAGACAAAAACAAAACAAAACAAAACATGAATCACAGAAAAAAAAAAAGTAGATAAAAGTAAAAATGTAAAAATGGGTCAAAAGTTTCTTGACACTTTAACATAGTTGTTTGTCGTGTCCCGGACCACAGGACCGGTGACGGCATCGCTCCCTTTACGCTTTACAAACACAAAGAGAGTCATCATGTTCATTTGTTCTTTATTTATCACCAACATGTCACAGATGAGCAGTCGGGTGAACAGAGTGTGACCAGGTGGATCCAACGGCACAGCTCAGCCCCTTCACATCAGCTCAACATCTGTATCCGTGGAAACAAGGCTGCAGTTTTCCATGTGTCCCGAGTAGAGCTGAGCTACGTCTACATGTGTCTTTCATGTCAGCTGGACAAAAACCCCCACTACCCCCCTTCCTCCCCCTCATCCTCCCTGCAAATGTAAGTGACAGGTGAGAGAACAACAGAGCCACAACATCAGCAGAGTACGAACAACTTCCCCCTCCCCATCTATGATTTACACCCACTGGAGCATTGTAAACCCGTTTTTACACATACATTACACACATTACACACACACACACATTATGTACTTATATGCAAGCGTAAAATAGTGCTGTGTGGGCACGGTGCCGTCATCATTTATTCATCCCTCCATCATCCTTCATGAAAAACTGCAGATTAAAAGCATCACTCTTTCATGAGGCGACTGGCTCCTTTAATTTAATGTACAGGAATGTTTTTATGTGGAACCTGAAGGCAACAGCAGCTGTGTGTGTGTCGGCGTCATGTCACACAGCTGCACCATGGCGTGAAGCAAACAACACACACATATTACTAATACTTAATATCACTGTCACTGCTGCTAAAATCACTATGCTGCTGTTATTACTGCTAATACCACTGTTATTACTGCTAATACCACTGTTATTACTGCTTATACCACTGTTATTACTGCTAATATTACTGTTATTACTACTTATACCACTGTTACTACTACTAATACCACTGTTATGAAAGTTAATACCAAAGTTTTACTGCTTATACCACTGTTATTACTGCTTATACCACTATTACTACTACTAATACCAATGTTATGAAAGTTAAAACTACTATTTTTACTACTAATGCCAGTCACTACTGCTTATACCACTGTTATGCACTGTTACTACTCTTTATACCACAGTTACAACGCCAGTAAAACTGTTACTACTGGTAATATCAGTATTACTGCTGAAATACCACTGTTACTACTACTAATATCAATGTTAATAACACTGTTATTACAGCTAATACCACTGTTACTATACTGATATCAATGTTACTACTGCTTAAATACCACTGTTAAAACTCTAGTAAAACTGTTACTACTGCTAATATCAATGTTACTACCACTAATATCAATGTTACTACTGCTAATTTGAGTTCTCGGGCCTGAAAATTGCAACCCGAACCGACCCGACCCGTGGGTTATTAAGCCCGGACCCGACGGAACCCGACAGACCAGCATTAATTATCTACTCGAACCCAGCCCGGAAAAAAAAGCGGCATGCTTTCTTTGCAGCGGGAGGTGCCGCTGCTGGTGACGCAGCACTCACCTTCTGCCTCACGTCATCTGGCCCCTCCGGTACCGGCCCGCTAACGGGCGGGACTTAACGTAGCCTACTACTATAGGCTACACTTGCCCTTTGATCAGCGGGCAGCCGGCACAATTGATTACATTTCCACTGTGGGAACGGTGCGTCTTTGTGGAGATTTATACACCAACCAGTGTTCGTGCTGTTGACGCACAGCTGCAGCTGCGGAGTAGACACATGCCTATCGTAATGTTTCTGTGGTTCTGCCCACAGCAGCACAAGATGCAGATTGGGATGTTTGTCTGAGACTCACACATGAACAAACAACAATTTACACCAAAAATGTGTTTTATGAGGGGTAAAAAAGGAAGCCCGAGTTCCGACCCGACCCGAGTCACTTTCATATTTTTTCGACCCGAACCCGGCCCGAACCCACGGGTCCCGTCGGGTTTGTCGGGCTGGCCCGGCCCGTTGAGAACTCTACTGCTAATATTAGTTAGGCTAATATTGCTGATATCACTGTTACTAGGCTACCGCTATACTACTGTTACGACTGTAAATATCCCTGTTATTACTGCTAATATCACTGATACTACTTCTAATATCACTGTTAGTACTGCTTATACCACTGTTACTACTAATACCACCATTATGAAAGTTAATACCATTGTTACTACAGCTAATATTGTTACGACTGTCAATATCCCTGTTATTACTGCTAATATCACTGATACTACTTTTAATATTACTGTTAGTACTGCCAATATCACTGTTATTACCACTAATACCACAGTTAACTTATTTCTGTTAATACCACTGTTATTACTGATAATATCACTGCTACAGCTAATTATTTAATTCTATTAATGCTTCTGTAATAGGTTATATATTAGGCTACAGGTTTTGTAGAGGAAGGCACATCAACAGCTTCATACACAGATAAAACAGCATCCAGTAGCTACACAACAGAAGGATTTGGTCTCGTCTTTTCACTTTGGTGCAGTGAAGTTGTTGTCTTCAGTTTAAATACCTGCTTGATATTACTGGTCTTGTACTGTTTCAAACGTGAAAAAATGTAGAAATTTGGTCTGTGATGTTTAAAGCTTTAAAAATGTGTCATATTTTGGAAACCTCAGCAGTGACTATAGTTTTTACAGGAATAATGGGATAATTTGCTATCTGCATGAATGGACACTAGTGATTGTGATTTCAGTACTAAAGCTTAAAGGCCTGGTTGTCTCTGTTGGGTAAGTGAGACTCACTTGGTTTATATGATAACACTTGCAAACAGTGACACAGATAAATGAGAGCAGCGAGCGATGAGGAGAAGGAATCTGCGCTGCATGTCACCAGAAGTTGATCATTTGTCTTGTGTTAGTGCATCCACCTACGCTGCCGTTAGCCTGTTTGTCGGGTGGAGATAAATTAATTAGGCAGGGATGTGGATGAAAGAGGGTGATCATTTTCCTCTCTCTCTTTGTTTTGTCTCAGTAAATTGGCTGGTTAGAAAGTGAATAGAGAAGGATTATCAGCGTCCCCATTATTCCTTGTGTGGGCAAAACTGTGTGGGAGGGCGGACGTTTTATGATTAGAAACTGCAGAAACACCAAAACTTTTGACGCTGTGCTTATTTTCGCCTTCGGTCCTGATAAAGAACCGTTTGGTGTTTGTCTATAAGAATGATAGTGGACAAAGTGCAGCCATTAATCATGAAATATTCAGCAAATAGGCTAATGTAACAGCTTAGATAAAAATAACCAAAGTATGAAAGAGTTATTTTAAGTGACATTAAACTTTGCCATTCAAAGCACCCAGAGGAGGAATCTTGCAGACAAGCATGGCTGCCTGAATTTTACTTTAGTTTGTTATTTAGTAAAATGTCTTGACATCTAGGCTATTTGATGGCTAAAAGGGATATTCCGGCGTAAATTTAATCCATGGTCTAACTAACACACCACACCGCATAAGATTCCCCCTTGAGAGATCAAGTCTGCCAACCGCTAGCTTCTCTAGTTATAGCAACTTCAGCAAAGACCGCATGATAGCAAAACACTGCTGTCTGTACAGTATCTCTACAAGCAAACCGCCATCAAAAAAGGCAATCAACGCTCAGAACAGCACCAAACTAGTACAAACAGGGTCCCAGCCCATAATACGAGGCATCAAACACCTGCTAGCTTTGCCTGGTTTCTATTGGAAAGAGACGAAAACACAACTCACCCACTCTCCTCCTCCAGCCGCTTGCTAGTTGTGGAAAAGCCCTGAAAACTCAGGAATCCAGTAACGCTTAGTTCCAAAAATTCACACACGCCGGTGCTACTGTATCTGTGATAGTTTGAGCAACTAAACTCGGTTCATTTCCCTGTCAACACTTGCTAATTTATTGTTAGAAACAGAAAGGAAGCCAGATAACGCTGATGCACTGCAAAAACGTCTTATTTCTTGTCAAAATGTCTCATTTCTAGTCAAAACTAATCTCTTTCCACTTAAAATAAGACTCATTGCCTAAATATGAACTTGTTTTTAGATGATTTTCACTTGTTTCGAACAAATTTTCACTTGAAATAAGTAGAAAAATCTGCCAGTGAAAGCAAGTTTTTTGTGCTTGTAATAAGAAAGAAAAACTTGCTCCACTATCAGATTTTTCTACTTATTCCAAGTGAAAATCTGCTTGAAAGAAGTAAAAAGTGTCTAAAAACAAGCTACTTTTTTATGTGATGAGTCTTATTTTAAGTACAATGAGATTGTTTTAAATAGAAATAAGACAAATATTCTTGGTGTGTGCACTCGGTAATCGACTTGTCAGGGCTTTTCCACAGCTAGCAAGAGGAGGGTGGGTGAGTTGTGTTTTCGTCTCTTTCCAATAGAAACCAGGCAAAGCTAGCAGGTGTTTGATGCCTCGTATTATGGGATGGGACCCTGTTTGTAGTGTTGCTGAAGTTTGGTGCTGTTCTGAGCATTATTTGTGGTTATGAGCGGCTTTTTGATGGAGGTTGGCTCTTGGAGATACAGATTGTTTTGCTACCGTGGCGGTCTTTTCTGAAGTAGCTATAACTAGAGAAGCTAGCGGTCGGCAGACTTGATCTCTTGAGGGGGGGTCTTAAGGAAACTGTGCGAGTTGTTGAGGAAAAATGATGAATTTAACGGGCTTACTGACCACCGCCTCTTACAACGAGTCCATTTTCTTCTTTTATTTATGATGTATGCTACATTATCAAGATCTCCTCCATAGTCACTAGGGGTGTGCATTGGCACTGCCCTCACGATTCGATTCGATTACGATTCAGCAGGTAACGATTTGATTCGATTCGATTCTACGATGCATTGCGATGCATTGCAATGCATCGCAATGCATCAAAATTCTACTGCACACAACACGGCAAATTTTTCATCAGTCATGAAATATTGAACAACAGATTTTATCGGCTGCTATGTATTATCACTCTCCTGTATCTATGTATGTCATTAAATAAAATAAAATTGAATGGTACAGGTATTGGATATGGGATTTTCAAACCTGAAAAAGAAAACATAAATCACTTCTAGGGCTGCCCCCAAAAATTAGCCGACCAAAATTTCATTGGTCGATTGGTCTCAGGAAAAAACAAACAAACCTTTGGAGCCGTGTCTTGTCAATATTAACTCAAAATCAATATGACTTAACTATATGAAAGACTACGGGGCTTTTATTTTGAAGGGTCAGATACAGGAAGTCGTGACACTTTCTGTTGTGGTTGTTTTTACACGGCACGGAGGTCTCTCTCTCTGTATCTGCATCAGAGACCCCCCAGCCTGAGCTCAGTCACTCCCCCTCCTCCTCTGTGTTTATTGGTGATAAACGGGCATGCTGATACTGCCTGTAGTAGCCTAACGGTAAAACCCGACCGGCTTGTTGAATCTCGGACCCGACACGGCTGGACTCATGAGCGTTAATTAATTAATTCTCGACCCGACCGCGGGTGAAAAATAAAAAGGAAGAAGAAAGCCAGCGGCAACACTTACTGCTGGTGCTGCTGCTTAGCATGTAGCTACAGGCTGCGCATGTCGTTGCTCCGGAAACGTCCCCGGAGGTAATTGAAACTTCACAACTTTATTTGAGGCCAGAAAATAAACAGTGACATAATCGATTATGGCACGTTGCCGCATCGATGCTGAATCGTGCATGTCCCGCATTGCAATGCATCGCCGAATCGATTATTGTTGACACCCCTAATAGTCACCATGTTTGTTGTCATAACTGTTTGACTCTGAGCTGCCCCCTGGTGGATGTATTGGTTAACATCCACGCCAACTTAAAGGACACATGAAAGTATGTGGCAGTGACGGTAACAACGTTTGAAACAGACGCATACAATTTCGTCCGTACGTGCCGTGGAGCCTAAATGAGCCTTTACTCTGTGTCACGATGTGTAAAACGGGTTAAACTTACGCCGGGATATCCCTTTAATCTGTAAAGATGTGACATTAACTTTGTTGATCCTCTGACTGTTTTGTGTTCACTATCCACCACTTTCTGGAGAATGCCGCTGGGTGTCGCCATGACACTCCATTCCACCGTTAGCTACTGTATTGTTGATAGCATAGACTGGTTTATAGACATTGGCCGTGATGACTTTATTTATAATCATCACATAATTTTAATGAGAACAATACGGACGAGTTTTCAGCTTTATGTCACATTTTCACGTCACTATATCACCGTTGCGACTACTCTGATGTTTATGAAGTCTATAAAACGAATTGTTGAACAAACATTTTAGATTAGCTGGGCTAACCGTTAGCTGTTAGCCGTTAGCCGTTAGCAGTGTCAATAAACAATAACTCAATAAACGGCCCATGAAAAAAATATTTTTTCCAGCGGATATCTGAGTTCCAACATGACTGAGCTAACTGGAGTAGTTTCATGTCGTGTCCCACAACGGGAGGGTTTTAACAGCTGACGTCCTGGTGTTAGTTTGCTGCTGCTGTTAGCTGTCAGCAGCAGCAAAGCTAAAACTATGATAACCATGCCTAATTACAAAAACATGCACACAGAAATAGTAATGTTTGTTCAATAATTCGTTTTATAGACTTAACAAACATCAGATTTAGTCAAAACGGTTTTGGCAGCCCGGAGCCCCCACATTTGGTACCTACACCGGTGGCTAACGCTACCAGTTAGCCGCTAACGCTACCAGTTATGTATGTTAGCCGCTAACGCTACCAGTTAGCTGCTCGCTAGAATTCTACTAAAACCGACTTCCGTTGTGGTGTGACGCAATGGATCATGGGAAAATAAAGTGGTGGGTAGAAGACGAGTCCTATCGACTTCCGTAATCCTGATGTTTCCTCCAGCGCCACCATGCGGTTGTTGACTTCTGTGGTTTTGAGTTTTATTAATGGAATGTGATGAAATTTGTGTGGGACATTCTCACAGGTACAGCAGTAATAAACACATTTGATTTCCAACCCAGTTGGTGGTAATATTCAGGTCTGAGGTTTGTAAACAGAAGGAAAACACAACGGCAGTCTGCTCATATTCAAACGTTCATTTAAACAGAGTAGGAAAAACATTCAAACCTTAGATGTAAACTAGAAGATGGCACCGAAAAACGTAACTGTCCTCTTGTCCAATGACGTTGCTTAGTGACCAGTGATCAGTGAATAAAGCAAAATGGACGACACCAAATCATCTGAGATTCACGCTCAAAGTGAAACTGATGAAGTTTCATTGTTCAAAGATCAGTTTGAACTCACTAACGCTGGACTTTATACAACAATGAAGACAAAATCTCACATGCATGGCTCATATTTTTCATGATAAACAGGATGTAAGCTCGAACTATAGTCTTAGTGACAGAAGGACATAAACATAAGGAAGTGGTGACTCTATAGTTTTATGAGGGTTAAACTGGTGACTGGTAATATGAGTTCAGTGGCGGCTGGTGACTGAAAAAATTGGGGAGGACAGGAGGAAAACCAGTCCACGGCGTCATGTTATTTTCTACTAGTTGACTACTTATCCCTACTTTCTGATATTCAATGAAAATTAAACAGTAAAACAATGTCTTACAAGATTTTTTAAAAACAAGATCATTTTATTCAATTATAGCCTACTGTTTTCAGATTAACACAGGCCTAATGAAAAAGACAGAGCCTTTCTCATGTGGGATGTAAAAAAAAAAAAAAGCAGGCCAGTGTTTAACACCTGTAAATGTCACAGTGGGGAAAAAGTAAAAACAAAAACCATGGAGATCTGTAAGCAAAGTGTTCCACTCAAATTACATACATATTTGGCTAGCTATTCTTTTACCTGAGCTGACGGCGGAGAAAAGAAAAAGAAAAAGAAAAAGTCTGGTCGTGTCTTTGTTTACCCTCCAGATGCCCAGGTCACGTATCTGAAAACTATGAACAATCTCTCTGACTGCTTCTCTCTGATATCTCCTAACAGTTTATCCAGAAATCTGCTGATATTTCCTTTCAAATCGATGCCAATGTCGCTGAAAACTCCGTATTTCTTGTGCTAGGAGCAGCATGAGCAGCAGGGCTGGGAGTGAAAGTTTGGCGCACATAGCAACAGTAACCAAGGGGGGTTGGAGAACTGTAATTGGACCAACCTGGTGTCAATCTTGTGTTCTGGTTCCTGATTGGTAAGGGAGGACGTCCTCCCTTAGTGCGTCATTTTACGCGTCTTAGCCAATCACAGATCAGAGTGAATGGAAGGAGATCCCGCCCCGAGGTGTCTAGAGGAGGACAGAAGCCCTCCGTCCTCCCCTAAGCCCCCCCCTTCCTGCTCCCTGCTCCTCACACAGACTACTCTGTCTCCTCCGTCTGCAGGCGGCGCTGTTGAGCTGTTTTAAGTGGATTTAATGGATTTTCTTCCATAAAAGAGATTTAAAAATATATTATAAATGGTTTGGTAAAGGTTTATTTCAACCAGTTACTCTTTATTAAAAATATGTTGATCTTCCTGTGGCCTCTCAAAAATAGAGGAGGACCAACCTCCTCTGCCTCTATGGACCAGCCTCCACTGTATGAGTTTAGCTTATCGATATATTTATAAAGCGAGTTGTGAGTTGTTGAGTGAGTTGTATTTGTTTAGTTTCATTGATTCTTGATGCTTTGGCAACATAATTCTCGTAACATTCATGCCAATAAAGCAAATCTGAATTTGAATTTGATATTTATAAAGCACAAAAAAAACCCACCAGTGAATAAAACACCTGAATTCAACCCCCCAGACAAGTATCTCAAGTATTAAATGTAGAAATAGAAGGAAATTGCTCCAGTGATCAGATGATTGATTAAAGAGGAAACCAGAGGAAACAGTCCACATGTGAGATGGATCATTTCATTTCTTTGAGTCAAAACCATGTCACACGTTTAACATGAGAAATGATGTTCATAGACTACTGTTAGTTTCTTTCTTTCCGTTTATGTACACTTTGCCAACAAAACACAGTCTATTAAGTCAATAAAGAGGAATGGTTTACAGTTCCAATGGAGTTGTGGTTGTTGTACCCTTTATATATGTGTATGGGTAGTTGAAGTGCAAGGTTGCGGTCACTTCAGACAGTTAATGCTTATTAATGTGATTTTTTTTTTTTTGTGTGTGTGTGTGTGTGTGTGTGTGTGTGTATTATAGATCATGTAAGGTATTGAAGTCCTATAGAATGAAATCTGAGTATAGAGAAATGATGATGTCTGTGGTGTCTGTCAAATTTTTTTCTGTGGTTTGTTTATTATTATGGAGCTGTCGTTGTTTGTTCTTGTTGTGTCATAAATGTATGTTTCTTATCTGTAAGTGTGATAAGAAACATACATTAGTAGGGTATTAAGTCTCTACAGTATCTGCATGGGGGATTGTGTGTTTAATGGTTCCTATTATTCCTTCTCTGGGATCTTGCCGCCCGTGGGAGCTGGTAAACTGTTCCATATATTCTTCATCATATTTCACTTGATGTATTTCCACATAACCACTAATAATTGCTCTCTACACTGACGCTTTTCCTGCAGCGTTGGGCTCTGATTCTAACGCAGCTTCATTTATTGTTACAAACTCAGATTAGTAATGGAAAATATAATCAGGAGGATAAGACAAGAGAGGATTTGTATGTTGTGTGTATATCGGGGATCCTAATAAAGAAAAGAAAAAAAAGGATAATTTCATTTCTTTGATTCATGTCAGACGTTAAACATGAGAAATAATGTCTGTATGCAACCGTGAGTTGTGATGTGTGGATTTAACTGTGTTGTCACCGTGTTTGTATGGATTTAGAGACTGTTGCTTCTTCTTCAGCACAGTTTGCCAACAAAACACAGTCTATTAAGTCAATAAAGAGGACTGGTTTACAGTTTGAATGGAGTTGTGGTTGTACCCTTTATATATGTGTATGGGTAGTTGAAGTGCATGGTTGCGGTCACTTCAGACAGTTAATGCTTATTAATGTGATTTATTTTATTTTATTATAGATCATGTAAGGTATTTAAGTCCTATAGAATGAAATCTGAGTATAGAGAAATGGTGACGTCTGTCAAATGTCTGTAAAATTTTGTTTATTATTAGGGAGCTGTAGTTCTTGCTGTGTCATGTAAATGTATGTTTCTTATGTGTAAGTGTGAATGTCTGTGTATGTTGTGTGTATGTCGGACCCCAGGTGCTAATGGGGATCCTAATAAAGAAGAGAGGGAAAAAAAAGGATAATTTACGTAATTTATTTGGGTCATGTCAGACGTTAAACATGAGAAATAACGAGGTCTGTATGCAGCTGTGAGTTGTGAGGTGTGGATTTGGTTGTCACCGTGTTTGTACGGATTTAGAGACTGTTGCTTCTTCTCCAGCTTCTTATTCAGCACAGTTTGCCAACAACACACACACACACACACACACAGCAGCGCAGCAGGAGAGAGAGAGAGAGAGAGAGAGAGAGAGAGAGAGAGAGAGAGAGAGAGAGAGAGAGAGAGAGAGAGAGAGAGAGAGAGAGAGGGGTACAGACAGAAACGGTGAACAAACACTCAGAGACACCCAGAGTCGACGCGGCAGCTGAGCTCTGCGCTTCAACTATGGATGTTTGATCAGAAGAGGGACTGAGAGAGACAGAGAGAGAGAAAGAGGACTGGCTGCCTGACTGAAGCGGACTGAAGCGGACTGGTGCCGGTGGATGTGTGTGTGAGTCTGGACCCGGGCTGAGCTGGATCGGTACCGGCCCCGGTGTGAATGTGAATGGGATTACTACGCCGGTTTGTTCCGTCGGTGCTGGAGGAACCATGCGGCTGCGGAGCTCCCCGGTCCCCTCAGCTACAGTCCAGTCTGTCCAGTCTGTCCCCCCCCACCACCACCACCACCACCACCACCACCACCACCACCTCCTGCTGCTGCTGCCGCTGCTGCTGCTGCTCTCCGGGCTCTGCAGCGGCACAAGTTTCCCAAGTAACATCAACATAGGTGAGTGAGATACAGTAGACCCCCCATGCACCACACACCTAACCGCTCTTTGTTTCATTTTCTATAGTCTACTTATAATCAATCAGGCTTTATTTGTATAGCACTTTTCATGCCCATGGCAGCTCAAAGTGCTTCACATGTTAAAAAAAAAAGCAATACAGGGAACACATGTTAGGGAGACATAGCCTACATAAATTCGCAAACACATACACATTCACACAATAATTTTAGAACATTGGATTTTATCGGGGAAACGCTATCTAATACTCACTCATTTGCAGTGGGGAAAACACCAGATAAAATGAAGTAAAATAGATAGAATGAGAAGATAAGAAAGATACTAGATAAAATCGCCTCATTTCTGAATTGAGAACTCCTATTTCTAATCAATAGTAGGCGTTTCCATTCATTTATATATTAGCCTATACTGTACATAAGTGCATTAACTAGCCCGTGCGTTTATAGTAATGACGCACCGTATAAAGGTTCTTCTGTCAACTTAAACCTTTATTTATTCTCGAAAGGACATTGAGGTTTTACCCTCATTTGCAATGTCGTCGAGATCACAGCAATATTCAAAGCGAAACACAATGCACAGCACAAGTCACATATATATAGGACATAGATAGGATAAAACACAGTTACAAAAGTTAAAAACATCTGATTCATTTCAACATTTAAAAACAGTTACAGTTACAGACTGTGGTAAAGAGGTTTGAGATGATATTTTATAATGTTGATAGGATGGAGGAGCATTGATTTTCTCTGTTTACTCAACAGTGATGTTTCCAGTTTCATATCCAACATCGTTGTTCATTTAAAATGTGAGAATAGATCTTTTTTTTTTTTTTTTTGGAAGCCAATAAGGGATTTTAACAGCAGCACCTGTGAAAGTCGTTCATTCATTCCCAATAATCCTCAGATGTTACCAGAATATTCCAGTTGTGACTTATCTTAACTGTTATGTTTGTACAGTTGCAGTCAGCAGCAGCTTTTTATTGATGCTCGTAGCCGGGGTTTCCCTCAGTGACTTACAGTAGCTATATTAGTATTCATATATTCATGCTGTGACTTACAGTATTTGCCTCCAACATAAGCAACTGAAGTAGTAGGTGGAATATTGTCAGAGTGGTGTAGCTAGTAGGTGTGTTCAGCGACACAGAAATGTTGTTTTTCTCCCACCGAAGGACGAGAATCGTTACCATGGACAGAGTCATAGTGTAAATGTATAGGAATCAGCACCATGGACAGAGTCATACAGTGTTTATGTATAGGAATCAGCGCCATGGACAAAGTCATACGGTGTTAATGTATAGGAATCAGCACCATGGACAGAGTCATAGTGTTAATGTATAGGAATCAGCACCATGGACAGAGTCATACAGTGTTAGTGAAGGAATCAGCACCATGGACAGAGTCATACAGTGTTAGTGAAGGAATCAGCACCATGGACAGAGTCATACAGTGTTAGTGTATAGGAATCAGCACCATGGACATAGTCATACAGTGTTTATGTATAGGAATCAGTACCATGGACAGAGTCATAGTGTTAATGTATAGGAATCAGCACCATGGACAGAGTCATATAGTGTTAATATATAGGAATCAGCACCATGGACAGAGTCATAGTGTTAATGTATAGGAATCAGCACCATGGACAGAGTCATATAGTGTTAATATATAGGAATCAGTACCATGGACAGAGTCATAGTGTTAATGTATAGGAATCAGCACCATGGACAGAGTCATATAGTGTTAATATATAGGAATCAGCACCATGGACAGAGTCATAGTGTTAATGTATAGGAATCAGCACCATGGACAGAGTCATAGTCATACAGTGTTAATGTATAGGAATCAGCACCATGGACAGAGTCATAGTGTTAATGTAGGCTATAGGAATCAGCACCATGGACAGAGTCATAGTCATACAGTGTTAATGTATAGGAATCAGCACCATGGACAGAGTCATACAGTGTTAATGTATAGGAATCGGTACCATGGACAGAGTCATACAGTGTTAGTGAAGGAATCAGCACCATGGACAGAGTCATACAGTGTTAATGTATAGGAATCAGCACCATGGACAGAGTCATAGTGTTAATGTATAGGAATCGGTACCATGGACAGAACCACAAAGTGTTAGTGTAGGAAGCAGCGTGCTGGATGGACTCGTGCAGCGTAACTGTCTGAATCAGCAGCATGAACGGAGTCGTGCTGTGTTAACGAGGGAATCGGCACCGCGGACAGAGACAAATACAGTACCGTCGTTGAATATTAACAAGTTGTGTGGCTCTTCTGTATAGTTAAATCTGTGTTTTTCTACTGTCTGATGAGTATACAGGCTACAAGTACATATACCAAGATTTACTGTGTGTGACCAATCTACTGTAATATTCTTGTAATATACAGTAGGTCTACTGTTTTCATCTTCTGTCACTGTATTAGTGTTGTGCCACATTTAAAAAGTCTGTTTAATCGGTATAAACAGCATAAAACCTTGAGTTAATTCATTTAGTTCATACTGTATATACAACATAAAGCGTCTGATATCATATTTGAGAAGCTGGAACTACTTGATTATCAAATCAAGCAAATGTATTTTCTGTTGATTGATTAAATGGCCGATTAACATCCACCAGTTATTCCTACCACCCAGGGGTCTCTACAGTATCTGGGGATTGTGTGTTTAATGGTTCCTATTATTCCTTCTCTGGGATCTTGCCGCCCGTGGGAGCTGGTAAACTGTTCCATATATTCTTCATCATATTTCACTTGATATATTTCCACATAACCACTAATAATTGCTCTCTACACTGAAGCTTTTCCTGCAGCGTTGGGCTCTGATTCTAACGCAGCTTCATTTATTGTTACAAACTCAGATTAGTAATGGAAAATATAATCAGGAGGATAAGACAAGAGAGGATTTTATTCAGAGCTTCTTCAGCTGCAACTTGAAAGTGATGTACACACTCATGCATCAGCAATTATAGTCGAATTATATTCTGCATATTTTACCCTGAAAGGGGCCAGCCTGTATAATGAGTGGTTTTTACTGTAAGCAATTTCTAGTGCTTACAGTGAATATTTCTGCGAATAGCTATTTATGTAATGAAGTAGCAGTACTGTACTGTGGTACTGCTACTTTTACTTGAGTAAAACATCGAGGTGGAAGAAGAAGCTCTTCTGCCCGTGAACCATATCTGAATGGTGACTTGTCCCTTTGATAAGAAGATTTGATTACTACAGTGAGAAATAGGTGAGATGTTCCATTTAGATAAGATCATATAATACTACAGCATGTATTATATGATTATATAATATCTCACTGTGGGGAAAAGTCCTGCATTCAAGTACAGAAGTATTGTCAGCAAAATGTACCTTAAGTTTTAAAAAGTAAAAGTGGTTGTTCTGCAGAATCACTCTTGTAAGAGCTTCTATTATTATATGTATGGTGTTACTGGACTTTAATTATTGATGCATCACTGTGTACGCAGCATTTTAATGTTGCAGTGGGTTGAAGTGAATGATCTGAATCACTTCACATCCAGTTGTGTTGTTTAAATGTGTAAAGTGTCTTATAGCACACACACACATTCCCCTCGGCATAAACAGATCAATCCGTTATGTTTCCTGTATCGGTATCAATAACTACAACACATTTTGTTTGAGTCTTTCAGGTCAGATCAGCTCTTTTTGTCCCATTTGAACCTTGACTGCTCTTCTCAGTGTGGATCAGGTGTCTGAGGGCTGCAGAGCATGTCACTGCCCCCAAATTAAATTATGATGCGATTCATCGAACCACTGGTCCAAACCGTCCGCTGCAGTGTTTTCACCTCTCTGGTTTTGGTGCTGATGTTGAACTAACCTGTGCTTCACCAGAATAAACGTCCTCCTGCAGTCCGTGTGCGTCTGACCCTGCATACCAACCAACCAACCAACCGACCGACCGACCGACCGCTGAGCATCAGCACTAAAAGTCCGTAACACGGGCTTCACTTGGGATGTGTTTATTGAATCAGCTCGGCCTTCTGTCAGAGCAGATGGACTGCTTCCAGCCTTTATAACTCTGATGAATAAATCATATACTCTTCCAATAATATCCCCATAAAAAAAAATCCTCATATTGTCTTGTTAGCGGTTTCCAATGTGCTAGGTGAAATAAGGTGTTATTTTACCTTCAATATACGGCTCTTTTTTTGAGTTATTCTTACAGTGGCCCTGAGAGTTCAACACTCTACAACTTCAGACAAAACCTGCATGCGAACAGACAAAACACGAACATCATCACCAGTCTGACAGCACATGAGCTTGGATGCACTTGTTTTTGTTTTTTTTAACACCTCTTGACATTTGAATTTATGAAGACAGCTCGTCAGCTCCTGTTAAGTGTTGTTCATGTTGGAAAATAATCCCAACATGAGATTGTTTTGTTCTTTGGAAATTCATTATCATCATGACAGATTATTTGATGCCTAGCTACATGTTGTCAAACTGATTGTGTTTTTCCTGAGGTTGCTGCTTTTGTTACTAGTTACCTCCAGTATTAAGTGTATAAACTCACCAAGAAAGAATAGATGAAAAAATGATTTAGTAGCTAGCCTACCGTATGCTACAATAATCTAACCAACGCATCAGATTATAAATCAGATCCACCAGGTGGACCAGAGGCTGTGCATGAAATTGGCAAAATTGACAAATAAATGGCTAAAATTAGGTTTATTTTTAGTCCAGTATCCTTAAAAGATCTGATGTATTTTTATTTAACATACCGGTATATTTTACATTTTAGTTATCACATAAGAAGCTTTTATTTTGAAGGCGTAACGTCAGAATGAGACGGTAACCATAGAGACGTAACTTTACGTTGTGAGTCCGCGGAGGTGTTCTTCGTGTTTGTGTCGGAGCAACAGTTTTGTCACGTCACGTATCATCATTAATCATGTGAAAGGTCAGTTTAACATCTTTTAACCGTTTAAAGACAAGTTAATATCCGTAACACCCTAAATTAGGTTAATATAAAAGAAACAGTCAGTTCCCACCAAGACATTTGATTGAAGCGGAGTGAGGTGGACTGTTCACTAACGTTAGCCTACATGTATCACTCCGCAACGGCCGTGTTTTAACGGTTCAAATATGAAAAATTGCTCCAGAAATGAGATTTGAATGTAACGGTGAGTGGTCTAAAACCGTCTAAAATCCTAGTTTTATAAGCTGGTTGTGTTTGTCAGGAAAATATTTGGGTTGCTAAGCAAAGTTGATCACTTTTTAGCTAAAATTGGGTTAGTCAAAAAGACACTCTATTTACGGTTTATAAACCGTCTTTGGTTTAGTTCGTAGCTCTGTTGCTAGCATCTTTTGCTAAGCTAACGTTACAGTAACGTTCGGTTTGACAATGTTTAATGTAGCCTAATGCTTCAGTCGATGGAGGATCTGAACCAGAATAATTAGCCTAACGTTAGCAAAGTAAAGCAAACATGTCCTCAGCCTGGCCTTTTCATATTATGTAGGTTACATCCATTATTTTTAATCTGTCCTGTAGTATTTTTCTTGTACTTGTTTGCTACTAGTTTAGCTTTATAAATCAATTTTACTGTGTCTTGTTCTCTAACTAACCTGTACCATTGTTGATAAACGAGATAAACCTTTTCCCTTGTTGTTAAATCATGTGAGACTGGTCAAAAAGATTTAAAATGGCTTAATTTTGTGTTTTTAAAACATAAAACGTTTTGCCAAATTCAGCAAAGGGCCCAAAGTTAGAGCAGGTGAGCTCCTTCAGGTCCCTTGGGACTGTGTTGGACCAGTCTTTGACCTTCACATTTACAAAACAGCTCAGCAAAGACTCTTCCTGTTGCACAAACTAAGGCATGTTGACGTCAGCCAATGCACCGTCACTTTTAATATTGTATCCTGGTTTTAGCACTTACGTGTCAAAAAAACAAGACAACGATCTCCTAAACAGCTCGACTGGGCAGTTTGATTACAGGCTGCAAACAAACTGCCTCAGTAACAAAATACTAGCTGACAACAACCGTCCTCCTCTACATCAATACTTTCAGGACAAAGGTTCAGAGGCGGCTGTGCAAAGAAAAACATCTACAGAAAAACATTCACTCCCGTTACTATAAAATATCTTAATCAGTGAGGACAGACAGTCTTTATATCTATTTATTCTCTCTCAGCCCTCACCTGGTGCTCGTTTTCTTTTAACGTAACTTTAATGGTGTAAATGTATTTTTGTGTGACTTTGATGTTATTTTTTTTTATTGTACTTGATTTCTTGCACATGTAAGCCAAAGATAAATGTCTGCCTTTTGCAAATGGTAGATAGACAGTATTTTCTATTCTAAAACTCAAAAACATTGACTTTACCCTCCAAAAGTCACATTATAAACAGTTATTTTGCTCCTATGTGCCTTTGAACAGGAAGTAATAACCTGTAAATGTGTGTGTGTGTGTGTTGAACAGGAGGCCTTTTCCCCACCGGCTCCCATGAGTACGAGGTGTTTCGTTTTGCTCTGGCGCAGCACCAGGACATCCCCAAGCTGGTGCCGCAGGTCGACATGGTGGACACGGGGAGCAGCTTCGCCATGACCTACGCCTGTAAGTCCACAAACAACCTCGGAGATGCTGAAAGCTCTGGTTTTAACTGGCATTGACATAAAACTGTGGTTTTCCATCCAAACATTCACTGCTGTGTTCAGATTGGATGGCTTTTCTGGACACATCGTTTCATAAAGTCTTGGTTTCTGATAATGGATGAATTCACTATGGTAGAATTCAAATAGTAACAACATGGCCAGATGCAGTATGTGAACCCCAGGAGCTGCTGTGTTTGGTAAAGCTGAACTATGTCTCAATGCACAGCTGTAGAAGCAGCGCTGTGAGGCTACAGAGATGTCGTGAACATGCTTGTTTCCCCAAAAGTCATGTTTTATTCCTTCATGTTGTCGGCAACAGTCAGAGTAGCAGTAGCAGCCATGTTGTTGTTTCCAGGTTGTGTGTCCGTCTCATTCTCATGGAGACGATATCTCAGTGAAGGATGTTCACTTGGACTCAAGGATGTAGAGATTAGATTCTGGTGGTCGATGGTCGAAGGTCAAGGTCTCCTTAAAAAGCAGCTTTGGCCTTGTGAATGAAAGAGTCGTGTTTAATTCTATTATTTGATGATTTGTGTTTATTTAAGGTGAAGAAAATGTGTTAAAGGGCAATTTCAGGGGAAATTCAACCCGGGGGGGCTCTAGTTTCCTAATATTTTAGCTCTAACACAGTAAATCATCAGATTTTCTTTTGAATGTCTCCTGTTCTGCAGTAGTTCTGTCTGTCCCTGCATCGCCACAGCAGCGTATACAGGGAGCGGACGGATGTTAGGCTGTTTAGGCTGTTTACATCCCATAAAACAGACAACGTCTTACACAGAGGGGTTTGTTCACTTCAAGAAAGACGACATGTTTGGAAACACAGCTGTAATACAAAGTCTCTGACTCTGACTTTAACAAACCTGCAGACTCTGACTTGTTTAATAAACCTAAAGACTCTGACTTTAACAAACCTAACAGACTACAGACTCTTTAACGTGCCAGTTGTCGTGTCGGTTTCTTATTCTGCCTGTACAGTCGCTGCCGTCGTCTCAGGTGATGTGACATGTTGTTTCCTGGTGTAGTTTTGGTTTTGGACGGTGAAGTCTTGTTCAGGTGTGTGGTCCATCCATGTCACCTCAGACTGCGTGTGTGCTGCAGGTCGTCCTCACCGTCACGGGTCGTTGAGTCGCTCCTCCGACTTCCAGACTCCATTCAGCAGAGCGGGGATTGAGGGACAAGGGAAGTAAATGAGGGCTGGCTTTAAAAAAGAGCAGACAGCTGCAGTAAATGGACGTAAAGACCGGAGGGAGCTCGGCGCTAAATGGACTCTGGCTCCGGGGAGAGTTGAGTACAGTACAGTAGCTGTGGAGAACAATGTGCTGACCTTGTTTTGTTCTGGATTCAACCAGCCCGGCCTCATTACACCTGTATTTAAATCTGCATGTGTAATAATGACGCTCGGTTTAACAGGCCGACATTAGTGGTGGCTTCATCTGAAAGCTGGCAGATTCAGGCTGGCGCCCCAGAATGGCAGAGATGCTGAGGTCATTACTCAACGTCTCCTCCTGACACCAAAAAGACTGTACCTATGAATTATTTAGATTTCATTTATATTTTCCGCAAGACTTCTTTAAATTGAGTCATATTTTTAATTCTCTGCAAATAGGCGTCTAGTGTTAATTTAGGGCTGCAACTAACAATTATTTTCATTATTGATTAATCTGTCAGTCATTTAAACGATGAATCGAATAGTTGTTTGGTCAATAAAATGTTGAAAAATGTCAATCAGTGTTTCCCAAACCACAAGACAACGTCCTCAAATGTCTTGTTTTGTCCACAAACCAAAGAGAGACTCAGTTTATTGTCATAAAGGAACAAAGAAACCAGAAATATTCACATTTAAGAAGCTGAAATCAGAGAATTTGGGCTTTTTTTCTTTAAAGAACTACTAAAAGTGATTAATTAGATTAATTTAATAATCGACTATTGTTTGATTAATCGATGAATTCTTGCAGCAAACACTGTAATTCCTGTGTTCAACCATTTACTAGCAATAAAATCAAAGTTTATGTCAAATAACACAGAGGAAATCTTTAAAACTGTTCCTAAATGATGTAAATGTTGTGTAGTCTTTTATCTTCCTGACCGTTTTGGCATCACATTATTTATTCTATTATATCAGTAGGAGACGTAAATCGTTAGGAATAAATGTCAGAATTTTATGTCTTCAGGTTTCATCATCAAACCTTCAAACTGTGGTGAAACTGGGACCTGAACTATCCAACGAGTCCTGGCAGAGAGATTCTGGATCTTGGCCTGATTCTGGAAACATTTAAAAAACAATAGATAGATATCACGTGACGTCACACAGCGTTCGCAGCCGGTCACAGCGCCATCTTGGGTACCGACTTCCAAAGGCAGTCTATGGGCTGTGACCTAATACATCCATGGCTGTGACATCAAATCTCACAAAAATAGTGGATAAACCTTTTTTTATTACATGGCACTATTGAATGTCGTATTCCGATAATTTATTGATATTTCTGATATTTATTTACATCTTGATTTTGCATTTAACAGTCTGTTATTCCTGTTTAACAGATCGTTGCTAAGTAAAATACACTAGGTAGGGACGCCGCTCTGATCAGCGCAGCACAGAAAAGAGAAACTATGCAGGATATTTACTTTCTGTTTCATTTTTTACCGTCATTAAACAGCTTGGGAGACATGTACGCCAAGGGAGGCTGCCTCACTCTACTGAGTCTGAGCAGCACGTACGTTCACGTTGCTTTCGTGAATTGTAAACACACAGACGCCCCCTCGGTTTTAGCGTCCAGCAGTTTAGCGGCTAATTCAACAGCAGTGATGGATAACTGTACCGGAGAGGCTCAACAACTTCATGAGCTTCATTTGAGGAATAAACGGCAGCTTTTACCTGACGGGAGACCGACGCCTGAGCTACGGTAGCTAACAGCTAGCAGCTAGCAGGTTTTTACCTACTTTTCCTCTCTCCCTCCCTCCCTCCCCCCTTTCTTATCGCACACACACGGCCCAGGTTGTCTGTCATATCTGTTGTAAACCTTGTAATAATAGCTTGTTGAGTACAGTTAACACTATTGTTGCTTCGGTTTGAGTGTGGATTATTAATTGTTAACGGTTTGTTTAATGTGAGTGGTGGTCATCGCGTCCTGATGAGTTGGGTTTTAATAACAGCTGATAACATAACTGTGTAGATGGTGTGGATTGTGATGAGAAGGTGTTGCACATATTTTAAGACTTATCTGTGCAAACCATTGTGCAAAACCTGTTTGTTGTGACTTTTTGCGTGATAAGATGATTTGCCGAATTCTTCTTCCATTCCTGCAGCCTTTTGTCTCAATGTTAACGGTGGCAAAATGTCCAGATATTTTATTACTTTATGAAAATAAATGTCTGTGAGTTAAAAAGAAGTGGGCTACGCATTTCTGATTTGATTTGGCTTTTCGTGTATTTGGAGGAGAGACAGAGCGAGCGAGAGAGAGAGAGAGAGAGAGAGAGAGAGGTCCGCTGGGTGAGCTAGATTAACTTTTAACGGGAGAGAGAGCGGCGCACCGCGCTGTCAAAGATCGTCTCAGCAGAAATGGTGTGTGCTTTCAAGGCAAGGCCATCAGAATGAGAAATATCCATATCCAAATATCAGGCAGCAGTCATTTCTGGTCAGAGAGGATGTGGCTGCACTGAGCTGAATAGAGGTTAACTCAGTGTTCGGTACCCAGCATGGCAGCGGCCAGGTGGAACGCGTCGTGACGTCACCTTACTGATAAGTATCTATACAAAAAGTTTTAATGGTTTAATATAAACTTCCCCTCAGGGCTGCAGCTGCTGCGTCTTCAAGATGAAAACTGAGTGTTGCTGCGTCTTGTGGAGGTTTTAGTGGCGATTTGAGCTCCGATGTTCCTTAATGACGTGTGCTCATGTTTAGGTTTTACGGCCCAGCGGCGGCCGCTGAGTCCCAGATCGTGATTCAAGCTCGTGGCTGATGGTTCTGTTTGTTTTTTTTAATCAACAAGTATCGTAACAAGTGTCTGAGAAACTGCACAGGAGGAAGAGGAGGAGGAATCTGACAGAATCTCTTCCTTTGCTTTGGTCTGATTGGAGGTTTGATAGTGAAAGAGTTTTCAGGAAGTTTAACCCAACTAGAGCTGCAAAAATTAATCAATTATTAAATTAATCATCAACTATTCTGATAATCTAATAATCGGTTTGAGTAGTTTTTAAAGAAAAAAAGTCCAAATTCTCTGATTTCAGCTTCTTAAATGTGAATATTTCTGGTTTCTTTGTTCTTTTATGACAATAAACTGAGTCTCTCTTTGGTTTGTGGACAAAACAAGACATTTGAGGACGTCGTCTGGTGGTTTGGGAAACATTAATTGACATTTTTCAACATTTTATTGACGAAACAACTAATCGATTCATCGTTTAAATAATCAACAGCTTAATTGATAATGAAAATAATCGTTAGTTGCAGCCCTAAACCCGACAACGTGAAACATCCTGATCAGAGCAGTCATTAGCCGTGATGCCATATGTCAACTATATCATTATCATGTGTGCGTCTTCTAACCGTAGGAGGAAATAAATAATTGATCTCCTGCTGATTGTTGCCCTTATTTCACCTGATCAGATGTAAATTAATTTTTTAACCTTTATATGACAATAATATTATTATTTCTGGATGTTTTGTTGATGTTCTGTCTCTGTCCGTTAAAAGTAACTTACCATAAAAACTATAGACCGTCCATTTGTTTGTGGAGGAGTAAACCTACAAAATCAGCAGGAGATCAAACACTTTGTTCAGTTCTGACGAAGTTAACACTTAAACTTTAACTTAAACTGCATATTAGTAGATAAATTAGAGTCAATTCTGTGCTAATCATTCGCCCTAAAGTATGATTTATAATATTTCTGAGTATCAAGTACCAGCAGAACCAGAATTCGCTTATTATTTCTCCTTCAGTCGTTAAGCGTCACACACACATCACAGATATCAAACCGTTCTACCACCTGCATCCTGTTCATCCACTAGTCTTGCTTTATTCTGAAAGTCCTGACAGGAAGTTGTGTTTCCGCTCCATTCACTGTCTTCACGCTCCTCATCCACAATCCTCCTGGGTCGCGACTAATCTCATATAATTATAATAACAGAGTTAGTATAGAGGAATCGTTTGGACGGAACTGTTTGTTTTCTTCTTAATTTACAACCTCTGGAAAAAAATCAATTCAAAACGGAGAAAGATGATTTTCACACAGGTTTGTCAGTCGATCATTTCCATTTCTGCACAGGAAACGGTTCATTTTGTAATTATTTCCATCTTTTATTTCCCCCCGGTTACTGAATATAAGTAAAATGTATTTCCCTGTTGTTATGACAGTGACATCTTTGCTCTTTTACACTGAGGCAAACAAAACAAACCCCACATGACCTCACCAGCACCATGCTGTGTGTCTGTGTGTGTCTGTGTGTGTCTGTGTGTGTTAGTCAACATGCTGAGTAATGTCATGCAGGTATTAAACCTTTGTGTGGTCGTTAATGTTATGTTAATGGATCATTATTGATCTGCCGGCCAATTAGAGTCACCTGTGGCCAGATGTGGGTTCAGTCCAGTTGTTTCCTGATGAGAACCTGTGTCCTTTGTGTGTCTGTGTGTGTGTGTGTGTGTGTGTGTGTGTGTGTGTGTGGGTGCGTGTGTGCGTGTGTGTCAGTCTCGGTCTCTGCTCTCACACATGTTTGTTTTTGTAGCTGCTCTGCTCCGACTGTGGAGTCGGTCTCACAGGAGGCAGAGCTCAGTCTGTTTTACATTTTACACAACAACAGACAAGGGAGGAAACAACAGACAGAGGGAGGGAGGGAGGGAGGGGGGGGGGGGAGGGGGGGTCGTAGTGAGAGAGGAGAAGGAGAAGAAGGAGAGAGGCAGAGCAGTGTTTATTTTACCAGTGAATCCAAAGAAAATACATTTAAAATCATCTGAAAAATACAAACTAAACTCAACTTGTGTATTAAATCCAACCTGTTTGAGCAAATGTTTCAGTTCAGTCAGTTTAAAGTCTCTGATGTCATTTAAAGTGACGTCCCTGCTGTTTCACTTTGTGTGACAACACAACGCAACTGTGCTCACATGTTGTGTGTGTGTTAATGATGAACAGACTCGTATACAACAACACAGATCAGTTTAAACAGTTCATGTCTAAAATCTCTGCAGGACCTGGAGCAGCGAGGTGCAGGATGGATGAGCTGTGGTGGTCGGTCGATACTGAACTCGTTTTAGATTAATTCATTTTTAAAGAGCCAGAAGACTCACAGAAAACCTGCAGCTAGACGATTATTTCAAGGCAGACGGGTAGAAACAGAACCTGCAGTCCAGTCGGGACGCAGCTTCACTGGAGTTTAACATTAAAGGTACATTGTGCAGGAATTCCTCCCATCTAGCGTTGCGGTTGTATATCACAAGCAACTCAATCGTATTTTTCATGCTGCATTCAGGTGAAACTGGGCAGACGGCAGACGGACGACAGCCGCTGCACGTAACGGCATAAACAAGCCTCTATGTAAACAAGTGGTCCGTCAGCACGAGGCAAAACAATACACGTGACAATATGTTGTCATGGCGATGTGGTATTGTTTTACCGGCTTTCTCTGGCAGGGTATCCGCGGGGTCTTGAAAAGTATTACAAGGTGATAAATCAATTTTGGGAAAATTAAGACCCTTAAAAAGTATTAAAAAGTCTTCTCACGACTTTATAAAGTCTTAAATTTTGAAGGTATTTTTTCTGAATTAGTCTGTTTGAGTCCTAAAAAACATTGTAAAAGTGTGTGAATTTATTCATTTTATTAAAAACCAAAGATGAACTGGTACATAAAAAAGAAAAGAAAATTGTTGTTTTTGTTTTTTGAGAGTGGAGCAATGTTTTTTTGTTTTGTTTTTTGATAAAATTTGCCTTTGATTTATTATCCCAGCCTTTTTTGAATTCTGTTGTATCATAGTGGTCTATAGTCTTTATCACAAACTAAAACTGTTATTACGTTAAAAGTGTCACTGATGTAAATGGTTACAGCTTGAAGTGGCGGTGAGGTGTTGAAAAATATTGAGAAGGTCTTGAAAAAGTCTTAAAAAGGTATTAAAATTAACTTCAAGATTCCTGTATTTACCCTGTGAAAGTAAAAACATGGCGACACCACATGGCAGCAGCACCGAGCTTACCCGCTCCATGGAGATATGAATGATATGAACGGCTCATTCAGAGCTGAAAGGAACACTTCACTTTGTTGATGGAGGGGATTACTGGTTAATGAAAAACAGACTGAAGAACCAAATAATCGATTTTCCTGAATAGATACCAGGAGAAGTTACACAATGTCCCTTTCATAACAGAACGACTGTAACACCTGGAACAGCTGCACAAAACACCTCAAGGCTTCTACTTGTGTCCTTTGTGACTTTAAAGGTTGGATTTCTCCGTAGTGACCTTCACGTGAATGGAGATGCTTCCTGAACTCTGTCGTCCTCCAGCTTCACCTCCTCAAACACCGACTTCATAGAGTCTTCAAGATTTATTGTGTTGTGACTTCCTGTGTTTATTTTTAAAGACGAAGAAGAGAAAACAAAAATAGTTTAATGTTGAGATGTTTTTTTCATCTATATTTAGTTTGTGTGGATCAAACTACATCATCACGCCGTGGTTGTGGTTTTTCTTAGTGTTAAGGTTTGTTGCTGTGTAAAAGCAGTTTTGGATCGAAGTTTCAAACCTTTTACAAGAATGTGTGGTGGTTCCCTCGGGCTGAGCCGTACTCAGTTAGAAAATAACTTGAGATGCCCATGCCTAGTAAATAACGTGACTGGACCTCGATCCGCTCCGACTCCTGGTGTCTCTACTGTTTGAGTTGAGCGCTCTATCGACGGAGGTGTGAAGTGTTAGTTATCGTGTCATGACAGTTGTTGTGTTTTATCTCGTGCTCCCTCAATGCTGCTGTCTCTTTGGAGAAACTCCCTCAACTATGTGATGTAAAAGACGGTTTGTCACAGGTTAAAGGGAGACGGCACCGACAGTGCAGCTTCTGGGGACACTTGAGAAACTCGTAGAGGAAAATAACAGCTAGAGCTGCAACAATTAACCGATGAATCGAACAATAATCGATTTTTAAATTAATTGTCAACTATTTTGATAATCGAATAATCGGTTTGAATAGTTTTTAAAGAAAAAAAAGTAAAAAATTTCTGATTTCAGCTTCTTAAATGTGAATATTTCTGGTTTCTTTGTTCCTTTATGACAATATACTGAGTATCTCTTTGGTTTTTGGACAAAACAAGACAATTGAAGACGTAATCTTGTGGTTTTGGAAACATTTTTCAACATTTTTAAAGATTTTATTGACCAAACAACTATTCGATTAATCGTTGAAATAATCAACAGATTAATCGATACTGAAAATAATTGTTTGATGCAGCCCTAATAAGAGCGTTTGTTTGTTCTGCAGCTCGTGAAATAAAACATTTAGAAAAGAGATCGAATGTAGGTGTGAATCGAGATCACGATTTCTCATGCAGCTCTATGTGCACTAGTGAACAGAGTGTAGTTAGTGTGAAGTGGATTATCAGAACAGTCTGTGGTGTTTTCCATCCATCCAGTAGCTGCTGAGATGTAAACGTCGGGTCGTGACTGCTTCAGCTCCAGAGGACGGATGTGTCGAGTGGCGAGTGAACCGCGGTCCACACACAGAGAGCTCTCGTTCTGTTTGTGTCATCTTCATTATAGTGAATGACACACAGGAATAATGCCGAGGCAGCTGCCTGTCTGCGCCGCCGTCACACAGTCGCACAGTCACACAGTCCGTCATGTGGACAGTCAGTCGGTGACTAACCCGTGATGTGTCTCAGATCTGTCAGACTGTTTGTTGTGTTTTTATCGGGGGCCTGGAGCCTCAGAGAGTTCCTACGTTTCAGCTCCCTCCTCCTCCTCCTCCTCCTCCTGCTCGTGTCCTCGTGTTTATCAGCAGCTCCACTTTGCTTACGTCTTCATTTGTTCGCCAGATTATTCTCATTTGCATATATTTCATGCTCTTCTTTCTCTTGCCTTAATGTTTCGTCCCCTGGTTTTGTCTTTGCCTCCTGCTAATATTTTTTGCAGACCCTGCATCTGCACTGTTTGTTTCCCTCTTTTATCTGTGCACAGTTGAAAGCCGCCGCTGCTGCTGCTGCTGTTTACTGTTCACTATCTAACACTTTCAGTTTGTTTTCTCATTTATGCTCTTATGAGAGACTCTGCAGCTGAGACTGGGAGACAAGAGTTTCAGAGAGTCGCTCCAGCCGCCTTGTTTGTGTGTTTTATTGAGGAAGGAGGACAGAGGTCAGTGGCTGTGGACTCACTGTAGACCACCAGAGGAGAGGGGGAGAGGGAGAGTCTGAATCTTAATGAATGTGTTGCTGCAATAATAAACACGTCCTATTATGAAGGAACCCAAATGGAGCGAGAGGCGCTTTGGCAGTGGGACTGGCCGTGGCAGCGAATCAGACTGAACTGAATGGAGGTGGACTGAATAGACGTGAATAGAAGTGAAATTGGGAGAGAGGGGAGGTAGAGCGAGCTCCGCAGTCTAATAGAGCATGTAACAGGGTTTTGAATGGAGCTCTAACCCGAGTGTGACCCCGTGTTAACACAGACTCGCAGGCTCGGCTCCGCTGCTTATGGCTTCATGAACTCACACCAGGCTGCACATTTACACACACACACACACACACACACACACACACACACACACACACACACACATACAAAACAAAACAAAGCTCAGGATGGAGCCAGGACAAAATACTGCATCTTTATTTTTTCATTGTGAAGTTGAAGTGGGTTTGAGCAAGAAGAATTTCTCTGTTTATTCCTTTTCACAAGCTGCCTCTATCAGCTATTTAGTTTCCATGTTTTTCTGTATTCCATGTTGTAAACTGTTTTCTTATCTGTACGCGACATCTATGTCACATCTGCCTGCCCGTCCTGGGCCCCGTTCAGTTCAGTTCAAAAGGTTTAATCTGGATCAATATTATCCAGATTTTTAAATCCTTTGTTTGTGATTGGCTAAGGCCAAACGTCCACACAGAAATTGAGCTTTCCCAAAACAATCTTTATCTTGTTCGTTCTCAAAAAGTTTCCACGAAACACAGCATCGTTTCAAGAAGAAGAGTACACAGGAATCCACTGAGAACTGAGACTTTTCTGTCGTTTGATTTCCTTTTAATGCAGATTTCTAGAACTAGATGTTTTGGACCAAACAGGAAAGGAAAGGAAAACCCGGACAAATATGTGGATCAGAGTGAGGTTCTCTGGAGCTGTGTCTTGTCAAAATCACGTCAAAATCTTTATGGCTGAACTGTGAGGATGATCGATTAGCAATTTAGCACGTTTACGGTTTACCAGCGCGACCTGTATGCAGCAGGATGAGAGGTTGACTGACAGAGATGACAGACGATGAAACGCTGTTGAACATCACAATAATAATTTTTTTTCTTTTTCTGTGAGAGACCATGGCGGGTCCAAACGAGACTGTGGCGGGTCGCCATAGCCTCGTTAATGATTGGAAAACACTGTATCATTATCTGCGTCAATTAGCCGACTAATGGCCCTAAAAGTCGACAAAAATCTTTGGTCGAGGGCAGCCCTGTGTCCTCCTCAGATGGATCTGATTGGTCGACCTCTTCTGCATCTGCAACCTCTTTGAATTTGCATATTGAATATAAACTCTGAGCAGCAGCTGCACGAGCACGAGGTTAACAAACACTTGAACTCACCACAGTCCCAGAGGTGCAGATGAAGAGGAAGAAGAGGAGGAGAAAGAGGAGAAATGAAGTGTCGTTCCTCGTCTTCCTGAGTGCCAGAGCTTCCCTTATCAGGAGCGTACAGATTGAGACAACAGAGGGACAGGACGTGAACGCCCTCTTCCCCCCTCACCCCCTTCTTCTCCCCACAGCTGCTGGTATTTATTGTTTATTGGTGTAAAACATTTTTAAAAATTGGTCTTGGAGACATTTAGGCGGGAAGCCCGTGAAGAAAGAGAGAGAGAGAGAGAGAGATAGTGGGTTGCTGGTGACTTTTCGCCCTTGAGGACTCGCTCGTCGTTACACGCTCAGTTGGACGCCTCAAATGTGAAAAGGATAAAGTGTGACGTTAAAAAAAAAAAAGGAAAAATAAAGAGACGGAGACGGAGAGCTGTGTGCATGTATCGTTGCCTCCTGGAAAGACGTTTATCTTCAGCTACACAATTTGGCAAAAAATAATAAGAAACAAGTAGAGCCGACAGCAGCAGCAGCAGCGGAGAGGAGGGGAGGGGATTATCTTTAATTGATAATCATAATCTCTAGTTTCATGTCGGACAAATACGAGCGGCATCAGATGCCAAAAGAAAAGAGAGGAAACAATAGAAGCTGCGTGTTTCCTCTTTTACCCTCCGATGCTTAAAGTTCATGACACACCGTTTGGATCCCAGCAGCAAAACTTACTTTCAGCACCATATTTTCACTGGCATATCATCAGAGTGTAGATTAACAGATTAAGTGTGCGATGTTTATTGATAAATCGGGAGGACGCAAATGTAACTTTGGAATCCAGGACTTTTATTTCTTTGTTTTATTGAGTTTTTATTCACGTAAACAAGCAGCCAACTCTAAACAACCTGAGACACAAGCTGTAGTTCCTCTCCTGACCACTAGAGTGAGTTTTACATTAACGTTACTAGCGCCCGTCTCGAGAGGATTACAAAACGGAGGGATGTCGTGATTATAGATTTTCTTGGTACGATTATTGTCAGAGAAATAATAACGGTATTACTATTATCACGATTATTATGCATTAATAATTTCACAACACTATGAATGTGTAAAAATCAATTATAGTCTAAATATACGGTACATTTTTATTGTATACACAAAATATTTTAAGTATCTATTGATATAGGACCAATTATTAATCCCCCAGGGAAAATGTTTGAATTCTTTTAGTGATTATTTGTCATACCAAATGTTTAAGTTTATTTTAGTCATTTTTCTGTTACAAATGACACGCTAACATTTAAATACCAATTCAATGTTTTGTGCGAGTTGCGCTGATCTGCCGATACGGTGCCGACATAATCTTCTTTGGAAAGCGACGGTATTGAGAAATGTTTACGATTAATTAATTGTGGTATTTAATATCACGATTAATTGTGAAAATAAGTAATCGTTGTGACAGTCCTTACTGACGAGCCTTTTTGTCCACGAGGGGACCGGTAGTTTGTGGCAAAGACACAAAACACAGAGGTGGATGATTTCAACCCACTTTACCACTTTCACTCTCTGTGATTCGACTGCAGAGTAAACACTTGGCAGTTGGTGTAGCTCATACACACACACACACACACACACACACACACACACACACACAGAGGAACACACACACACACACACACACACGGGAACACACACACACACACGGCTGATTTGTCGCCTCTGGAGTGAAACGTGTTGAATCTCTGTGGACGTCTAAAATGTAAATGTGTACACGAAGGCAGCAGAGACGAGAGTCAGACAGGTGGGATTTAAACCGACGACTCAGCCTCCATATCTGTTCCCGTGTGTGTGTGCGTGTGCGCATCTGTGTGTGTGTGTGTGTGTGTGTGTGTGTGTGTGTGTGTGTGTGTGTGTGTGTGTGTGTGTGTGTGTGTGTGTGTGTGTGTCTGTGTGTGTGTGTGTGCGTTCGTTCCAATTCTCAGCAAGAGATTATTGCATTGATGCCTCGGAGCCAACAGTTGCCTAAATGACTTTAGACTTGATGTGTGTGTTCTTATGTGTGAATCACTAGTGGTGTGTGTGTGTGTGTGTGTGTGTGTGTGTGTGTGTGTGTGTGTGTGTGTCTGTGTGTGTGTGTATCACCCTGAGGAAGGCAGCCATTTAATCTATTATTCAACATCTCTACTAAACACATTAATTAGAGCCTGAGGTGGAGATCGGTGCTCGGTGCCATTCAGCTCTCTGGGAGCTGGTTGGGGAATGAATACCTTATATCTCCTCTGTGTATGCGCGCGCGTGTGTGTGTGTGTGTGTGTTTGAGGTGAAGATGGGATCATCAGCATGTCAGACCCGTGAACCTCTGAGTTGAATCCTCAGCGTTTGGTTTTTTTGTTCCTCAGCTCCAGCAGCATCAGAGCGGTTCAGGTCGTCTTAGTTCAGGGCTCTCCAACCTGTTTTCCTCTGGGAGCTACTTTTACAAAATGAAAATGGCCGAGAGCTACTCGTGTTTTGTGACATTCATTCTTTACATTCATGAAACAATACTGTATTTCCCACTCTTTATGAAAAAAGTATGTTTTTAGCCTCTACACTGATCTGAAATTATTACTTTCAGGTGTTGTTCCTCCTCTATTTAATATGAAAGGAGGCTGGAAATCACATGTCTGTTCTGATGATACAAGTCAGTGGTTCTGAAATGTGTGTTTCTCTTCTATAAAACATATTCTACATAGAGTTGCACGATACCCACGGTAGCCACGGTACCCCGCGGTGCCAAAACGTAACGGTTCCTACTATACTAGAAATTCTACACGACGGTACTACCGTGGATTACTACTACCGGTGCCAGTTTCCGCCATAGCGGCCGCTTCTCCTCTCCTCCCGGCTTCTCCCTGCATGCTACTCCCTTGTAAACAAAACCCACATGCACCCACTGCAACCTAACTACACAGCTGCTGAATGATTGGCTGTTTGCCTGTTACTGGTGGCGTCCGGGGATATGATAGGCTGTTTCCACACGCTGGGTCCGCCCGTCTGTTATCTGATTGGCCGTTCGTGGTTCACGCCGGCAAGAACGGACTCCATGAAGACAGCTGAGACAGCTCCGCTTCGATAGAAATTCGCTTCAAAACAAACAAGTTCTGTCTCGCCCAGACCACAGTCTATGGCCCAGACGCGCGCACGGCACGAGACAACGCACTGACCATGGCAGAAGCACCGGGTGCGAGCGGCGGGTCTGCCGCGGCGTCGTCGTCGTCAGTGGCACTTAATTAATTTACCGGTGGCTCTGTTTATTTTCTCATTGGCTAATATCAGGCTATATGCTCCGTGTACAGGCTGAGGAATAAAGAGTTAAAGGATGTCCAAGTATAAAGCACCCACAAAATGCATAAAAATATAGTTTTCACAGGGAATCAGTTCCTGTTCATTGTATTTTGTCCTCTGGTTTATTATGAAGAAACATTATTGTCAAATAGATTTTTTTAAAAGACAGTGGATTTGTTTTTATCCTAAGTTGATTATTTATATTTGTTAAACATAAATTAATGTGCAAGAGACTGAATGGTTATTTATTTTCAACCATATAAATTCTAACTTCATTTATTTGTTTTTTATTGCTTATTTAAAAATATTTGTTTCAGTCTAATTCCTACTTCACCAG
Organism: Trachurus japonicus; assembly: GCF_045865225.1. Taxonomy (NCBI): domain Eukaryota; kingdom Metazoa; phylum Chordata; class Actinopteri; order Carangiformes; family Carangidae; genus Trachurus; species Trachurus japonicus. The sequence goes on along the minus strand of NC_140920.1, from coordinate 2,333,391 downwards.
TATTATGTTTATCATGCACCGAACAACATTATAAGTAATTAATAAGTATTTATAACTTGTACAAATACATTGCAGTTCATAAAAATAATAATAATAAAAAAAGGTTGCAGTATCGTGATATTACCCGGAACCGTGATACTTTGTCTGGTATAGTACCGTGGTTACTCATTTTGGTATCGTGACAACTCTAATTCTACATCTCGGGGCGGAGCTCTGTGGAGAAATAGCTGGACAGGTATCCCAGTGTTTCCCAAACCACAAGATGACAAATGTCTTGTTTTGTCCACAAACCAAAGAGAGACTCAGTTTATTGTCATAAAGGAACAAAGAAACCAGAAATATTCACATTTAAGAAGATGTAATCAGAGAATTTGGACTTTTTTTTTCTTCAAAACTACTCAAACTGATTATTAGATAATCAAAATAGTTAATTTAATAATCGATTATTGTGCAATTAATAGATTAATTGTTGCAGCTCTAGTCCCCAGTGAGACACTAAAGGCTAAAGACAGACGCGATGAGTAGAGATTGTTAATTCACCGTGAGAAAGGAGGGGAAAACATAGAAAGAATCAGGGTCCGTGACCTCTTCCTCTCCCCCGTTTGGCGTCTTGTGATGTCATTGACTCCACTCCACCCGTTGTCGCCGCTTCAGATCCAACGAACTGCAAATACAAGACGTCACTCACTCTCAAGTGTCTTCTTTGTGCTGCGGTTACAGCTCGAGCTGTTTCTGGCCGAGTGACAGCGAGACGTGTCGCCGCGGTGACGGAAACGCAGGATGAAGTGAGTGAAACAGTGACCTGATCGCTGGGAGTGTCTCTCCGGGCCGCAGCGTCTGCAACAGAGAAGGGAGGAGGGAGGAGGAGGATGAGGATGATGATGATGATGACAGGGTATCCGCGGGGTCTTGAAAAGTATTTAAAGGTGATAAGTCAATTTTTGGAAAATTAAGACCCTTAAAAAGTATTAAAAAGTCTTTTCACGACATTATAAAGTCTTAAATTTTGAAGGTATCCGAGTAGCGAAATGGTACTCGGATACCGCCCAAGTCAAGCGAATACTCGAGTACTCGGATATCGGCTACAGCCCTACTAGAAACAAAATCAATTTTTTTTTATAAACTTTGCCTTTGATTTATTATTATCCCAGCCTATTTTTTTTTTTTTAACTCTTTTTTTATTTATTTTTTCACAGAAAACAATACAGTCAAAAGAAAATACAATCAGTAAAGCAATAAAGAAGAACAGAACAGCCAGTCACATCGACAACAACAGAGAAAAAATAAATAAATAAAAATAAAATAAAATAAAAAATACATGACAGAACAAAACAGAACAAAAATAAGTAGATATACAAACAACCAAAAACAGGTATGTCCAAAGACATTATATCAAAATGGGCGCCATAGTTCTATCACAAAATCACAAACACACAAACAGGGACGATACTGCCACACCAAACCCCCTCTACCTCTTTTTCTCCCACTCATTCCATAGCAGTTAGAAAACAAGACCACACTTTTTCATATTTATCCACAGAATTCGTGTTACAATATATGACTCTTTCCAGTTTTGCTATTTTAATGAGTACATTGAACCAGACTTGGATACTAGGAGCTGATGTGCCTTTCCAATGGCAATATAGTAGCTTCTTCAGCCTATTTTGAATAATCATCATAGTGGTCTACAGTCTTTATCACAAACTAAGACTGTTATTACGTTAAAAGTGTCACTGATGTAAATGGTTACAGCTTGAAGCGGCGGTGAGGTGTTAAAAAATATTGAGAAGGTCTTGAAAAAGTCTTAAAAAGGTATTAAAATTAACTTCAAGATTCCTGTATAAACCCTGGATGATGATGTCCCCACGGTTACCTGCTGATACCCTTCTCTGCCCATTCCCGCTGTCTTTCCCCCCGCCGCTGCCACAGACGGACAGATCGGCGGTGTGTGGATAGACGGAGCGATGTGTCAGGAGGATGAGCAGCTCTGTGGGGAGACGCGGCGGCCTCAGCTGTGGGCCCCGTGGCGCTCGCCGTCGTCTCTGGGCTGTGTTTAAATAAAGCTCTGTCTAAAAGCCTCGGGTGGTGAGGAGGAGCGAGATGTCGGGCTGGAAGACCCTCGGTGGGGGGGGGGGGGGGGGGGGCGCGAGGCGAGGTCAGCCCGGTCTCTGTGACGCCACGGCGACGAGCGACGTTCATCTTCATTAATGTTGATAGTTACGAGGTCGTCCATCAGTCATCACATCAGAGCTGACGGTTTACCTGCACAGGGACAAACATACTCGCTGTAAATCCTCCAGTAGCAGCTTGAAATGACGTCTTCTATCAGAGAGAGGCGTCTACAGGGACAGGCTTTTATTTAGTTTAAGAAACATATAAGATACATAACTCAGACCACAGGCTTCCTTTTTTTTTTCCTTTTTGCCGCCTTCAGGCCGGAAATTAGGCCCCGTGTACATGACAACACTCATGGGTGAAAACAACAAAACATTTTTTTATCAGATTGGCTTTTTATATAGACGGCAACAGCGTTTTTGGGGCTTAAAAACGCAATCAAAGTGAAATCTTCTCCTGTCTAAAGGGTAAACACGCAAAAGTCTGCTCCGATCAGCTCTGATGTGCTCACCTCGCTTACACCCGCACTTCCCAACCTCTGGTCCGTGGACCAGTACCGGGCCGTGGATCATTTGGTATCGGGCCGCAGAGAGAATGAAAAAATATAAAATCGTTTGTTTTGTTTTATTTACACTTTTGGTCGGTTTATTTAGGAAATTTTGCCACTTCCCGTCTGTGCATCTTCCCAGCACTGTGCAATTGACAGGCAGGTCCTCAAGCGTAAAAGAGTAAAAAAAACACATTGCTGAGAGAGACTCAATAATGACACGACTGGCAAAAAGTTGCCGGACCTGGTCCAGTACAGGAGACCAGAGTCTGTCTGAGACTATGAGGTTCTTATTTCAGAATTTATGGTCATTTGATTTATTGTATTATTATCAACAATCATATTGATATCTATGAAAAGGGATCAGGACCACAAGAAACCATCTCAGTGTAGTTTTACATCTCCTCTGTCAGAGGAGAGGAGGCTCTGAGCCTCTTGTCTGATGTGCAGGAAGTCCTGACGGCTGGTTTTAAGGCTCAGTTTCTGAATACAGGCTGTGTGCATTTCTCTGTGGACTGAGGCTTTGATACTTTCACAGTATTAATATAGAACCTAGAGCTGCTTTATAATCACACTACACATGGACATCTACCTTTATACTGTATGGAGCTTTAACACAAACATCTACCTTTATACTGTATGGAGCTTTAACACAAACATCTACCTTTATACTGTATGGAGCTTTAACACAAACATCTACCTTTATACTGTATGGAGCTTTAACACAAACATCTACCTTTATACTGTATGGAGCTTTAATACAAACATCTACCTTTATACCGTATGGAGCTTTAACACAAACATCTACCTTTATACTGTATGGAGCTTTAACACAAACATCTACCTTTATACTGTATGGAGCTTTAATACAAACATCTACCTTTATACTGTATGGAGCTTTAATACAAACATCTACCTTTATACTGTATGGAGCTTTAAGTGGCTGAACTTGATATTTTTCGGGGTGGGCGTAGTGATGAACCTTCAACTCCGCTCAACTTCAGTGAGTTTGAGGTCAGCATTAGTTTGTCTTCACTGTTCTGGTTCACTCTAGGAACAGTTCGGTAGCAAAAGCTTCAGTAAACAGTGGCAGGTTAGCTACAGAAAGAAACGGTGTATCTGCCTCCATTCACTCTGGATGTAAATCATTAAGGATGAAATCACCTGACCTAGAAATTCTAATTTGTGCATGTGTATAAAAAAAAGACAGTCTGTGCATCTGTTTTTTTCACAGGTTTATTTACAACTACAAACCTGACGAGCTTTTTGACCCTAATTTGACCCGGTAATCACACAAAGACAAGACAGAAATAACAGCAGGGCTGCGATCAGTCTCCTGCAGGATTAATGTAACAAGCAGCTGAGTCCGTTCATGTGTTAATAACGTAAATTCAGATACATCTGGACCTAAACACACAGATTCCCAGGGCTCTGAGCATCTGTCGAGGCTCCGCCGCCGCCCGCCTGACCCCTCTGTGGTGAAGGAGTGGCCTGACGTCCCACTGGGACGCCGGCGTTAATGCTAAGAGACAGATACCTCGTTAGCATGATAGCGTCCGCCCCGGGACAGAACGTCTATTGTTAGCATGATAGCGTCGACCCCGGAGGGAGCCGGTTATTTCCAGAGCTCAGAGGGACTGGAGCTCGTTGTTAGCATGTTAGCGCCGGGCCACAGGGAAGTGAAGCTGCAGCAAGGACACACACAGCGAGGAGACAACCGTCGGCACACACACACACACACACACACACATTCACTGTTTATTTACAGTTTTTTTCCCCCAATCGCTGACACATTTAAATGACATGCACCTCCAAAACTTTAAACACATTTTCTGCTTTACACACATTTTTCAATTCAAAATGTCACTTTTTAAAAGCACTGAACACGGTTCTCTGCATAAGACACAACACTCTGACATAAAGTCACATGTAGGGATGTCACGATTATAGATTTTCTTGGTACGATTATTATCAGAGAAATTAATTTCACAACACTGAATGTGTGAGATCAACTATAGTCAAAATATAATTATATTAATAAGTATTTACACAAAGTATTAATATAGGACCAATTATTAATCCCCCTAATATGGGGAAGTGTTTGAAATATTTAAGTCATTAATTGTCATTGATACCAAATGTTTACGTTATTACAAATGACACGCTGACATTCAATGTTACGTTAAATAAATGGACCAGTATCTGTGCGTTTACCTTTATTTTGGTGCACATCTGCCGATACAGTTCCGACATCATCTTTTTTGGGAAGAGAATCTTTACGATTAATTAATTGTGGCGTTTAATACCACGATTAATTGTGAAAACAAGTAATCGTGACATCCCTAGTCACATGTTTGTCATTTCAAAACACTGCTATTCAAAATGACACTACATGAGCCAGTTGGCCAGTAGTGATATGCCACCTGCCAAACACGTCAATGGTTAATTGTTACAACATCAATCAGGAAGGAAGCGCTGAAAGACTTCAGGGGAGCACCTTTCTTTTTTAATATAACAACAATGGAAGAAGTTGCAGAGAGAAAGAGGAAGAGGGAGGAGGAGAATGAGTGGGGGAGGAAGAGGGAGAGTTTTTCAATTTTTTCTGCACAGTTTCTTTTTCAGTTTACTGTTCTGTGAGCATATTTTTGTTCACTCAAGTGTAAATATAGTATCTGCTGTGCATATGTTGCACTGACTTGTTTAGTGAAAAATAAGTGTTTCTGTGCATGTGAACAATCTGGAGAATTCTCTACATTTTGAACTATTTTAGTTTTATGGCAAAGCTACTGAAGATGAGTTCCTTTTCATTCTGCCCAACACTGTGTAGCTGGTTAGACAAAAATCTGGTAATATGAATGAAGTGTGTGTGGTGTTTGGTGCAAAAGTTTGATTAAGTTTTTACATTTTCCTCAAAAACAGCAGGTGGCAACTCTAATTCTGATAATACAGCGGAGTTGTCCCATGACTTCAGCTTGTGTAAGACAAACACTGTTAGTTAAAACTCTACAAATAAGTTGTAATGACTGTATGTGACGCTGGAGACACAGGACGGTCATTATCTAGAGTCTAATGTAGAGGATATATATGATGTATCAGATATTTTCATTAAATTTCATAAAATCTGGGAACTGGAACTAGTCTGAGCGAGGGGTTGATTTGCTCTTTTGTTTTTTTTTAAGCAAAAACAAACTGTGAGCTGTAACTTCAGTGTGTGTGTGTGTGTTGAAGCAGCTGTTTATTTTCACCTCCAGCAGCTGCAGATACATGATTGATGTTGTAGTTGTAGTTGTGATGTAAAATCTTGGCGTTCCCTCTCCGTCGGCTCGGCGGTCGGTCTCCACCAGCTCCTCCATCAAGATCTCATCAAAGAAAGATTCTCCATTTTTAAATTTGATTGACAGGTGTCTCGGCCAATCACACTGAGCCGCTTTGCTTCACGCGTCCTCACGTCTCCATCGACTCTCTGTCCAGATGAGGTGGATTTTCTGGGGGATGACACACAGACACGACGGACATGTTTTCACACGGTCTGCATCCGATCTGTGGCCAGAAGAGCATAAAATGAGACGCTGATTCAGAGAATGACTCGTGGCGCCTCGGCAGCCAGAGTATTATTTTGTCTTAAGACTTAATCCCTGACTGTGAAGGAGCTCTGCGTGAAGAGTAATTTGATCATAGCCATTGTGTGCACAAGGATTTACCATGTGGAAGCCTTTAGTGTGAAACAGGAAACTGCACTTTATCAGCCACACAGCAGCAGATAAGTCAGCGACAGAGACGACGTCTGTCTGCCGTGAAGATAAGAAGACTTTATCATCTCTCAGCTTATTAACCAACACAGATCCTGCTGTATCCTCCGTATCTGCACAGAGATTTAAGAGAGAGGGAGGAGGGAAAAAAAGCAGATTAAACAATAAACGAGTGACAAATGACAGACGAGTTCAGATAATCACAGATAGTATGTGATGTAGAGTTCATTAAAACGACGATTGACGTTTGGAGTAAAAAAGGAAGACGATAGCATTGGTTGTAAATTTTCTCACGTTTCTGTCTCGTGTTAAACGGTGCAGCACAAACACAGCGTCACCTCACAGTCCAGGATCTTGTAACACACTGACATCATCACCATCACCATCATAATCATCATCATGTTGGAAAAAAAAAGTACATATAAAACAATATTATGCTTCATCGACAAAAAAACTAAGATTTGAGAATATTGATTGGAGAAAAGTATTTTGTCAATGATTCAATTCTGCACCTGTAAACCAGCTAATCTAAAAATTCAGAGATGTGTTATATATTTAGTTTAAATCCTCTTATTTTGTATGGAAAATATTACATTCACTTGTGCAAATGGACGAAAAAGAAATCACAACGTTTTAGAATAAGAATTGGACACAGTTATTATAAAGCTAACAACAACAAAGCTGTAAAAATAACAGGAATTTGTGAAGACTTAAATATTAAACCTTTGTTTTGCTGTTTTTAGTCCAGTTTCCTTCTTTTGAAATACTTTTGTCTTCTGTGCCCTTTTCTTTTTTCTTTTTTTCTTTTTTTTTTAGCTTTTTGTATTTTGCATTTATTTCCTCATATTCATTTGTTTGTATGTGTTGCTCATAGTTTTCTGTGTTTCATTTGAGTTCAGATGAGTTCCATCATCATTTAATTCAACTTTCTATTCAACACTTTAGCGGCTATTCACCTTAATCAGTGTAGCCATCGACTAGTTCAGCACACAGCTACAACATTAGCACTCGCAGCTGCATTAAACTTCCATAAATAGATTCATAGATTCACAGTAAATATGAGTTTTAAGACAGTTAAAATAAAATAAAAATAAGAAATAGATCTAAGTAACAGTGTGGAATAAGGACTCACCTGTGCAGGTACAGAGTGGATCAGCTGATTGCTCACCAGTTCCTGATTGGAGGGATTTGACCCACGTTACAAACATCCACAGTCTCCTCTACAGTATAAACTGTATCTAAGTCTCTAGCCTTTGTTTTGGTGACCTCGATTTCTACTGTGTCTGAAAAAATAAAATAATAAAATAAAGAAAAGAAAAGGAACTGGAGCTTAAAAACAAGAGAGACAACAAGACAAGAGACATTAGTGGACAGAGAGAGACATAAAGAAAGAGGACAGATGGTGGACGTCAGGGCCGAGGATGGAGGGATGAAAACTGACACACAGAGAGAGAGAGAGAGAGAGAGAGAGCCTCAGAGAGAACCAGGAAGTAACAGCAGTGGCTGAACCACTGTGACTCAGAAGCAAAGGATTCTGGGAGCACAGTTATGTGGCGTCACCTGAAGCTGGTTGTTTCTGATGAAAAGAAATCATTAGGCCAGGTTCAATTACAGTTTTTTTGCAAAATATATTTCTGAAATTTGCTTCCATTGATTGTTTTGCAAATGCATCGTATTTATCATGAAGTTTTCAAGACTTTACTTTGAGCATCTTGTGTTTCCAGGGTTTTGAGTCGGTGATCTCGACGGTCGCTTCAGCTGTTTCTGTGATTATTTCTAACAGAAGACGAAGGCAGAGTCTTTATGTGTTGCATACCGCTGCGGCAACTTGCTTGAAATGAAACGGTTCACGTGACCTCCTACATACGTCATGTTTGGTGATGTGTAAATGCAAAAAAAAGTGTTTCCATTACACTTTTGTGATACACTTTTATTTATATTGACATGTCTGTAAAAGCTCCTTGTGAGAGCGTAAAAATGTTTAGCGATATTTGAGAGGTTTTTTTATACTGTTGGTGTTTCCATTACCAGTTTGCCAGTTTTTTTAATCGCAATATTTAGGTTTTGCGTATTTCTGAAGGTAATGGAAATGTGGCTGTTGACTTTATTCATTTCCCACAATTCCTTGTTTCTCTGCTTCTGGTTTGCAACTTTGTTTTTTTTATTAGACATCAATTCAGGAGTGCACTGTTCTTTCAGACTTGTATCAGTTTATTTATACAGCACCTATCATACCAGATAATAGTGAAACAATCAAAACTGTAGAAATAAAACACAGTGTAAAGACAAATCAACAGATTATTCTAGGGATGCACCGGATATTCGGTAACCGAATATATTCGGCCAAATATTGCAAAAAAAGCAACATTCGGCCTTCGGTGGAATGAGCGCAAAGCAAGGCCGAATATTAAAAAAATACGCGATTGCGCGACGATGGAATCAGTAGCTTAAACCCCAGCTTTATTAGTAAGTGACTCCTACTGCTGGAAAAACAACAGCAACAAGAGCAGTGGGGGGGGGGGGCTGCACAGCGACCGCGCACCGTTGCACGTCGCTCCAAGAGCGCGGTGCGTCCTGTCAGCGGAGACACGGCCACTGAGAGGGCTGAGTGAGGGGACCGTTCCTTTAGCAACGCGCCTTTTAATGAATCATTTAAAAACCAAACACCCTGAACAGCATGCTGAGTACGAGAGGGAGAGACGGCTGCAGCAGTTAAAACGAAAGCTCCTCGTCCCAGCATGTCGCCCACTCCGTCCGTGGCCGACGTCTTTTAAAACAGTGTTTCCCAACCTTGGGGTCGGGACCCCACGTGGGGTCGCCTGAAATTCAAATGAGGTCGCCTGAAATGCCTAGTAGCCTAATTGATGAATTAAAAAAAAATCTGACCAAGAAAGGTTAGGAACCACTGTTTTAAAAGACACTTGGTTTATTTGGCAATGTACTTGCATAGATCTTTCAGCACTCACAATGGGCCGATATAGGCCTAAATGAAAAACTTTATATAACTTGTTGTACTTTTCTGATGAGCAACGGCAACTGGAATATTCAAAAACTGTCAGAATAGTCAATAAACATTTACTTTCTTTGAAAATTAAGTTTAAAAAAATATTTTATTTAAAAACTTTATAACCACTTTCGGTATTCGGTATTATTCGGTTATTCGGCCAAGCGTTTTGATTTTATTCGGTATTCGGCTTTGGCCAAAAAATGCCATTCGGTGCACCCCTAGATTATTCTAAAGCTTGTGTTTTTAGAATTGATTTAAAAGAGTTTTCTCAAGTCCCTAAAAGACTGTTCAACAGGAAAAATACATACATACTATATAGAAAAAAGAAAAGTATAGTTCAGTACAGTTAGAAGAGAGGAGTGATGATGTCAGATTGATCAAATAAAACTGGTGTAGAATCCAGGAAAAGTGTTGTGTGGTGGGTCCAGGTGGGCGGGGCTTAGTGGCTGCTTTGTTGTGACATCACAAAGTGACAGGAAGTCCTGACAGCTGGTTTAAGGCTCAGTCACTGAAAACAGGCTGTGTGCATTTCTCTACCTTCTGACTGTGTGGAGCTTCAGAGTCGTCGCGGCTGCTTTCAGTCCAGTGCTGTTCCTGCTACTGTTTGTCTGTATTTGGATTATATCGAGTTATATTTAGATTTTTTTTATTTTTATTCTATTGTTGAATACAGATTCAGCTGGGAACAATATTAACATGTAGAGATGCTCCATGACGAGCTGTGGGTTGTAATACCATCCCAGAATGTCACCAGGATGTACACAACATGGAGGAATGAATGGAAAAGGGATATGAGCAAAGGAAACAGCTGTTAGTTGTCCTAAATCAGACACATTTGGACTCTTCTGTTAATAATATCAACATATTGTATGTTTTTAGTCTACATTTAAAGGGACAACGAGGAGTTTTGGAAAAGCAAAGTGTTTTCACACTACATTTATGTGCCTCCGCGCACCGTGAAATTCTTTGACCGGCGCAAGACAGACTCATGTTTTCATTCATCAAGAATTAAAGTCAGAGGTTGGAAGACGATCACATACCGTCGTAGTTCCCACCATAAACAGCGATTCGGCGGCGTTATTCTCATGACTCGCCACGAAACAGAAAGTAAAGAAACGCTGGTCGGCTCGCCCAGCATTTCCACCACCACTAATAATAACAAAATAACCATAGAGACAAAACCATAGATTTATCTAAAACGGACCATTAACAAGTGGTGACGTAGATTCATCCACATTAATATGAGACTTTTTTATTGTTGCGGAATTTTTCGTTCTGCCGACGGAGAAACTCCTCGTTGTCCCTTAATAATATCAACATATTGTATGTTTTTAATCTACATTTAAAGGAAGATATTGTTGGAGACGAGGTACATGACTTTATCATTTAAGAATATTTTCCTTTTAAAAGCAGCTTTCAGCACCCCAATAATCTCTCCAAGAATATGAACTCTGTGTTAATGCTGCTCTCTCTCTCTCTCTCTCCATCTCCAGTCTGCTCCCAGTTCTCGAAGGGCGTCTACGCCATCATGGGCCTGTACGACCGGCGGACGGTCAACATGCTGATGTCGTTCTGCGGCTCCCTGCACGTCTGCTTCGTCACGCCGTCCTTCCCCGTCCAGACCAACAACCAGTTCGTGCTGCAGCTGCGTCCACAGCTGCAGGAGCCGCTCATGGCGCTGCTGGAGCACTTCTACTGGACCAGGTTCGTCTACATGTACAGCTCCGACTCAGGTGAGGACGCAGCATGTTTACATCCACACCTTTTTATTCACATTAAAGGGATAGGTCAACATTTTTGGCAAATTGGCCCATTGCCATAATCCCTATAGTCATAGCAGTAGGTTCGTTACCTTTAATTGTCGGTGCAAGCTATTTTTAGAACGGCGGAGCAGAGCCGTGGGCTGCTCAGAGCTACGCTACGGAGGCTCATTATGGGATTTGCCACACAGAGTTGTTTTAGAGGGAAATTCAGAGACTGATTGATGAAAAACTGTCCCTGAAGGCAACGTGCATCAGTGGTTTTGCATGAATTTCCCTCTAAAACAACTCTGTCTGGTAACGTTGTGTTATTATCTCATAGCGTGGTGAATGTGCAGGTCACAACTTGTCCACCAGAGCGTTGTGGAGTTGTTGGATTGTGTATTTGATGAGTTTGATGAGGGAAACCAAGAAATCCCATAATGAGCCTCCGTAGCGTAGCTCTGAGCAGCTCACGGCTCTGCTCCGCCGTTCTAAAAATAGCTTGCACCGACAATTAAAGGTAATGAACCTACTGCTATGACTATAGGGATTATGGCAATGGGCCAATTTGCCAAAATGTTGAACTATCCCTTTAAGGGATATTGAATAAAAAATGTCTTAAGGAAACAGTAAAATTCGATTAAAGGTCCAGTGTGTATAAAAATGGGTGTAAAACTGTGACATCCAGCGTACAGATTCTAGTTTACAGCGCTCACTCCTCCCATCGGCAAAGTGACGGTGGCCTCCGAGGACAAAACAACTAATTTACCAGGACTGTGACGACTGGGAGTATTACAGGAGCGATGAGGTGAAGATCTAAACCATTTCACCAGATGTCTGCTGTTTCCTCCTCCTTGAAACTCTTGAAACGTGCTCTCTGGTTGGCTGGATTTTCCCTTCAGGCTGCCGTACAAACATGGCGGCGCAAGAAGATGGCGACACAGAAGAAATAAAAGAAGAATTATAAGGCTACGATAACCAAACAGATTTTATTTTATAGTGATTATTCACTTATACAAATATATTCATGGGGGGTAGATTCAGATTTTAACAATAAACCTTGTTAATTATTACACACTGGACCTTTAAATGTCACGAATATCAATATAACAGTTAATATGGTAAGTTTATGCGACTAAATGCTGATGGAAACAGTTCTTTGCCAGATAAATGTGAGTTACGATCATGTTTTATGTTGATTCCCCTACGTATCCCAGCTGCTCAAAGACACGGTTACAGACGCTTCTCGCTCCTCTAATCCTCTTCATCCTGTCAGTCTCTGTCCAGATTATCTCTCAGAAACAAACTTTGAGTCGTGTGCTGAGAACTTCCTCTGTGTCGAGTCACACAAACAGACAAACAAAGAGAGAGAATTAACAAAAAGGCAGTTAGCTCTGTCATCTGGGGCCTAGTGTCTCCCGGCGGCCTGCGATCTGACGTTCTAGTCCATTTGACAGTCGGTGGCAGACTCTGTCTAATCTTATTGCCTCTCCGATCTGCCCAGGAACCATCGGTGGAAGTCTGTGGTGTGTGTAATAGTGTGTAACCGTCTGCCTCGGCGTGGCAGTCGACTGTCTAATGTTATTGCTCCTCAACATCTGCCGAGGAGACGCTCGCTGTTTGCCTGTCTGTTTTCCTCTAGGCCTCAGAGCCTCGAACGCAGCTTTGGTTTATGTCCATTATCAGCGTCTGGTGGTGGTGGGAGGGAAGATTAACCAACACAACACAACACAACACAACATAACACACTCTGAAACACAAGACCAGCGACGATGATGCTGCTGTTGGTGTTTCAATGTTCGAGTCAAGTCAGACATGTTGGACTTTTCAACGGAGAGGAGATGCATTGTAATGAATGTAATGAAACAATAGCAACACGCTGGAATTGCACAACTCTTAGTTAGCTTTTCATTTAATCAAAAAAAACAAAAAAGCATCTGTTATAAGTCCTTTTGATTATAATAAAAATTAAATAATGGAATAATAATAAGCTGGGAGGCACTGCTGCTGTATTGAATATGATGTCATATTCAATATTTTCCTGAGTATTGGCATTGAGTTTGAAATTTTAGTATTGTGACAATCCTACAACTCTGTGAAGACACATTTGACCACAACAAACACCACAACAGCCAGAAACAACTAAAATGCAGGAGAATAGTGTAAAATGTCTTTGTACAAATTGAAGAGAGAAATTGAAATGATTTTCGTTTCTTAATCAGTTGTGTTACGTTATGACCACTTTTGGAGAATCATCAACACGTATGAGGGAGGGGGTACTTGTGGTATGGCAAAACGGCTCAGGGGGTACGCAAGACAAAAAAGTTTGGGAACCACTGTCTTAGATTTGTCCCCAGGATTCAAAATGAGTTCCCAGTGGCGACTAATTTAGTCTCTTTGGCTGGTAAATGAAGACGACTAACCAGCAAAATTCAGGGTGTTTTCACACATACTCATCAAATGCGTAATTGTTTCATTTTTTTAAGCTTGTACGGTTCAAGTTCGCATACATTTGTTTTCACTCTGGTCCAAAAAGACCGCAACATGATCAGAGCGTTGTGTTTCTATGATGACGGAAAAAGAGCGTGATACATCATGTTTACGTGACCAGGGCTTGACGCTTGACGCTGTTTTTAGCTATTTTTTAGAGCTGCTCAGAGCTACGCTACGGAGGCTCATTATGGGATTTCTTGGTTTCCCTCATCAACGCAAGCAATCATCAAGCATTTTCCCAGGTAGCACGTGTGCTACTAAGTTGAAAAATCTAGTAGCACACAAATAATTTTAGTAGCACACAAATAATTTTAAATAATAACGTGATATGAGGTCAATGAGGAGGCATTTATAAGCAAAACAGTTCAATTCATAGCTTTTTAACAGGGATGCCAACGGGTCAGGACCAAAAAAGATCTTAGAGCGGTGACACTCACCATTAACATAATACGCATTTAAATACATTATAATATCATGGAAAAGTCCATTTCCAGTAGTTCAAATCAAACAGCCCCAACCAAGTATTGATTGCATATAGATGGACAACACTTCTATATTAAAAATGCTTTAAAGAAAAGAGAAAAAAAAAGGTCCTTTGTAGTATTTACATTTTTGGGAATACTGAATTTCAGGTCTTCAGTATACAGTAGGCCTAATGTGTTGAATTGAATTGAATTAGTGACATAGGCCTTAATAAACTCTTCCATGATATTCTAATACACCTGTACATTGGAAATGAGTGATAGCCTACAGTATACTGCATACATCTTGACAGCTCTACCTTACTTTACTTTTTTGTATAATCCCAACAGACATGTCCAGTGATGTTCAGCCTTGTGTGTTTACATTTGTCTGACCCGATTATTCAAGTCAGTGGTCCTGAAATGTGTGTTTCTCTTCTACACATTCTACATCGCGGACGCGACGTCTTTTCACCTACAGTACGGGCTTCCTTTCAAACGGGGCCGAGCTCCGTGGGTAAACAGCTGCCTGGCACAGCAATGTAGAGAACCGCGGCGCACAGCTCCACGGACATGCACGGAATAAAACAACAACAACATCACCGTCACACCGAGTGCTCGCGGCTACGACGTTACTTTGGGTTGTGAGCATATGAACGAGTTCGCTCTACGTGTACGGACGTACGGAAGCGGAGCGCGGCCTTCGCGGGCGTTTGGCTGGTCACACAGGGAGCGGACAGCGCCAGATGTGACCAGGCAGACCGGTTGACATGTGCGCCGATCTGAAACTGCCTCCGCTCAGGGCGCTGCGCTTCGGTTTGGTTCCGCGTGCAGTCTCTTTTTTTCAGCTGATGCTGCATTCAAGTGCACAACCGGCCGCAACCTCCAAACGTTCGCAACACATCATAAAACATTTATTGAACGGTAAAATTCGGCAGTCGCACACGTGCTACTAATTGCATTTCACAATTCGCACTGATCTGTTTTTTACTCGCATTTGCGACGAGGGGCTCGTAGTGTCGAGCCCTGTACGTGACATTAAACTACAGTAGTGTTGTCACAATACCAACATTTTGTACCAACATGTATTTCGATACTTTTCCAAATAAAAAGAGCACAAAAATGTCATTATTGACTTTATTTTAAAAGAAAATCTTAGAACTATAAAATATACATCAGTAAATCAGTAAACAATCGCTGCTGCAGGTTTAATATTGAACTTTCCATCGATATTAATTTCTGAACTCCTCCTAAGTTAAAACATTAGTATTTGCTGCTCCACTCTTCTCGCGCCACTCGCTCGCCTGCTTGCTCCGGCTTGCTCGCCTCGACGCAAATTACCAAGTACCAGTTTAGTACCAGTTTAGTACCAGTATACCGAACAAGCCTACAATAAAGGACAGAGCACAAAAATATATAAATACGCTTTAATAGTAGCTTCTTGTCATGTTTTAATCATGAACACATGTGAGGCCATGATCAGTTACCACAACCACCTCATTTTAGACCAAGAAAAACCCTGTTGTTCTCCTGTTCCATGGACTTTTCTGAGTTTTCAAAGATCAAATTTGAGTCGTTGCACACAACATTATGCCAATATTGCTATGATGTTGGTTGAAACTCCGCCCCCTCACTCCCAGCTAATCCATATATAGTCAAAGAGGCCACGCCCCCTTCAGGCCTCCATACCTTAGTGGTTAATGAATGGTCAACAGGTGAGTTCTGTGACTGGTATGAGGCTGCTGAGGCACTCTAGTGGTCAGGAGAGGAACTGCAGCTTCCTGCCCGGTTACCTCTGGTACAGTAAGGTTTGTATCCATGACAACAACCGTAAACTAGTTGATTGTGATGGATAAAAGAAAAGAATGTGTGATGACCTGAACTCCTCTTTCTTCTTATGGCGAACTGTAGCTCCTCTCCTCTTCTTCTTTATCCCCTCTTTCCTTTCCTACATTCCTCTCTGTATCTTCCTCTCCTCTCCTCTCCTTTCCTCCTCCTCTCCTCTCCTCTTCTATCCTCTCCTCTCTTCCTTTCCTCCTCCTCCTCTCCTCCTCTCCTCTCCTCCTCTCCTCTCAGTAAACCGTGTGTGTGTGTTTACAGTCCAAACTGATGTGTACAACAATTTAAAACCATTTATTACATAAGGAAATAATGAATTTATTTGTGTTGCCTTTTTATTCAACACACACACATTAACACACCCGCTCCCTCACACACACATATAGACACACAGATAAAGAAGTTATTGACCCTGACTCATCCCATAATTATTGCTCTGTCTCGTTGCCATAGATACAGCCTTGCAGTAAAGACTGTCCTCTGTACACTGACTGACTCCTGTAGAAATACAGTAGCTACAGTGAAACACCTCCCTCTCTTCCTCCCTCTCTCCCTTCTTCCTTTTCCTCCTTCTCTTCTTCCTCCTCTAACTTTTTCTCCTCTTCTTCCTCCTCCTCTATCTTCCCTTCATCCCCCTCCTTCTTCCTCCTCTTCCTTCCTTTCTGTTTTTGTTACCGTTGCACCGATGTGTGTGTACGTTTGGATCTGACATCATTTATTCATCCGCTGCAGTTTCACATGTAATCCTCCAGGTTTCATGTTACTGTAAATCCTAAATGTTTCACATGTACGTGTTCACATCATGTTACTGAGCTTCACATGTTTCACCAAAACCACATTTCCCATTTTCCTGTAAATATGTTCCACATATTTTAGTGACTTCTTGCAGCCCCTCGGGTTTTAAAATCTAAATCCACAACATGGCATCAGTGCAGAAGAAGGAGCTCCTTCAACATCACTTACTCACAGCACTTTACACTCACCACACACACACACACACACACACACACACACACTGCTTCTGTGTGTGTCATTGAGCAGGATCCACATTAAAACCGCTGTACATACAGGATCACGCAGCAGCTTTGCCCTGAGCTGTGCCTCTTAATTTAATTTGAGGGGCTGAGTTTAATAAATGATGAACTATTCTCCTGCATCTTGTGCAGCAGTTTCTTCTTTAATTTAGTTCTCAAACCACTGCACCAACAGAACAGACACAACCACCGTGTCGCTCTAAGTGGTGACATGAGAAGTTTCTCTGCAGGAAGTGTTTGTTCTCTTGAATACAACGAGAGGCCTTAATCTCACAGCAGCTTGTATGTATAATTCACATATATGAAATAAAAGAGGTCCTAAAATAGAGCCCTGTGGCACCTCATGCTTTTACAGCCCCCTCCCCCTTAAACATTGCAGACCGGAGTTCTTCTGAGGTAAGTAGGAAGTTAGTGATTCACTTTATACAAGTTTGTTCCACGACTTCAGTCAAACCTTAAAGGGATAGTTCAACATTTAGTCAGATCCTCCTCTCACCATAATCCCTATAGTCATAGCAGCAGGTTCATCTGCTTTAATTATCGATGCATGTTGTTTTGAGATCGGCGGGGCAGAGACGTGAGCTGCTCAGTGAACACAATGGAGGTGAACGGTACAGGTCCCCTGTCCCTCATCAAACTCATCAAATACACAATCCAACAACTCCACAACGCTCTGGTGGACATGTTGTGACCTGCACATTCACCACGCTATGAGATAACACAACGTTACCAGACAGAGTTGTTGTAGAGGGAAATGCAGCCGGAACTTCATTCCAGACACGGCTGCTGGGCGGAGGGATTTCGAAAGCGCAATTAGTTGCGAGTATTTGGTTTGTGTGTAGTAATGTTACATAATTATGTTATTATTTCATAGCATGGTGAATTAATAATATTATGGTGATAGGAGAATTTGCCAAAATGTTGAACGATCCCTTTAACATGACTTTGACACACGAACAATCACGGCCGCTTTCACACAACATCTTCGGGCTGAAAGGAGCTCCTCACTACTCATGTAGAAAAAACTGTAAAAGTTAAAACTGCTTCACAGCAGTGGTCGGGGCCAAGCAATTTTTTTATTTTTGTAAGTGATATTTTATACAGAATGAGACGTTTGCTGTTCATTTGATGAATGTTAGATGATTTATTTATTTGTATAATGTTGTACAATAAGTTTTCACACCTTGGTCCCTAAAGTTGTGACTAAGTAACAACACTTCAGTACACACTTATGAGAAGAGAGTTAATATTAAATCATCCAGGTCATATTACAGTAATAATGACACAAACATCTGGCAGAGGATTAATATGATCAATAATCTTTGATAGACACTTTGCACATGCTGATATTTTCCACATCCATAATATAATCCACATGAAACTGTTAAATGATTTATTTATTTCTATAATGTTGTACAATAAGTTTACACATCTGTTTACTAAAACTGTGACCAATCTTCTATTTCATATTTTTTCCATCGAATCTTAACATTTTTATTTTAAGGTAAAGTGATTGTGATAACATGACTACAACAGCAGCAGTCTGTGAAACAACAGAGTAAATATTAAATCATCCAGGTTATATTCATAATGATACAAACATCTGGCAGATGATTAATATGATCAATAATCTTTGATAGACATTTTACACATGCTGATATTTTCCACATCCATAATATAATCCACATGTTAACTGCAAGTAACGATAAAGTTTCATCAAACAAAATAATCTAATCCAGAAGTAGAAAATTAAAACATTAGTATTGTGTTGTTGAAACAAACAAAACAAGAGAAAACCCAAGAAAAACCATCAGTGTCTGTATCAGTGCAGACAAACCTACACATACAGTCGACTGCAGCATCATGGATGAATCACACTAAACACTCCTGTTTACTTGAGCTCACACAACTCAGCTGTGTCTCCAGCATTAACCCACAAACAGAATCCAGGATGTAGAGGCTGAGTGAAGGTGGTCTGGACTCTGTGGAGGAGAGTCATGGTTTCAGTGACGCTGTAGAAAGACAGAGTACCTGCCCTGTGATCCAGGTACACTCCTATTCTGGAGGACTGAGGGTCTGAGTAGAAGGTAACTTTACCGTTATGTCTGAATATATAACCACCACTGTAGCAGCGTAATGACCAGGATTTGTCATTGTCTCCAAATGCACATTGATCCACTGTCCCTGTTTTCTTGTAGGAAACTGCTATAAAAACGTAACCACTCCACTTCACCTCCCAGTAACAACGTCCTGTCAGACCCTCTGTACTCAGGACCTGCTCATATCCAGTGAATCTGTCTGGATGACTTGGATATGACTGGTCCACACTCATGAAAGTTACTTTTCTGTTCCTGTCACTCAATGACAACCATGGGTGTGCTGTGTTTGAATCCAAAATGATTTGTTTTGAAAATCTCAAGAACCCAGCTCTGGTCTGAGGTTCTCTCTGCAGCGGTAAAACTTCCAATATGAAAACACACTCCTCATTGAGAACAGCCTGCAGTTTATCTCTGGCCTCTGACACTGCTGCCGTCACTTCCTCAAAATGTGGTCGCTTGATGGTGGGTAACTTCGTTTCTTCACCCAGATGTGACAGAGAGGGGTAGTTGTTTAGGAAATGGAGTTGGTCCTCTGTGATTGACAGCTGCTCCAGACCAGAGTCTTTCCTCCTCAGCTCAGTGATCTCCTGCTGCAGCTTCTCCTCCAGCTCTTTGACTCGACTCACTTCAGTTTCCTGTTGAGATCTGATCTGCTGCTTCACCTCAGACCTTCTCTTCTCGATGAGTTGGATCAAGTGGGTGAAGGTCTTCTCACTGTTACTAACAGCTTCATCAGCAGAGAGGTTGATGGCCTCCGCCTCCTGTTGAAGCACCTTCACATCTTTCTCTCTGTCCTGGATTCTCTGTTGGATCTTTTGACGACTCAGCCCGAGCTCCTTCTGTTTCTCAGCCCTTTCTGCTACAGCTGAGACTGTGTCGTGGCCTTTGTGTTCATCCATGGAGCAGAGATAACAGATACACTGCTGATCAGTGCGACAGAAAATCTTGATTACCTCATTATGGCGAGGGCAGATGTTCTCCAGAAGTTTAGAAGAGGCTTGGACCAGCGTGTGTTTCTTCAGTGGAGCTACGTCGTAGTGAGGCTGAAGGTGCTGCTCACAGTAAGAGGCCGTACACACCAGACAGGACTTGACGGCTTTTAGCTTCCTCCCAGTGCAGTAGTCACAGGCCACGTCTTCAGGTCCAGCGTAGGAGTGATCAGGTGAAGCAGCTTTCAGTCCTACCTTCTTCAGTTCCTCCACTAACTCTGCTACCAGGGTGTTTTTCACCAGGGCTGGCCTCGGTGTGAAGCTCTGTCTGCACTGAGGGCAGCTGCATGTGTTCTTCTGATCATCTTCACCCCAGTAGTTTTTAATACAGCTCATACAGTAGCTGTGTCCACAGGGAATAGTCACCGGCTCCTTTAGAAGATCCAGACAGATAGAACAGTTCCATTTTTCTTGATTCAGCTGATTCACTTGCTGCGCCATTTCTCTCCCAGGACTGAATGTCGGTAAGTTTCACTTTCTGTTTCCAGGAATAGAGCTGTTCTCTGAGCCACACCAGCTCTGACACGTCACTTGTTTCCACCCCTGTGTAAAGAGGAGGGTGTGTGAGAGGGGAGGGAACAGAGAACAGGCTGAACTCTGATAGCAGGAGGAGGAGGGAGAGGTCGTCAGGCTGGTTTGTGTCAGGAGGAGGAGCAGTGAGTCAGAATATCGTCTCTACACATGGAGCCTGTGTAACTGTCATAAAGCAGCTGCTGATTGGCTCAAACTCAGGGATCAGACAGGAAACCAAGTCAAAGTTCAACATCAAAGTCTTTAATGAAGCCTGAGCTCAGTCATGTGACGTCAGTAAATAGAAGTCAATAAAACAGGTGAGGAGCAGCAAACAGGAAACAGATCAAATCATCAAATTAAAGCTGTGTAGCAGCAGTGGTCGGGGCCATTTTGGACAAATTTAGACAATTCTGAGCAACAAGAGACAAAATAGGAAGACAACAAGAACATCAGCTTCACAACATCCATTCAGCTTTCAGTTCCTGATCTGAAACATTGTGTTCAGTATGTGGCTACAAACAGAAAACATGAGGCATTAAAGGAGGTTTATAGAAGGTGGATTTCCTAAAGTCGTCATAAAGTGGTTATGTTTTTGACATTTCTGTCATTTGTAGCTGAAATATTTCAAGTTTTTACATGAGACACAGATATTAATGTTTTTTTCTCTCTGTCACCATCTTCAGCATTAAATCAACATATAAATCTGAAAGTAAAAACAGACTGTTGAAAACTTTTCTTCAACTGTTCTCATCAGTTATTCTGTCAATATTTAGTTAAAAAAATAAGTCGTCACTTCCTCCAAAGTTTCTTTAATTCCCATCATCAGTCTCCTCATGAGCTCATCTTGGACCCAAACATCTTCAAAAGTGACTGATGGAAAAGAAACGTATTAAAGCAAATTATTTATTATAAAGAATGAGACGTTTGCTGTTCAAATGGTGACTGTGAGATGATTTATTTATTTGTATAATGTTGTACAATAAGTTTTCACACCTTGGTCCCTAAAACTGTGACCAAGTAACAACACTTCAATACACACTTTAAAATTTGAAAATCTTACATTTCATATTTTTTCATTGACAACTTGGATAATCATTATATTATTATGTTGTTGTTTTTTTTCTCCATGAATAAAAGTAAAGTGATTGTGATAACATGATTACAACAGCAGCACAGTCTGTGAAACAACAGAGTAAATATTAAATTATCCATATTCATAATGACACAAACATCTGGCAGATAATTAATATGATCAATAATATTTGATAGACATTTTACACATGCTGATATTTTCCACATCCTTGATATAATCCACTTGTTAAGTGCAAGTTATGATGAAGTTTAATTAAACTAAATAATCAAATCCAAAAGTAGAAAATGAAAACATTAGTATTGTGTTGTTGAAACACAAAAAACAAGAGAAAACAAAAGAAAAACCATCAGTGTCTGTATCAGTGCAGACAAACCTACACATACAGTCGACTGCAGCATCATGGATGAATCACACTAAACACTCCTGTTTACTTGAGCTCACACAACTCAGCTGAACCTGACAAAACCCAGAATCCAGGATGTAGAGGCTGAGTGAAGGTGGTCTGGACTCTGTGGAGGAGAGTCATGGTTTCAGTGACGCTGTAGAAAGACAGAGTACCTGCCCTGTGATCCAGGTACACTCCTATTCTGGAGGACGGAGGGTCTGAGTAGGAGGGACCATCACTTTTATGTTTGAAATTATAACGACCACTGTAGCAGTATAATGCCCAGGATTTGTCGTTGTATCCAAATCTACTTTGATCCACTGTCCCTGTTTTCTTGTAGGAAACTGCTATAGAAACTCCATCACTCCACTTCACCTCCCAGTAACAACGTCCTGTCAGACCCTCTGTACTCAGGACCTGCTGCCATCCAGTGAATCTGTCTGGATGACTTGGATATGACTGGCCCACACTCATCAAAGTTACTTTTCTGTTCCTGTCACTCAATGACAAACGTGTGTGTGCTGTGTTTGAATCCAAAATGATTTGTTTTGAAAATCTCAAGAACTCAGCTCTGGTCTGAGGTTCTCTCTGCAGCAGTAAAACGTCCACTATAAAACAACACTCCTCATTGAGAACAGTCTGCAGTTTATCTCTGGTCTTTGACACTGCTGCCATCACTTCCTCAAAATCTGGTTGCTTAACGGTGGGTAACTTTGTTGCTTCACCCAGATGTGGCAGAGAGGGGTAGTTGTTTAGGAAATGGAGGTGGTCCTCTGTGATTGACAGCTGCTCCAGACCAGAGTCTTTCCTCCTCAGCTCAGTGATCTCCTGCTGCAGCTTCTCCTCCAGCTCTTTGACTCGACTCACTTCAGTTTCCTGTTGAGATCTGATCTGCTGCTTCACCTCAGACCTTCTCTTCTCCATGAGTTGGATCAAGTGGGTGAAGGTCTTCTCACTGTTACTAACAGCTTCATCAGCAGAGAGGTTGATGGCCTCCGCCTCCTGTTGAAGCACCTTCACATCTTTCTCTCTGTCCTGGATTCTCTGTTGGATCTTTTGACGACTCAGCCCGAGCTCCTTCTGTTTCTCAGCCCTTTCTGCTACAGCTGAGACTGTGTCGTGGCCTTTGTGTTCATCCATGGAGCAGAGAATACAGATACACTGCTGATCAGTGCGGCAGAAAATCTTGATTACCTCATTATGGCGAGGGCAGATGTTTTCCAGAAG
Organism: Trachurus japonicus; assembly: GCF_045865225.1. Lineage (NCBI taxonomy): Eukaryota > Metazoa > Chordata > Actinopteri > Carangiformes > Carangidae > Trachurus > Trachurus japonicus. The sequence continues at coordinate 2,310,098 of NC_140920.1, read as the reverse complement.
TGTTGAAGAGGCTTGGACCAGCGTGTGTTTCTTCAGTGGAGCTACGTCGTAGTGAGGCTGAAGGTGCTGCTCACAGTAAGAGGCCGTACACACCAGACAGGACTTGACGGCTTTCAGCTTCCTCCCAGTGCAGTAGTCACAGGCCACGTCTCCAGGTCCAGCGTGATCCAGCTGAATTTTTCGCTGCGCCATTTCTCCTCTACAACCGTCGTCAAAGTCAAGACGTTTCACGCTGGATTACCAAGTTGTTCTCTGAGCCACACCAGCTCTGACACGTCACCTGTTTCCAGGTACAAGGTTCAAGGTTCATTTATTGACATTACTCAGGTCAAAGTAGCGCAATAAAGTGATAAAGCAGTGAGTTATAATAGAACATATAATAGTGTTTACACATGGAGCCTTCGCAGCAGTGGTCGGGGCCAGGCAATTTAGAATTTATTGAGGCTACATTTTGGTGAAAGTTACATACTAGCATGTACAGTCGCTTTGTCTGAAATTTTCAAATTTTTAAATGCAAATCTGGCATGGAACTGGACTTTTATGCCAAGTTTGGTCATTTTTCATAAATGCGAAGTAAGATTTATCGCTGTATGTCAGGACGAGTGGTAATAAGGGACACTTACAGACACGTAGCTCAAAAAGGGAGGAGCAGTAAAGAAGCAGTAGAAAAGTTCAAAGTTTGTTCAATAATGCTAAATTTCTAAAGGTGTACCTCTCAAATAGTCAACCAAAACGTCATTAGTCAAACAAAATTTCATTGGTCGAAAGAAAAAAACAAAAAACATCTGAATTTCCAGGCAGGGATGAGTAATGTTTTCCTCTACTCTACTCCATCTCGGACCCAACACGGCCGGACTCACGAGCATTAATTCTCAACCCGACCACAGGCAGAAGTCGTTTAGTTGACTAATCACCATACTATTGTTCGACCAAGAAAATCTTTGGTCAGGGGCAGCCCTAGTCTCACTGATGTTGTCCCATAGACTGTGACCTGTCCAGGTGATGGAACAGTGCAGGATGCAGCAGATGTGTTTTCACTGGCACAAAGTCTCTCTCTCTGTCTTTAAACCGATCTCTAAGGTGCTTCACAGCAAGCTGGTTCATGTGAAGTGAGTGAAGTCAGACAGGAGCAGAGTCCCAGTCAGGAAACCTTTAGTCAGATGAGGTGAGATGTAGGCTACTGTTGGGTTTAGTCAACACAGGTCGAGGTCGAGATTTCAGAATAAAAAAACAGTAGCTGTGACAGAAAAGGTAATTTATCTTTCTCCGCTCACTCACTCATCATCATCATCATAGTTTTTTGTTCTTGTCTTCCTCTCTCTGTTGTTTGAATTGTCCAGAGGACTGAAAGAGCTTTTACATGTTCCTCTTTATCCTCAGCTGCTGCAGTTGTTCACTTTCTTCTTTTTCCTCATCTTCCTGCCAGACGAGGTGAACTGGACAAAGCTGCTCAGTCGACCTGTTCATCTGTGAGGATTAAACAACAACAGAGAGACAGACAGAGAGATAGAGAGATGGACAGGGAACAGACAGCGTGACAGAGGACAAAGACAGACAGACAGAGACAGAGGGACGGACAGCAGCTGCTGATAATACAAACTGGGAGCATCAGCTCGCATGAACAGAGACTCTGTAATTGAACATGAGACCGATTCTGTGTGTTGTTGGCATAACCGCTGCCGCATCGCTAGGCTAATGTCTTGCTAACACACCGTTTGACATGCAACATTCACACTTGTACACACACACACACACACACACACACACTGTTAGTCGCACATTCATGCACCAGCACACAGATTACAGGCTCTGTGTTCAGACAGAGAGAGAGACAGTTTTTTTCTTCTTTTATTTCAAGTTGAACAAACAGGAAGAGAATGGACACTGTTTCTCTTTATGATGTTTTTGTGTCTGGTTTTATGATTCATTGGATGTTTTTTTTTTCATAGTTAACTCACGATTTCATCTCGCAAATTCATCGCACATTTTTTATCTGTTCTAAATGTTTCGTTTATTTGGGTCTTGACACAATTAACCTTAAAGAGAAATTGTGTAGGAATTCCTCCCATCTAGCGTTGTGGTTGTATATCTCAAGCAACTCAGTCGTATTTTTCATGCTGCATTCACCTGAAATTGGGCAGACGGACGACAGCCGCTGCACGTAACGGCATAAACAAGCCTCTACGTAAACAAGTCGTCCGTCAGCACGAGGCAAAACAATACACATGACAATATGTTGTCATGGCGATGTGGTATTGTTTTACCGGCTTTCTCTGGACTTCTGTGACTAAAATGACATCTGGTTTGTTAGCGACGGCCGTCTGCCCGACTGCAGGTGAATGCAGCATCAGTGTAACGCTCCATTCCTCCTCACTGCGTTACCGTGGTGACTTTTCACAGACGCCACCTCCACCTGAGCCGACAGCTCCGGTGTCTCCGCTGAGTTTCCGTGGTTTCCTACCGTCACGCTGCCACTGAACGTAAAAACATGGAGACACCACATGGCAGCAGCACCGAGCTTACCCGCTCCATGGAGATATGAATGATATGAACGGCTCATTCAGAGCTGAAAGGAACACTTCACTTTGTTGATGGGGGGGATTACTGATTAATGAAAAACAGACTGAAGAACCAAATAATCGATTTTCCTGAATATTTAAGAGGGACATTTTTCAAGTGTTTAATACTCTGATCAACATCGAAGTGTTTATTATTATTATTCCAACAATCCAGAAGAACCTGTGTGGGGGACTGGTTGGACAGTTGTCCGTGTGTCCCGCAAACTATCCAGCGTAGTCTCTGCTTTCTTTTGGCGAGGGGGAGGAGCCAGGGCAGTCAGACACCGGCCCCTGTCTATTAAATAGACCTGTGTAATGAATTTTTGCTCAACTCTGTCTAGAAATGTGTGTTTATCTTCTATAATACACATTCTATATCTCAGAGGCGACGTCTTTCCAAATACGGACTTCCTTCACAGTTCAAACGGGGACAGAAGTTTAGATGTAAAGATCGGCCATGGCGGCTTCGTAGAATCTGGTGCTGATTCAAACTGACACGTTGACCTGATGGTGGCACTAGAGGACCGGAAACCCATCCATCCAACAGAGATATTTCTGTTTGAACAACAACAGTGCAGAACAGAATAGACATTGTTGTTGTCATGGTTACAGACAAGGTTTCGTGTGAGAAAAAAATCATTGTAATTAAAACTGTAAAAAAGAAAAAGAAAGAAGAAAGATTAATCATGTGGCATCTTGAAAAACAAGTTTCCTCACACAGTTTCTGCCTTTATTTATTTATTTATTTATTTATTTATTAATTTATTTATCTTTGTCCTGAAACCTGACCTGTAGTCTTCATAACGTAACGGAGTCGGCCGGCGTCGACCCGGAGTTGGCCCGCTATCAGACAAACAGTCGCTTTTTAATGAGCGTCTGAGGACAGATGGAGGCTGATGCTGTAATTCCCTGTAAGAACTCTGCTGAGGAATAGAAAAGAAAAAAGAAAAAACACTGGGAATGATGGAGACACACTGGAGCTCCTCCTCCTCCTCTTCTCCTCTTCTCTCATCTCAGTGAATTAATAGTAAATGACATGCATGCAGGATGTTTATGGAGATGAGATGCAGAGCAGATTAGTGTCTATATTTAAAAAACTCCTCTCTTTTTATTCCTTTCTTTTTTGTACACCTCCGTATTAATTCATCTTTCATCCCTCTTTCTTTCTCTCTCTCTCTGTCTCTGCTGTAGCTCTAATTGAATGTTATACATTATCATTACCACACTTGACTTTTCTTTTACCCAGAGAATCGGAGTGTGTTGCATCACGGGGCCGTAAACATTTGTCGCTGTAGCTACAGACAAATGAGCAGCTACTGATCTGAGGTGGTCACATGACCTCTGTCTCACAGCTGCACCCGTCAGCACTAACCACACACTGTGTCAGGGAGAGGCATCGCTCACTTGGCAGGACAACCATCAGCATGTCTGTTGACGCCTGGGGTTAGACCACGCCCCCTTTTTTTTTAAAGAACATGGGACTTAACCTCGATTTTCTTTAACCTCGTGAAGACTTTACTCTGTTTCCTGCTGTTTTCTGTTGAATGTTGAAAGGTTGAGCCATGAGAAGATATGAAATCCATCTCCTCTCTCTCTCTCAGCTTCTCTGTGGAGCTCTAGTAACAACAGGTCGGTATCGGCCAATCAGAAGAAAGGAGAGGAGGAGGCTCTGAGACTCTCTTCTGATTGGCTGACTGTTTTCTAAAGTGATCCAATAAAAAATAATAGAGCAGATTTCAGAATAAAACACTCAGAGAAGCTAAATCCTGCAAGTTGTTGTTGGATGGATGGTGGGTCCAGGTGGTGAGGGGGCGGGACTTTGTTGTGACATCACAAAGTGACAGGAAGTCCCGACGGCTGGTTTTAAGGCTCAGTTTCTGAATACAGGCTGTGTGCATTTCTCTGTGGACTGAGGCTTTGATACTTTCACAGTATTAATATAGAACCTAGAGCTGCTTTATAATCACACTACACATGGACATCTACCTTTATACTGTATGGAGCTTTAACACAAACATCTACCTTTATACTGTATGGAGCTTTAACACAAACATCTACCTTTATACTGTATGGAGCTTTAACACAAACATCTACCTTTATACTGTATGGAGCTTTAACACAAACATCTACCTTTATACTGTATGGAGCTTTAACACAAACATCTACCTTTATACTGTATGGAGCTTTAATACAAACATCTACCTTTATACTGTATGGAGCTTTAATACAAACATCTACCTTTATACTGTATGGAGCTTTAACACAAACATCTACCTTTATACTGTATGGAGCTTTAATACAAACATCTACCTTTATACTGAAGTGTCTTGATCACTAATGTCACCTGTCATATTAACAGCAATGAACAGTGTTTATCTGTGGGTGAGTGTGAGAGCCAATAACCCTGCTAGAGGTGTGTGTGAGTGTGTGAGAGAGAGAATCTTTGAAGTCTCTTATTCTCTCTGGTCTTTGAAGTGTAGCTGAGTTTTGCTGACTTGACTCTTTTGAGCATCGTGTGTGTGTGTGCGTGTGTGTGTGTGTGTGTGTGTGTGTGTGCGTGTGTGTGTGAATGTTCATACTGGAAAATGCTGATGTGTTGATTACTCTGTGCGTTGACTCACAGCACTAAAAGACATTTAAAGATACATTCAGTAATAATTGTTTGGCCACCAGGGGGACAGAAAACAAAACCTGATGGTATTCAGCTGAAACAGCATAAAAAAACAAAACAATGGTGAGCAAAGGTCAAAGGTCAAAGTCACCTCAGCAAAACGCTATACACACACAGATGGTTCGTGGATAAACTCTGGGATTTTAACTCCTCTGCTCCGGTGACTGTCCATGACTAATTTTACTTATTTTCTGTGTTTTAACTTGTTTTATTGGTTTCATATATCGGTATTTTATTGCATTTTACGTATTCTATGTCTTGTGTGTTTTTGTGCAGCACTTTGGTCCACTGGGTTTTTAAAGTGCTTTATAAATAAAGTTGGTATGGTATTCATGGACAGACGTCTCAGAAGTTTTGTTCATGTCAAAGTGCTGTTATTCAGAATGAAGCTGCTGGTGAGATGTCGGACCACAGGGCTGCACGATGTATCGTTTGAGCATCGCCATCATGATGTGCACATGTGCAATAGTCACTTCGCAGGACATGCAATTATATTTTATTGTTATAAAATGTTAACTTTTGAAACTCAACTTTGAAAATTAGAAGCCTAACCGGACCCGATCCGCCGGTTTTAAAGCCAGGACCCGATCCGCCGGTTACCAGCATTATTACCCAGCCTGAACCTGCCCCTTCCCCCAAATAAAGAAGCCCCGACCCAACCCGAGTCATTTATATATATTTTCAACCCGAATTAACCCAAAATTTCAACCCGAATCTGAAAGTTTGTTTGGTTTTTTTTTATTTTTAATTTTCACAAAATCAAAATCATTGCCACATATCCACAATTGCAAACAAATAAACACGATCAACAGTAAAAACCAAACCATAAAGGAGGACAAAAAAAAAAGCAGCAACATCAACCACAAACACAGTAGCAATAACAACATTAACAACGACAACAACAAACAACAGAAACACAATAAAGGTGAAGAAAAAGGAAAAAAAAAAGTGATAGAAAAGAAATAAAACGGCCCTCCATTAACAATTATCACCATTTCGGGGTAAAGACCAACCTTCACCCTGGCTCAAAATGTCCCTCCCACGTTTGAAAATTACACTCTGTTCTTTATTTCTGCTAATGTCTTTTTCGAGTGACCACTGAAATTTCATATATATATATATATATAGCTTCATATAGATTTAATTGTTGTCTTTTTATAGCTCAGAAAATAAAGGCTTTTCCCACCAGACTAATAATATTATTCAGGTCTTTTCCTTCTGCATTGTCTCTTAAATCACCAAAAAATATAGTTAGAGGGCAACAATAAAAATGTAAACTGTGAACCGAAATCCATTTTCCTACTTGATTCCAAAACAGTGCAACTTCCTTGCAGTACCAAAATAGATGAAGATCTGACTCGTCTTCCTCTTCACAAAAACTACACAAATCACATGATTGGATACCTCATCTTTTTTAAATCTGAAAGTTTTTAGTTCTCAGAGTTTCATCTTTACAATCGGTTATCGGTCATTTCTAAATATCGCAATACATATTGCAGGAAAAACATATCGCAGTGTTAATTTAGTTAGTTTAGTTAACCCTGTTGGACCATCCACTGAAGCCACAGGAGACGGTGTGCTGCCCCCTCCCCTCTCCCCCCTCGGGAGTCGGGGCAGGAGGAAACTCTCTGGGGGTTTTGAGTCACAGCTGAAACCTTCCTCATGTTTTGTGCTTGAGTTATTTAGCTGTTTATCGTTTCCCCTGCAGCTTCTGCTCTTGTAACGTTTGTTCTTTTAACCTTTTATTCTTTAGTGAGGCAGCGTGTTACAGATGTTGCATATGAAAAACATTTTAATTTATTTATTATTAACGTTATTTATTTACCACATCCCCCCCACTGAAACTTAGGACGTACTCAGGATTACTTTTTTACTTTTTTATGCTTCCGAGATGATGAACCTACTTCCATATGATCCCCTGACTCCAGGTTGACATGGTTTTACTGCTGTGAACTTCATGTTCCCAAAAATGTAAAAACTTGATCCTAATTAATTATAAATTTATATATCCGGTGTTTTTGGTTCATGCCCTCCAGCCTCAGCTGCACTCTGTGTTGCTCAGCTCTCATTTCCAGATGTTGCCGTGTTTACATTAAGATGGTGAGCATGGTAAAGATAACCGCTGCTAAAAGTGAGCACAATCGATGTAACTGTGTCTGTATCGTAATATAAAAATGTAAATATTGCACATCTTTAAAACAGATGTGCATCATTGTAGTTGGAGTCAAGTTGCTGGATTCTCAATGTAATGATTTCAAGACCTGTATGTATAAACATATTCCAATTCAAGAATCTGAACAGTTAGAACCTATGACAAAAGTAATTAATGACTCACAAACTCTTTTACCAATGCAAAAATGTCAGATTGAAACTTTGTTAGTTATGATAGATAAAATACTTTATTTAATCCCCAAGAGGAAATTTAAAATGTCAAAAGTAGCAGCAAAGGGAAAATACAGTACGTGACAATGGAGAGAAAACAACACAGATCACGAGACACTGAAGTAAAATACATAAAAACACAATAATAAATATGTGAAATATGTTTTGAGATTCAAGATTCAAAGTGTTTATTGTCATTTGCACAGTGGACAAAAAGTTTCACTGACAATGAAATTCTTACTTTGTGTCCACATCACAAATGCCTGCATAAAAAGGCATAAAAACTAAGTATAAAAATAGACAATAAAGAGCAACAATAATACAACAATAGTAAAAAAAATAATAATACAAAAAAAGATACAAGACTGAAAGCTAAACACAGATGGAGGTAACTGTTGTAAACGGTAGAAGAAGGTGTATTGTATGTTTGTGCAACATGTATAATAAATAATGTGCAACCTGAAGGAGTTTTGTTACTTTATTGTAAAACTGTTGCTCAGTGACTGACAGATTATACAGAATAATAATTATGTATTGATATAAGACCGGCAATCAATAGGCAATATAAGATGTATCCTCTCCCTGCTGCTTCCCAACCAGCGAATAAGAAAGTGCTTTTTTATTTTGGTTTGTTTATTTGGAAAAGTTATGAAATGACCTTGGCTGGAACAAAATTTAAAAACTGAAAGTGAAATAGTCCAGTGACTGACCGGTAAAGCCACAGATGTCCAGTCTGTGGCTAGCTTCAAGGGTCAATTAAAAACACATCTATACAGGTGTATACAAGCCTTTAAGTGTTGAGCCACTGCAGATTTACCACTGTGCATTGTACATATCTATATTGTTTAAGTTCCAATTGTGTTTTATACTGTTTCTGTGATTGAATGTCTTTTTTAATGTGAAGCACACGTAGTTTTACTTACTTACTGACGTGCCCCCCTCCCCCCCCCCCTCAGGTCTGTCGGTGCTGCAGCGGATCCTGGACACGGCGGCGGAGCGCGGCTGGCAGGTCACCTCGGTCAACCTGGACACGCTGACCGAGGCGGCCTTCGTCAAGCTGCTGGCCGACCTCGACTACAAGAAGGACTTCCAGATCCTCATCGACTGTGAGCTGGACCGACTCAACTCCATCATCAACCTGGTGAGACCACCTCCAACCCCCCCCATTTTATAATACGTGACCTTTCTATGAAACAGATTCAGTAACACACATGATGAACCAACAGGAAACTCACAAGTTACAGATAAAAACTAAATTAAAAGACAAAAAGAAATAAAGGAAAATAAGAGAGTGTGAACGAGAGTCCAGCTCTGATGAATAACATGAGGTTTAATATTCAGGATGACAGAGAGATTAATCAGAGCTCATGTTATTAATTAGATGCAGCGATAACTTGACATTAAATATTGCAACCAGGAGCTGTTCAGCCTGTGAACACGACGTGAACTGACCAATCAGGACTCAGCTGGAGGAGAAACTTGGAACCATGTTGAACCAATAAGGTTGAACTCTAATAAGGTTAAACCTGATTAAATCCTGGTTTAATCTGAAACTCTACTGCACCAACCGAGATCAAAATGAAGAAAGATTAGATTTCAACCTCTCTGTAAAGTTTAGATTTGACTTTATACCAAGATTTAATTCTGTTGCACCAAAACTTTCAACTGTGATCGAACGTTAAACTTTAAATTTAATTCTTACGACTGCGTTTTTCAGATGAACCGACTGAAAATAAGTTTCTAAGAGAAAACTCTGAACCTACTGAGTTTCATGATGAAGATTCACAAAGGAAACTGTAAACTGCAAACGTATCCCTATTGATTAAAGTCAGTTTAAGAAAAATTAACTTGACTTTACTGAACCAATTTTAATTTGAAATCGTACGACAGAGCTTCTTTTACTTTAACCCTAATCTTACTGAACTCTGATTAGAGCAAATCTAAGATTAAATGAAACCTTGTTGGTGTAATCCAGCCTATCATGAGCCGATCAGACTTTTTATAACTTTCAATAACTTGAAAGACTTGACACAATAGTTTAGTTTAGTTTAGTTTAGTTTAGTTTAGTTTAGTTTAGTTTAGTTTAGTTTAGTTTAGTTTAGTTTAGTTTAGTTTAAGCTTTATTGATCAAGTGGAAACTTCTCTTTGTCTTCCCCAATTAAATCACAGTTCACACAGACAACCCAGACAAGTGGACAAGAAATAACAACAAATAGCAGCAGCAATAGGTAAAAAAACAAAAAACAAACACAAAAATAGAAATCAGGTGCAGTCATGTGTTACACACTTGTATAACACATGGAATAAAAGATTTCTTATCAATATTCTTGCTTGGCCTTTGGGACCCTGAATCAGTGGCCGGATGGAAGCATCAATCAAATCAAATTCTAAATTTAAGGGATAACGATAAAAGATAAAAGTAAAAGTTTGTCTCAGCTCTGTAGCTGTCAGAGGTCGGACACGACACAAGAGACGACTACTTATAAACTGACTGTGATGTTAGGGATGAACTTGTGTCCTCCACACACACACACACACACACACACACACTTAAACATATTGTAAAATACAGTAATTTGCTGTAAACGAGGAGACAGTTCTGGAAATAGACTCAACACACACAGACCTGAGACTGTGTGTGTGTGTGTGTGTGTGTGTGTGTGTGTGTGTGTGTGTGTGTGTGTGTGTGTGTGTGTGTGTGTGTGTGTGTGTGTGTGTGTGTGTGTGTGTGTGTGTGTGTGTGTGTGTGTGTGTGTGTGTGTGTGTGTGTGTGTGTGTGTGTGTGTGTGTGTGTGTGTGTTTTAGCTGCAACAGTTTCACATTTCAATGAGCTCAGATTTCAGCTGGTTGATGATGATGATGATGAGGAGGAGGAGGAGGAAGGTCAGAGAGGAAGAGCGAGTCAGGACCCAAGTGGTCCAGATGTCTCTGCAGTGAAAAGGAGCTGTTGTTGCTGTTGTTGGATCATTATGGTCTGGAGTTCTTCTGGAGACTGAAGCTGCTCAGCGGGAAGCCGCCGTCGCTGCCGTCGTCAGGGGAAACGGGTCTTCCCGCTGACAGCCAGCTGGCCGACGGAGAGGAACAAGTCTCAGCTGCAGCTTCAGACCAGATCAGCAGGTGCTGGTCTGGTCTGCAGCTCCGAGGGACGACGATGATGATGATGATGATGATGATGATGACGATCAGATTATTCAGGTCCAAGAAAAGTAGAACACTGTAAAGTTTAAAGTTTACCTGTTGGTTGTGTGAAGCTGGGGACACAAGGCGCCATTTTCACATTTGATGCCGATGTAGAAAAGACTGTGAGTTCACCAACTGACCGACTGGCTTCAGCAGGTTTTTATGACGACTGGGGATCACAGACTTAAAGCAGAAGTAAGTGATCCGGTGGTTTTGTCTAACTTCCTGTCAGCTGATGGAGTTAGCAGCCCCCGCCCTCGTCATGGATCTATTGGTCCTCGTCCCCACGTCACCACATTCAGGCGCATCCCTTGGCTGCACACACAGAGAGGACCGCCCCTTTATGCCGTTCTCTCTCCTCATTGGATAAAGGTTGTAGGATACAAGGAAAGTTTTCTCCTGGGCTCAGAGCAGAGCAGAGTGACTGAGAGACCCGTGTTTCAGACCAAACACTCTATAGAAGTGATTGCTGTCGGAAGATACAACTATTTAAGACTTAGATTAACACAAATATATTTTGTCAAACCAACTGAAGGAACCTGAACGCACCAGACTCTGGTGGAAGTGACAGTTTAAGAGTGTTGCAGTGTGTAGCGATTTCTACACATGCAGTTAGTTGAGTTTTTAACTTGTGACTCGCTTTATTAGCGGAAGTGATTCCCCCCGTGAATGCAGTTGCGAGGCAACCATTATAACACATTTTACAAAGTGTAAACAAACATGGACGACACACGGCTCTCTGCTGCTGCTGTGAGAAATCCATTAAAAAGAAAAAACGGCATTAGTCATCAGAAAAGTAATTGTTGATCAGTTTAATTGTGAACAAATAAAGTTGAACATTAATCAGCGAGAAGTCTGAATCATCTATTTCAATATTATCACAGTATTTAAGTAATTATACGATATTAATGCAATTTAAAATGTTTCTGGTATCCCAGTAAAACATTATGATACATTGGGATTTATTAACTCTTTGCAAACGCTGAAAGAAAAACATCAATATCTGTTTAATCTAATAAACATGATAAAGTTTTCAGTCTGTTCATCTCACTTCTCAAATCTTTTATATTCTCAAAAAATGGGTAAAAAAAAACAAACTTTAATATTACAAAAACTTCTGTATTTGTCATGTGTATAATAATAAAAGACATAGAAAACGATTTTCTTTTCCATCGCTGTTGGCTGCTAAACGCCGTCCTGTGTGAGAAGCTGTGACGAGCTCTTCTCTCTTTCTTTACTCGTTTAATAAACGGATAGAAAATTCATGAATTCATTCATAAAAATTGGTGGTAAATGGAAAATAATCACGAGCCGCCGTTTGACTTGAAGCAAGTGGAGGAAGATGAGCTGGACCTCAGAGGAGGAAGGAAGCAAACAGCTGCTTCTCTCCTCCTCCTCCTTCTTCTCCTTCTTACCCTCTACAGCTGCTCTTCCTCTTCTCTCCTCCTCCTCCTCTCTGGTCTTTTCCTTCCATCTCTTTCTGATGGTGGAGATGAGCAATTAATTCCTTCAAAGAGGAACTGAGTCTTCCAATTAGCAGCTGTTTGAGAGGACACACACACACACACATGTAGATGAGTGTGATGAATCTGTAATAGATGCTTTTTATCATCATTAGAAACATCAGAAAAAAGTAATTAGTGTGTTTGACTCTGGCTCAGATCGCGGCTCAGAGGAGGAACTTGAAGAACTACCACTACATCCTGGCCAATCTGGTGAGTGAGCGCTCTTCACCACACCAACATCTGTGTTCAGCAGTATGGACCCATTTCCCTGACACTAAAAGTTGGCATTGAAAACAGAATTTGGCATTGTAATAACAATTTTTGGCATTGAAAATAAAACTTGGTATTGTAATAAAAGTTGTATTGGCACTGAAAAATGTTGGAACACAGGCATAAAAAATACAATATTTAATTTGGATTTTTCAAAAATATATTTAAGCAATATATCACAACAGGCCGTGGTATGTTCATTATACCACGGCTAAGGGGCGTTGTTCCCCCTTAGAGTGGTATAATGAGCATATACCACGGACTGGAGTGATATATTGCTTTTATAAAACGGTTACCAATAATGACAATATGAAAGAGGGATACGCAATCAATTTCATGTAGTTTTATTCAACCAGAAATACATATTATCCAATAAAACAGCCTCACTGTGGAAAAAAATAGTCCCACCCCTACAGACGTTAGCTCCAGTTAGCTCTGCATCTGGTCTTTTCCTCTGTCACTGCTCAGTCCCCTCTACCATTGTTAACCCTCTGGAGGTGAAAGTTTAAACCTTAAACATGTCAATTACACTACTTTAGTCCATTTTTTAACATCGTAAAAACATCAACTGTCTTTGGCTACGGACTGCAACAGTCCGTTGCCATGGATACATGACAACAACTTCCATTCATACCAGTCATACGTGCCTGAGGCGGAGTGATAGCCTACGCTGTGATAAGGCTTTAGAATAGTAGCTGTGGTATATGCTCAATATACCACGGTTAACAACCAATCAGATCACCGGATTTCTCCCTTTCCGTTTTATATTATCATGTAGTTTTCAGTGTCAGTCTTCAGATTTCTTCTTTGTGTCCATCTTTTTCAGTCTGTTTTTTTACACTGCATTTCCCCCCCAGTCAGTCTCACTGGTTTTCAGTTTCAATTTTTTTTTTTCTGTTTCAATGTTCCTTTTTTTCAAAGCCAAGTGACTGTCAGGGTTTTGGCGTGGAGGGGAGGGTCTGAGGGGAGGGGCTAGGGACGCATGGAGAAGAAATCTGAAGACTGACATTGAAAACTACATGATAATATAGTATTTTTTAAAATCTAAATTAAATATTGTATTTTCTATGCCTGTGTTCCAACATTTTTCAGTGTCAATACAACTTTTATTACAATGTCAAATTTTATTTTCAATGCCAACTTTTAATGTCAGGGAAATAGCTCCATACAGCAGGAGCTCGGCCCGTGGAGCTGACTGTGTGTGTGTGTGTGTGTGTGTGTGTGTGTGTGTGTGTGTGTGTGTGTCAGGGCTTCATGGACCTGAACGTCACAGAGTTTCAGAAGCTGGGGCCGAACGTGACGGGCCTGCAGCTGGTGAACCGGTCCGATCCGGCTGTGATGAAGATCAACCAGGACTGGCTGGACTTTGACAGCAAAGACCTGAAGCTGGCCCGCAGGAGGCTCAAGGTACACACACACACACACACACACACACACACACACACACACACACACACACATTCACTCATACCTGAGCTGCCTTTGTAGTGAGGTGAATTATTGATGGTCTGGAGCTGAAACTAAATGTTTTCGAGCGGCTCCGTCCAGAGAGGATCAAATATTTATGTTTCTGACGCTGCGCTGACTGACGGTTGTGAAATGAAGTCGTTTTTAATGTTTGGCAGCTTCACAGATGTGTCACAGATGTGCAGTTCAACACATTCAACATTGTTTTCTTTGTAGAGTTCAGACCTGAGCAGCTGCGTTTACAGTACAGGTGTAATTACTAAACTGGACGAGTCAATTTTGACTGAAACAACTGACAGGATCATTAGGAGAATTTAGATCAATGGTTCTCAAAGTCCAAGGACCCCCAGGGTCCTCGAGAGGGTTCAAGGGGTCCACAACTTTTTATTGAAATTTTACCACTTTTTTCTGAGGGGGGGTTTTTACCACTTTTTTTCTTTTCTTTTTTTTGAAATTTTACCACTTTATCTAAAACATTTTTAGAACTTTTTTTGAGAAATTGTACCACTTTTTTCTAGAATATTTTTACCTTTTTTTTTTTTGGAAATCTTACGACTTTTTTTTTTTTTTTCCTAGAAATTTTACCACTTTAGCTAAAAAGAAAATTCTACTTTTTTTGTAATTTTTTTCGCATTAGAGAAATTTTACCACTTTTTTCTAGAATTGTTTTTGAGAAATTTCACTACTTTTTTTGTAATTTTTTTTCCTTTTTTTATCTTAAAAAATCTTAAATCTAAAATTTTATTTAATTTTTTACTTTTTTGTAATTCTTTTCCAATTTGAGAAATTTTACCACTTTTTTCTAGAAAATTTTAGATTTTTTTTTTTTATCTTACCTCCTTTTATAATTATAATTATAATTATTATTTTTTTTTGAGAATTTTTACCACTTTTTCCTAGAAATGTTTAAACGTTTTTGGAGAAATCAGTTTTTTCCAGAAATTTCTCTACAATATTTCTAAAAATTCACACCATTGGCCCTAATCTGAACATATACATTGACTTAAAAAGTAATGTTCTTCAGTCCCAGAACAAATATTTGTGTATTTCTGGTGTTTGCTTCAAGATTTCATCCAATCGCCACTGATCTAACCACTGATTTAGATAAAGGTTTTAACATGACGTTGCTCCGCCTCAGTACACAGGAGCTCTGACCTACGACGGCGTCACCGTCATGGCAACGGCCTTTCAGAACCTGCGGCGGCAGCGGATCGACATCTCTCGCCGTGGCAACGCAGGGGAGTGTCTGGCCAACCCCCCCGCTCCCTGGGGGCAGGGCATCGACATCCAGAGAGCCCTGCAGCAGGTACACACACACACACACACAATATATACCTGTTTTATTTCACAGTAAGTACGCAGCTTTGGTCCTGAGAAACACCCTTGAAATTCATCATATGACTGTTATCAGTATTTGTCTACTTTTATTTATTTATTTACTTATTTATTATTATTATTCCATCCTTTTTGCTTTATTTTCATCTTATTTTTATAGTTTTAATGTTTTAATTATTTAGTGAGGGAGAATAGAGAGAAAAGGTTTGCTTTGTTTCTTGCTTGTAAGAATGTCCTGTTTACTGTAAATTGCAAACAAAACTAATAAACACATGCTTGAAAAAAAAGTACTCAGTTTTGGTTTACCCCAAATATCTAATGCCCATCTATCTTTACTTTGTTGGAAAATAATTTATTTTAATACGTTAATCTCAACTTTCTCTTTGTTATAATAACGGTCTTCATATCCAGCTCTCAGCAAGATGTCATATATGTCCCTATCCCATGCCAAATACTCCCAAAATGAGCTTTGTGTCCGGTGTGTGAACGCACCGTTAGGATGGAAACATCTCTCTCCGTACTGACGAGGTTTCAGGTTTATTCACGTGTGGAGAAACTTGTCACATGTCTGTAATGATACGATAGCACTGTTTAGACTTCAACACGGTGAAACACAAACCTCAAGTCAATAATGACTCTTTACTGAAAACTTTTAAAGGGATAGTTGACCCAAAATTCAAATTGCACTCATTATCTCCTCCCCCTCATGTGGACTAAGGGCTGGGAGAAGTTTCAGAGTCCTCCGTGGCTTCTCTGAGTTACAGGGGGTCTCGGCGTAGCAGTGCATGTCCGTATAATGGTTGCAAATGGATACCAACTGTCTTTGTAACAAAAAGACACACCAAAAAACATCCAAATACCTCCATGCTGCTCGTATGTAATGTCCGTCTTGTATTGAAGCCCCGACATGAGAAATTGTTCCACTGGTCAGTGCAATGACACAGGAAGAGCAGTAAACTGAGACACTGGGAGCTTCTGCTACAAACAAGCTTAAAATATAGACTTCTTTAATTATTTTCGGAACAATTTCTCATGTCGGAGCTTCAATACAAGAGGGACATTACAGACGAGCACTATGGAGGTATTTGGATGTTTTTTGGTGTGTCTTTTTGGACGAAGAAAAGTGAGCCCCATTCACAACCATTATATGGACGAATACTGCTGCACGGAGCCCCGCTGTAACTCAGAGAAGCCACGGAGGACTCTGAAACTTCTCCCAGCCCTTATTAGTCCACATGAGGGGGAGTAGATACTGTAATGAGTGAAATTTGAATTTTGGGTGAACTATCCCTTTAAATGTTTTTGTACCTTGATACCTTGTGGAAAACCAAAGAGATGACGCTAATACATGCTGCACAGGTTCAAAAGAGTGTGTGTGTGTGTGTGTGTGTGTGTGTGTAGGTGCGTCTGGAGGGGCTGTCGGGTCACGTCCAGTTCGACGAGCGAGGACATCGGACCAACTACACTGTGACGGTGATGGAGCTGAGTCCCACCGGACCCAGGAAGGTGCTGCTGCCTCTCTCTGTCTAAACGGCTTCACGGCGGTTTCACTAGTTGCGTTTCCATCCACCTTTTTTTATTCGCATTTTCAAAAATTGCGAATAAATACTTGGATGGAAACGCCAGAAATTCGAATAAAGGCAGTAAATGCGCATAAAAGTTTATACGCTTGGAGGGGGTGGATTTGTCAGCGTATCGATTAAAGGAAATGCAAGTTTTTGTGATGGAAACAGATTATGTGAATTGAGGCAGAGTTTGTGGGTGAAGCTGCTGGACTTCACCCAGCGACGCCCCGGTCTCCCAGCTCTCCTCTCTGCACTGCAACACAAACGCTCCGTAACCCATAATGTTTTGTTTATGACGGTTAAGACTACACAAACACACGCCGTAACATCGTTATGTAACTTATTGATTTTTCACCGGCTTCGTATGTAAACAGATGCACATGGAGGAGAGGAGCGTAACCAAAACAGAGGAAAAGCGAGCGGACTGTCACAGTTCCCTACTGTCTTTCTGTGTAAATATCTCATGTTACAACATGAAAACCTGCAGCTTATATTCAAGTGCGGCCTATATATGTATTTTCTTTTAAAATGTAGCTGGTGCGGCTTATACAGGTGCGTCTATAGTCCGGAAGGTACGTAAATTGTCCATGATGTTGAGTGTCAGCTGAGTGTCAACTGTTGACGTAATCTCACGGCGCACCACTCCTCCTCTCCCAATAATCGCAAAACAATAATGAATGGAAACGGTCATAAATTCGCATTTGCTTTTTGCGCATTTTCACAAAATCCGCTTTTAAATTCGATACGACTTGGATGGAAACCCAGCTACTGTGACATCAGCAGCGGCGTTGGTTTGGTTTGGTGGCGTCGGACGCTGCAGCAGCTTTTCTCCGCCTCAGCTCCTTTTCACTAATTAGCTTCCTGCTCTCTGATTGGAGGTGTGATAATCAGTCAGATCAGCTGCTGCAGCGCTCGGCGGCTGAAAACCTGCAGACTCTCGGCTTTCTGCTCAACTCCATCAGACTGTAATAAGCTCCTCACTTTGAAGATTACAGTCAGTGTCATTCAGGTCTCAGACGGCGACGGGTCATTTTGACAGAAACCAAACCGACCCACTCATCAAATCTGAACCACTGCACATTAGACTTTATACTGTTACAGAGCTTTAATATGAACGTCCACCTTTATATTGTATGAAGCATTACAGAAACAATGGATTTATGATATGAACAGGAGCGTTTTCAAGACATTTTATTTATCTATTAAGCCTTTTGTAGGGCTGCAACTAACGATTATTTTCATTATCGATTAATCTGTCGATTATATAAACGATTAATCGATTAGTTGAAAAACGTCTATCAGTGTTTCGACGTCCTCAAATGTCTTGTTTTGTCCACAAACCAAAGAGAGACTCAGTTTATTGTCCTAAAGGAACAAAGAAACCAGAAATATTCACATTGAAGAAGCTGAAATCAGAGAATTTAGACTTTTTTTCTTAAAAAAACCTCCTCAAACCGATTATTAGATTATCAAAATAGTTGACGATTAATTTAATAATAGATTATTGTTCGATTAATTAATTGTTGCGTCTCTAGTCTTTTGTACAAAAACAACAAACTGTGTGTAAAACAACTGTAAAGTGTCTATCACTCTGTTAATATTATTATAATGAAGACAGATGATTGGACGGCGACTGCGTGGTGTTAATCTGCTGCTGCTCTGTTCAGATCGGCTACTGGAACGAGAGGAGAGGCTACGTGAACACCAACGTGTACCGGCCGGTGGTGGAGGAGTTCTACGGGCTGCAGAACAGGACCTACGTGGTCACCACCATCCTGGTGAGACGCTGCTCACATCTCCTTCCTGGTTTCTTACAATCCGATGAGGAGGATCGGCTTTGAACTGTTTTAATTTTTCTCTGCAGTCAGAGATTTATTGTTTCATTCTTGTGGACATGATGTCTCACTGTCTTTAGACCTTGACATAACTAATTCCAATCTGGTGAGAAGTTTTTAGATCATAGTTGTGACTGAAAACAGATAAAACAATTTTCCCCCGATCTCTACCGTCTCCATCTTTTGCTCTGTTGCGAACACCAGAGCAGTTCGCTCCCGTTCGAGTCAGTCAGAGCTTTTCCACTGCGGCGCTGCGTCTCCAACGCGTCTCCGGTCCGTCACAGCTCAGGTGGTCTGGCAGGAATACGCAGCAGGTCTAGTTTTGCCGGATCATGCATCAATCCACATCGATTAGGTCGCACCACGTAGAAAGTCAAACACACAGAGCATCCGGTAAATTTCAAAATAAAACACGACGGGCAAACTTCCGATCGTAAATCATCACTTTAGCCGTATTCGCCCGGGGTTAGTATTACCTGGGGACGTCTGGTAATTTGTAAATTCCCCCCCCACGTCTGTGTTTCTTGCGGTGCATTCGCACGGGATAAGTGAAGCCTGTATTTTACTCGAATTTACTGACATTAAGGCTCCGATATGACGTCAAAGCTGCACGTCGTAACATCCGCTGCTGCTGTCACATCCATGTGCGAAGCAAATTTATATAAATTGTCAAAGCAGCAACGTGACTTCGCCACAGTGCAGTTGTTGTCACAATAACGGGCCGTCATGGCATTTGTATTAAAAAGCCGCATGTCGATATCCTCTGAAATGTAGCTCCTTTTATGGATCTGAGCCGTTTCTTCAAATGGGTCTCCAGCACCGAGACCAGACTGTATTTGCACCTAAAATGCCGCTCATAATTTCCAGCGCAGCCTCCATGTTTCAACCCGTACAGTAGCTATGGTTTCATCCGGGGAAGAACAGAAAATGCCCCTCAATTACCTGAGATGCAGATTCGCACGGGACTAGTTTTACCACGGGACGTCGGTCTTTGGTGAAATATAGTAGGTAATTTACGGGGGAATTTTTACTTTACAAATTACTGACATGGCGCATTCGCACGGGATCAAGATCACAGACGTCCTCCGCAATTATTACAAATGACCAGAGGTCCCCAGGTAAAACTAATCCCGTGCGAATAGGGTTTAGGTCAACATTAGTTTCACCTGCTGGCACAAGCAACACGTCTTCAATCAGTCAGAGGAACCTGAAGCTAAACAGGACGTCATGGATGAAAAAATAATAATAATGGAGGTGGAAAACATATAAGGATACATCACATCCATTTTACAACAAGAGCATATTTTTAATCTCACTTTATGACGCGTCAAACGGAGTCGGGACGGAGATGGAAATGGAGTTGGTGGAAGTTGGGGGTCAGAGCAGTAACATACTTAGTGCAGCAGCGGCTGAAAGGCTGAAAGGGTTAAACCAGCTGATACAGGAACAGAGAGACGTGATAAACACCAGTAGAAGTTGTTGTGATGTAGAACAGGAGGATGAGATGTGACTTTCCACCTCCACGTGTCGTACGAACAGGAAGCTCCCTACATGATGCTGAAGAAGAACCACGAGCAGCTTGTGGGCAACGACAGGTACGAGGGTTACTGCGCCGAACTCGCCGCGGAGATCGCCAAGCACGTCGGCTTCACCTACCGCCTGGAGCTGGTGGCCGACGGCAAGTACGGCTCCAGAGACAGCGACACCAAGATGTGGAACGGGATGGTGGGGGAGCTGGTGTACGGGGTGAGTGTCCTCTGTAAAGCACTGGTTTTAAAACTGTTTTTTACATCAACGAACCCTTAAAATGACACAAATTAGACCACCGTTTTGAAGCAAACACCAGAAATACACAAATATTTGTTCTGAGACTGATGAATGTTACTTTTTTTAGTCAATGTATACGTTCAAATTAGGGCCAATGGCGTGGATTTCTGGAAAAAAAGTGGTACAATTTCTCCAAAAAACGTTTAAACATTTCTAAAAAAAAAAAAAAAAAAGTGGTAAAAATTCTCAAAAAAAAAAGTAAAAAATGTTTTTTTAGAAAATATTGGTAAGATTTTTTTTTTTTAAATTTAAAAAAAGAAATAATAATAATAAGAAAAAGTGGTACAATTTCTCCAAAAACATTTCTAGAAAAAAAGTGGTAAAAATTCTCCCAAAAAAAGTTAAAAAAAAAAAAAAAATTCTAGAAAAAAGTGGTAAGATTATAAAAAAGAAAAAGTTAAACATTTTCTAGAAAAAATAGGTAAAGTTTCTCAAAAACAATTCTAAAAAGTGGTAAAATTGATCAAAAAAAGTTTTTAAAATATTCTAGAAAAAGTGGTGATATGATTAGTTAATAATAATAATAAGCATTAGTCCTGTCACAATAAATGTGTTAATAATCACCACAACTGATTAACAACAAAATAGAAATGTGTGAAGAATAATGGTAGTAAATTACTGGTAATAATAATAATAATGGTAGTAAATAATGGTAGTAAATGACTGAAATTCCTTTTACTACTGTTACGAATATGTGAATGCTTAAATAAAGAGGTAAATCAGCCTCGTCCTTTTATCAAAGGACACATACACACCAACTTTTTTTGCTTTAATCAGTCCTTATATGGGCAGAGTCTTAACTCCTTTGAATGTTTAACCCAGAGTTAAGTCCTTGGTTAATAAAGGCCGTGTTGTACTTGAACGTTGCAGAAAGCTGACGTGGCGGTGGCGCCGCTCACCATCACTCTGGTGCGCGAGCAGGTGATCGACTTCACCAAACCGTTCATGTCTCTGGGGATTTCCATCATGATCAAGAAACCCACCAAGTCCAAACCCGGAGTCTTCTCCTTCCTCGACCCGCTGGCCTACGAGATCTGGATGTGCATCGTCTTCGCCTACATCGGCGTCAGCGTGGTGCTGTTTCTGGTGAGAGGGGGGGGACTGGTGTGTGTGTGTGTGTGTGTGTGTGTGTGTGTGTGTGTGTGTGTGTGTGTGTGTGTGTGTGTGTGTGTGTGTGTGTGTGTGTTAGAGGGTGACAAGGGAGTGGATATTCAGTCCCATCCCAAAAATAATCTGATCCTGTCCTAATCCCGTTCCCGTGTTGTTTATTCTGGTCAGATTCTGTCAATTACAGTTAAAAATATTATGTATATGTACAGTTACACAGACCACACTATCACACACATTAGTTGAATATGACATCTAATGTTGTGTTTTAATGTGTTTATTGCCAAATTATTTTTACATTCACTCCACCTTGAAGCTGTTAAAGCCCCAGTGTGTAATTTATTTGGCTTTTTATTATCAAAAATCAAACCTGTCTTTCATAAATCCGTATTTCACTGAAGGTGAATCACAGCTGCATCCAAAGTAAAGCTTTCTGGTTCCTTAGAATGAGTTGTTACAAGTCGTTACAAATACAGAAGTGGGCGACGCACCGAACCGAGGCGGCCATGTTGCATCGTGACCACAGGTAACCACGGAAACGGCCTGTTAAAACCGTCACCACTGTGTAGTGTGAGGAAGGACGGAGGCACCGGTGTTGCATTCAGGTGCAGTCAGGCAGACGGCCGTCGTGTCGGCAAACCAACCGGATGTCATTTTACTCCACCAGAGAAAGACGGTAAAAACAATACCACATCACCATGACAACATACTATTGTCACGCCTGTATTGTTTTGCCTCGTGCTGGCGGACCACTTGTTTATCCTGTTACATGCAGCGTCTGTTGTCTGTCTGACGTCTGCCCCATTTCACCTGAATGCAACATCAAGAATACGTTCAGATATGCAACCGCACCGCTAGATGGAGGGGATTTCCTACATATTATACCTTTAACAACAATAAACACATTTGAATTCTGATGTGGTTGGACAACACGTCATAAGAGCCAGTTCTGAGAGTGAAAAATGTAGTTAAAGTATTGCAGTAAAAGTAGTGTTTGCTTCCTCTGACTGATATATTATTATTATTATTATACGTATATGACATCATTAAATCATTAATACTGAAGCATCAGTGGGAGAGTTTCAAGTCTAACTAGAGTTGAGCGACCTTGATCTTGATCTTGACCTGCTGCTCAGCTTTTTCCCCGGTCCATCCCAACCATGTGATGAATAATGAAACTATTGGGAATCCTATGGCGGGGTCTTGAATAGTATTAAAAGGTGATACATCAATTTTGGGAAAATTAAGACCCTTAAAAAGTATTAAAAAGTCTTTTCACGACTTTATAAAGTCTTACATTTTCAAGGTATTTTTTCTGAATTAGCTGTCCAAGAGTTTGAGTCCTAAAAAACATTGTAAAAGTGTGTGAATTTATTCATTTTATTAAAGAACAAAGATGAACTGGTACATAAAAAAAGAAAAGAAGATTGTTGTTTTTGTTTTTTTAGTGGAGCAATGTTTTTTTGTTTTGTTTTTTGATCAATTTTGATTTATGATCCTAGCCTATTTTGAATTATGTTGTATCATAGTGGTCTAGAGTCTTTATCACAAACTAAAACTTAAGTTTTAAGTGTCACTGATGTAAATGGTTACAGCTTGAAGTGGCGGTGAGGTGTTGAAAAATATTGAGAAGGTCTTGAAAAAGTCTTAAAAAGGTATTAAAATTAACTTCAAGATTCCTGTATAAACCCTGTATGGGAATCCTATGGGAGCGGTGTGTCGGTGTGTCCAGTGAGCGACCGTGTCTCCGTGTCTCTGTGTCTCAGGTGAGTCGCTTCAGTCCGTACGAGTGGCAGGGCGACGACTCTGACGACGAGGATGAAACTCTGGTCTCCTCCGCCTCCAGACGAGCTCCGCCCACTTCCTCCTCCGAGCTCACACACTCCCCAGGTACCTCGCCATCGCCATCGTCTTCATCATCATCATCATGGTCATCATGGTCATCATCATCATGGTCATCATTGTTGTTGTCATTATCGTCATCGTCATCATTGTCATCAACATGGTGATCATACTCTTCTTCATCATCATCTTAATGGGGAATTGCCGTTTTTTTACATTCTGGACCTTATTTCTAGCATAAAATCCGATCATTTCCTCCCCCAGATAACTTTGGTGTCATTACAAGTGGTTGTGATGAAATGAGCTCCAGCCGAGAGGCGCGTATATCCGTATAATGGAGTCTACAGGGCAGCAGAATGCAGCCTCTAAATAACACATTATCTGCAGAGAAACTCCTTCATTTCACCAATATTTAGTTCTGATAGGCTAGTGCTATTCCCCTCTGAGTCCGGGGTTAGCTGTTATTATAAAACGGAAAGGTGAAATCCAGCGATCTGATTGGTTGTTAACCGTGGTATATTGAGCATATACCACGGCTACTATTCTAAAGCCTCATCACAGCGTAGGCTATCACTCCGCCTCAGGCACGTATGACTGGTATGAATGGAAGTTGTTGTCATGTGTCCATGACAACGGACTGTTGCAGTCCGTAGCAAAAGACAGTTGATGTTTTTACGATGTTAACAAATGGACTAAAGTAGTTGAATTCACATGTTTAAGGTGAACTTTCACCTCCAGAGGGTTAACAATGGTAGAGGGGACTGAGCAGTGACAGAGGAAAAGACCAGATGCAGAGCTACTTGGAGCTAACGTCTGGAGAGGTGGGACTAGTTTTTCACAGTGAGGCTGTTTTATTGGATAATATGTATTTCTGGTTGAATAAAACTACATGAAATTGATTGCATATCCCTCTTTAATATTGTCATTATTGGTAACCGTTTTATAAAAGCAATATATCACTCCAGGCCGTGGTATATGCTCATTATACCACGGCCT
>NC_140920.1:2150558-2280558 GCF_045865225.1 Trachurus japonicus | reverse complement strand
TGAGGGAAACCAAGAAATCCCATAATGAGCCTCCGTAGCGTAGCTCTGAGCAGCTCACGGCTCTGCTCCGCCGTTCTAAAAATAGCTTGCACCGACAATTAAAGGTAACGAACCTACTGCTATGACTATAGGGATTATGGCAATGGGCCAATTTGCTAAGAGCAACCACCTTCAGGCTGAATCTCTAAACCCCGAGTGATCCTGCTTCTCTCCTTCCTCGTGGTTCTGTCCAGGTCTCTCTCAGGTCGAATCGTTGGGGGGGTCTGGTGGTTTTTCACCCTCATCATCATCTCCTCCTACACAGCCAACCTGGCAGCCTTCCTCACCGTGGAGAGGATGGTCTCCCCCATAGAGAGCGCAGAGGACCTGGCCAAGCAGACTGAAATCGCCTACGGTACTTTGGATGGAGGCTCCACTAAAGAGTTCTTCAGGGTGAGGAAATGTCGCTCTTATTATTCCACTTATAATAATAATAATAATAATAATAATAAACTTTATTTGTATTGCACCTTTCTTAACATAGTTACAAAGTGCATACACAGGCATAAAAATACAGTAACAATAACAACAGCAATAGCACAACATTAAAAACAACAACAAAAAATGAGTCAATAAACACAAAAGGATAAATAAGGGAATAGATGGACCAGACTGGTGCCTTCTGGGATTTAAAAGGCCTTTTTATAAAAGTAGGTTTTTAAAAGAGATTTAAAATTCGTTAGCGAGCTGGCGGACTTGATGTCCTCAGGGAGCTCGTTCCATAATCTGGGAGCATAGATGGCAAAAGCTCTGTCACCTTTGGTCACCAGCCTAGACCTGGGTACAACCAATAGAGAGCCGAAGCGGAAGCAGGAAGTAACGGCCCCATGGGACCTCAATTCGAAAAAAGTCTCCATACATATGAACGGGACTCCAAGATTTATTTCGTGATCCGTTTGAATTGTGCCATGACAAAAAAATATGTCCTCTACCTGTTTAAAACATCACGTTTCATGCCGAGAAATCAGCTGTTTATTGTAAAAACAGCAACAGAAGAATGTATTTTGTGTGAAGACGCTCTAGGACTACAGATCTGGTGTCCCACAAAAAATACGTCACCAACTGACACGGGAAAGGAAGGACGCCATGTGGTGTGTGACGTCACCTACACGACCTGGAGTCTTTCTGGTTACGGACTCTTCGGAATTTTATTTTACAATAGGTTTACAACAAACTGCTGATTTCTCGGCATGAAACGTGATGTTTTAAAGCAGTACTAAAGAACTTTCAGTTTTGGTTGAGTTTGGCGGCGCCTGTGGACCAAAGCGGTAGTGTTTTGCCTGAAGGAAGACTCCATTTCCCATGAACACTAGCGTGAAGCCCTGTAAATATCCTGCATTAAAATTAACAGAAGACATCAAAACTAAGTTTCTGTTTCCAGTGGATCATTTCAAAGTGAAAACACAAACATAATCCATTGCTAAAGTGCCGTTTTGCCTGTTCCCTCCTTGTTGTGACTCGCAAAAGTAAAAAGTGAAACTTAAGTGAGAGCCGGGTTCCTACCATGCTCCTCAAAGCTGCTTAGTGCCAGAGAAAGAGATACAGACCCCCTCCATGACAGAGGTGTCATTCAACTTGTTGTAAGTCGATGTATCATCACAAAAGTTATGAAAATATTTTATGAAGGTTGAAAAGTTCCTTAGTGTTGGTTTAAACAGGTAGAGGACATATTTTTTTGTCATGGTACAATTCAATCGGATCACGAAATAAATCTTGGACTCCCGTTCATTTGTATGGAGACTTTTTTCGAATTGATCACCCATGGCGCTGTTACTTCCTGCTTCCACTTCAGCTCTCTATAGAGACAAGTTTGAGGGCCTGAGGTTACCAGCTGCAGGTTTGTATGAAATTAAAAGCTCAGTGATATAGTTAGGAGCAAGACCTTACACACAGAAAAGCAAACGATGTCGAGTCAAACCTTGTGTTTGTCTCTCCACCGTCGGCTTCAGAGGTCGAAGATCGGGGTGTTTGAGAAGATGTGGTCGTACATGCGCAGCGCAGACCCGTCGGTGTTCGTCAAGAACACCAACGAGGGTGTGCTGCGGGTCAGGAAGTCCAAGGGGAAGTACGCCTACCTGCTGGAGTCGTCCATGAACGAGTACATCGAGCAGAGGAAGCCCTGCGACACCATGAAAGTAGGAGGCAACCTGGACTCTAAAGGTTACGGAGTGGCCACGCCCAAAGGATCGCCGCTCAGGTACCTACACTCTGAACGCCCGGCCGGTGGAGTCGATGTCGGTGTCGGTGTCGATGTTACTGTCCTGTTCTGTCTGTGTTTGTGGGAAATTCAAACCAAAACCAGTCAGAGCAGCTGAGTGCATGAATACTGATTCACACTTCCTACTCATGCACATGTTAAAGTAGTAAACTCCTATGAAGAGATGGATTCTCTTGTTAGGTCTGGTTTTAATTAATGTACAAATTTAGTTTTGTGTGATTTATGATTGGAACCAAAAAAAATCTATATTTTAAATGAATTCATGAAAGGAATATATCTGTATTCTGGGATCTAAACAGGGATCTGAAATGCAGAGGTCTGGACTCAAGTGGAAGGTTTGATGACTTCAGGTGATATAGAATTAAAGAGACTTGACGCTGCATCTTAAACAACAATGACTCTGGGCTGATTGTGGAGTTAGAGGCTTGTGATTCTGAGATTTTGAGCATATTCAGAGACAACGTTTACACAGGAAGGACTTAATTCATTTTGAATATTTCTTTTTAGAATAGAAAGCTGAGATGAGAGCGCATATAATGACATGCTGTCTAAGACTATTAATGTTAGAGTAAAAATATCTCTTTGGTGGTACGGATAATAAGACACCAACATGACCATTTACGATCTGTAAAGTAGCATCAAATTAAGATTCTTGCAGAGTACAAGAAGTTAATCACAGGTTTGTAATTTACATTTTTTACTGTTTTAAAACATTGCTGTGTGTCGTGCACAGTAGTTTGTTTATTTATATTAATGTTATTACAAAAATATGACGTAATATTTCTGATTGGCTGTCTGCTACAAAGAAACTTGCAGGGTGCTGGGTTTGCTTTTGAATGAAGTTTTAGTGTTTTTGTGTGAACGTTTAACATGGACATTTAATCTTTACGACCTGATCTGGGACGTTCAAGTAAAGCAGCTAAAACGTAATAAAAACAGAGACTTGGTCCGACCTCTGCAGAGCAGGAATCCTTCGCCAAATCCAGGTTTTAGATCCAAACAGAAATCTGTGTTGGAGCATCATCGATGTCCAAGAAACGAACCTGAGCCGCTCAGAGCAAACGTGGGTTTTAGGCTTGTTTACTGTTTGTGTGTTTGTCTGTCAGTGTGTCCATCTGTCCAACTGTCGGTCTCTTAATCTGTCTCTCTGTCTGTCTTGTCTCTCTCTCTCTCTCTCTCTCTCTTGTGTTTGTCCTCGTTAGTATGTGTGTCCTTCTCCTGTCTCTGTGTGTGTCTGCCTGTTCCTGCCCTGTCGGCCTGTTGACCTGTCTGTTGTCATCTGTCCTGCCTGTCTGACTGCCAACCCGCCTGTCTCTCTCTCTGCCATAACCGCTACTAACACTCATACCACCACATGTCTGTGTGTCTGTGAGCTGCTGCTGTCACGTAAAACCTCACGAAGAGAAGAATTAAGTCTTGTTTCCATTCATTAGTGGAGAAACTGTTTGACTGATAGTTACTCAACTACCGATCTGATCTCTGCCTCGATCTGAGCTGCATTTCAGGTCATTTACACACATTACAGAGATGAAACCACCTGACAACAAGCCAATAAGCAACCACCCAGAACACTAAAGGGACCATTTGGCAAACTCTTTGAAACACAGTGACCTAGCAAACATCTGGAAACACCTCATTACGCACAGAGGAACCTCATAGGAGAAACCATTCTGAACCTTCAATTTCAATTTATTTATTTTTCAGGAGGTTTCTTTCTAAGGAGGAAGGGACGTGGTTGTACCCAATTGCAGCCACATTGGTAGTCCCATTGCCAGGGGTCCATGCCTATGTTCCCACAGCCCTATGTTCCCACAGTTCTAAGATTTTTCTCAAAATTAGGCCCTATGTTCCCACTGGACTCTCTCTACCTATCTGGACTCTCTCTATCTGGCCTGTTTAGCCTCTACCGGGTCTTTTTACTAAACTTAACCAACTCTTTTCTTCATTGCCTAAACCCAACCAATGGTGGGACCAAAGGGCTGTGGGAACATAGGGCCTCATTTTCAGTGACAACAAAAGTTAGAAATGTGGGAACATAAGGCTGAGGGAACATAGGAATGACCCCATTGCCAGATGTTAAGCACAGTACCTTAAAATAAAAATGAGTAGTAATAATAATACAATCACAGTACAATGTAATGCAAGGCACATAGGCAGTAGTCCATTACTATACAATACAATACAATTATAATAAGTCACAGTATAATATAATGCAAAGCACATAGGCAATTATAGACAATTATTAAGTAGAGAGGGGAGAAACAAAAAAGAAAGAAAACTGTACATTACTGCTCGACTATTAATGTTATAAATTGTGATACATAATAAAAGAGATTGCACCAAATGGCCTCTAGTTGATGTTAAACAAAATACCACCTATAGGTCCAGTAGTTAAAAGAACCTAATAATTTACTCAAGTACGTATCTGACCTCTGCCTTTATTACAGAAATGAAACCACCTAGTAATAACCATCGCAACTACCTGACAACATTTTAGCAACCATCAAGCAAACCACGCAGAACAACATTTAGCAATCTCTTTGAAACACTTTACCAACTACCTAGTAAACATCTGGAAACACCTTAGCAACCAATTTGCACCCCTCACCTTTACATAAAATCATTTAACCATTTGAGTAGTTAAAAGTACCTTAACTAGTAATTTTCTCAAGCACTGTATGCAAGAACAAAGCAGAACATATTGTACTTTTTGTTCAAATTTATTCTGGAAGACATCATTACTAGTCACATTAAAAAATTAAACTTGAAAGAATCCTTTCTTATCAGATATGATGTTTAAAAAAAAATCCATTAAGGAATAAAATAAATAAAAAACCAGAGACATTTTCAGTTTCATTCACCTGGAGCAGCTACAATTGAATCATCAATAATGTGCTGGCAGCCACCCAGTACAACCAGATAGAGCTACAACCACCCAGTAACCTCCAGATAAAACCTATGAATCTGTTCAGCTGTTTGTTTTATTTTGGTTAATTCATGCACAAATCGTTGGTTTGAATGTGATTAATATGAATCTCATCATGTTTATTTAGATATTTATAGATGACTCACAGTATTGAATTGGTTTTTTACTGGGCAATAGAAACAAAAACCAGAAGAAAAAAAAAGCTGAGCTCAGCCCAAACTGGAAGCGTTTGCCTTTTACCTGACAGCAGCAGCAGCAGCAGCAGCAGCAGAAAATAATTCTCTCCTGTTCTTTGTTCCAGACGTTAGTGACTTTGTCCATGTTTTTATCAGATGTTCAGTGAGGGAACATCTTGTTCTCATTCTTTCTGCTTCACATCAGCATTTCACAGCCAACCCAGAGTCAGACAGGAAATGAGTCCAGAGATGAGATTAGGCACGTGCTGAATGTAATCATTTGTATGTCAGAAAATTATTCAATCCCTGGAGAAAGTGTGTGAGTGTGTGTGTATATGTGTGTGCGTGACTTCATCAGTCAGTGTTGCAGAACCAGAGAATTAGTGGAAAATGAGCAGATTGACTTGACGTCCTGCCCTCACAATAAACGCTCTCAGGTTTTTTTTTGTGAGTAAAGAAAATTATCAAACGATTGCAGAAGAGTCGCAGGTGCAGAAAGAAAATCCTTCGCTGTTTTTCAGAGTGAAGCTGGTGTTGGTTTTTCTACAGGAGCTGAACTCTGTTGTATAATCATCCTCACATATCACAGAGAAAAAAAAAAAGTGGCCTGTGAGTTTGAACAGACTCTGAACGCTCTCTGTCTCTGGGTCGACTGGCTCTCAGTACTAACGGTGACAACTTCCTTTCATCATTTCCACTGAGAAAACTCCCATTAACCAGCATCTGCTTCCCCCTCCACTCTGCTTCTGTTCCAAGTGGATTATTTGGAGAGTAGCCTATTGCTGACAAAGAAAAAAAAAGACATTCATGTTCAAGTGTCCAATTGATCCATTTAAAGATATATATATGAGATTTTACCTGAAGGGGATTCACAGTCTGTGCATCATCCTTCATCCTTCAGTTCACACTCAGTACGTTCACATGACAGTTGAAGAAATTGAATTACGTGAATTATGGCCTCAATCCGTCTCTAACTGGACGACTAAAGTGCATGTAAACGTGTTAGTCCGACCAAAACACCCAGATGATGCGATTGGAAACCGATTTTTCTTCTGCATGTTTTCACCTTAATCTGACTGTAACTGGACGATGCATGTGTGCACGCTTCATGACAGTAGAGACGGCACCATGTGTAACACAGAAGCCAAAAGAAAAAAGGAAGCTAACCTCAGTCATCTGTATATATTTTCAGCCTGGACCGGTTAGTCTGGTCAGGAACTCTACGTTATTTATATCCAATTATTTACTAGGTGACAGAAAAGTCAACTTGAAAGGAGTCCGTATTAAAGGATAATTACCGTTTTTACAATCTGGACCTTATTTCTAGCATAAAATCCGATCATTTCCTCACCCAGATAACTTTGGTGTCATTACAAGTCGTTCTGATGAAATGAGCTCCAGCCAAGAGCCGCGTATATCCGTGCACAGCTCATTCTGATAATAATCATTCTGCTTCGGCATTCGGGTCCATTTTTATCTCAACCAGCCGGAGCTTTAGTGAGTCCAGGTTGAGGAGAGGAAGCCTGTGGAAGCTGAACTTCATCCAGCTGCTCATTTTGTTCTGACAAGTCAGAAACACGCAGAAACAAACCGTAACATTAGCGGTAGCAACAAGCCGGGCCGCGTGGCGCTCAGAGATGACATCATCCAGGTCAGAGGTCAGTAGGTCAACCTACAGACCCCGGATGTTGATAACAGCTAACCCCGGACTCAGAGGGGAATAGCACTAGCCTATCAGAACTAAATATTGGTGAAATGAAGGAGTTTCTCTGCAGATAATGTGTTATTTAGAGGCTGCATTCTGCTGCCCTGTAGACTCCATTATACGGATTTATACCATGGTCTGGGTGAATCCTCGATTCTGATTGGCTGCTGGGTGTCCATTAAAAAGTGATAATGGACACCCATAAAGATGTTCCGGTAAAATAGCCTGATTACGTTCTAAATATTACTGCGCTGGCTCAAACGCTTGTTAGTAACCACGGCAACGGACACTCGGACCAAAACAACTTTTTTTCAGCGCATCACGGCACTGGAGTCTGTAAACACACAAGCGGTAAGAAGTGCACTGGACCTCTGAAAAACTTTGTGTCACCGTAACATTTAAGCCATCACCTCACCTCCCTTCACTGATCAACTACCAGGCTGTGGCAGAGTCACTGGCTGTAACGTTACGCTGCGGTCACAGCGGGTCCCTCTTTTTTTTTTCTTTTATCGCCGACGAGTGTTATTAAATAGTCCGCTCGGCTCAGCCACTTAAAGACGTATGATTTTAACGGTAAAAACAACATTAAATTACAAGTAATTGATTTAATATGTATTTATCTCGTAAGTGACCATGGTATAAGCGGGATAATGCCCTTCGAGGTGTCCGATTATCAGAGATTAATGGACTTCGCGGAAGCAACCGTCCGACGCGTAGCGTTGTTCGTCCCTCCGCTTCGCGTCGGGCCGAACAACGCCCCTTAGCCGTGGTATAATGAGCATATACCACGGCCTGTCGTGATATATTGCTTAAATACGCGGCTCTCGGCTGGAGCTCATTTCATCACAACCACTTGTAATGACACCAAAGTTATCTGGGGGAGGAAATGATCGGATTTTATGGTAGAAATAAGGTCCAGATTTTTTTTTTTTAAACGGTAATTATCCTTTAACCCACTAACACAACACATATCGCCACCTAGTGGTGAAGAGGAGGACACTGTCAAGTTATTAAATTTTCCCTGCTGCATGTAAACTGGGACAAGGACTATACTTAGCTGTGCATGTAAACGCACTGACTGACTGTGACCAGAGTTAAATGATATTTTTATCCTGTGGTTGTAGACGTCTAAGCATTATGACCAGTCTGAGCAGATGTTTACCATGAAATTCAGTCAGTGTAGTTGAAGAGGAATCCTCCATCCTCCAGTTTTACCACATGTCAACAACACCACTGTTCTTGATTCTCTGAGAATTACACTGACAAACAGTTAGTTGGGTTTCACTTTTTCTTTCTCGTGTTATTTCATTTGTGTGTTGTGTATATTTTTCAGTATATAATGCACTTGAGAACAAAACTCTTCTGTTGCTGTCACTCTCATTGTCACATTAATTGTTGTCACTGTCTCTTCTTCAACCTGAATCACTCGTTGCCCTTCACTTTCACTGATTCCTGTTCCTTTGCTCTCACCAACATCACTGCTTCCTCTCTGTAGCTTTGATATGTAAAGGGGAACAACAGGCAACCTCTGGGTATTTGTGTACTTGTAGGGATATACTGTACAAGATGGTGGGAAATTAACAATTGTAATTGAAAAGTGTTAAAGATATTTTGCCATTTGTTGCCAGCCATTGACCTTGAGTGTGTTATTTTTTTATATTCCACCTGTACGTCTAAACCTTTGACTGTTGTTTCTCCTTTATCTATCAGGTAAGGAATGGAAATGAATGCAATAGTCGAGGTTTGCTGCACAGTTGTCAGTAGAAGGATTCATTCTCTGTTTTTCAGCCCAGATCTTATTGAAACGTTGTTTCCCTGCACTTCAGATGTGACAACCGAACCTTTCTGCTGTAGCCTATCACTGGGCTCAACACCGGTCCCATCTTATCCATATAAAACCAACGGGTCTGTTCCCAACACTTCAATCGATCTTCTGGCTCTTAGATCACGGCCATGTTTGGATATGTCCAACGCAAGACTCCAAGACCTTTGGAGATCTCACAGTAGACCTAGATCCAGAACTCATTGGGGATTATACTGTATATCCCTTCTGCACATTTTGATTTTTTTCTTTCCTGACTGATAACCTACGCTCGTTAACACATTAGTAACCGTTAACTGATGGTCTATTAAAGGCCCCATGGCATGAAAAATGTGATTTTGGTTATTTTTTCGTGTTTGGGGAGGTCTCTGGGCCATGTATATACTGCCCCATGCATCAACCTGGTCATAAACGGAGAAACGCACACCGCCCATTTGTAGGAACTGTCTCTTTAAGACGAGCAGATAGCACTTCCTCCTTTCTGTGATGTCACACACAAGGTAACTCCGCCTTCTGCGACCAGTTGTTGTTGTTTTTTTTCAATTTTTATGACTGCAGCTTAGGTTTCAGTTACTTGCCTGTGATTGGCCCGACCACACGCCACTCAAAAACAGTGAGCCAATCAGAGGAGAGGTTCTCATTCTCTCTTCTGATTGGCCAAATGACCTGTGCCTGCTAGAGCTCCAGAAAGAGGCAACAGAAAGGGGCAGTATGAATGATATTAAGCAGATCACAGGTACTCAAAACCAATGATACATCTTGTTAGGGATATCAGCAGGTAAATAAACCCAGAGAAAGGTGCACAGCATGAGGCCAACCAGATCCTCTATCGGCAAGTGAAAGGAGGATCGACAATGTTTTTTTTTGTTGCCCTCATAAAACATACGCACACGCTGCTACAGCTGTGCAGCGCCACATCCGTTGGGGTTAGATCTTCCAATGCTGAACTCTTCTTACACAAAGTGCAGCCGAACACCAGGCTGAAGGAAGAGGAACAGCAGAGCTCCTCTGACTGGAGCTGCAGGTGAGCGCAGTGCCGTCGTCTGACCTCCTTTCACAGGGACGGAGCTGCAGAACTGGCACATACTGGAAGTCCAACCGTGTAACTTTTCTCTGCAAAATATGACTGAAGGCACGAGTGGAAGTCTGCACATGTCGGTGTATTAATCAGTCAGAGTTCTACTTATCGGTTAACAGTTAATCATGGATCCCAGATAAGCAGAAGATGATGATGATGGACAATTGGAAGGAAAACTTTGGAGAGAACCTCTGGATTTCCTACTAAGAGAGGAAAGCTGACCTTTAGATGTGCACCTGTCAGCACCACTGCAGCTCAGGAGCTAAAGACTGCATTGAAGACAAATTCATTGCAAGCAGCTTATTACTCCTAATAGTTAAGGTTTTACAGTTGTGCACCACGAGGCCCTGTGGTAATTATAGTGGCAATTATAGCGACAAAGCCAAGTTCACAAAGGTCCTTTAACTTTAAGAAAGTATATATTTTAACGCAAACAACAATCTTTTCCCAAACCTAACCATGAAGTGTTTGTGTCTGAACCATCCAAACGTTTAAAAAAGAACAACAATCTGTGTTGAAGCCCAGCGACGGTCTGCAACAGAAACCCTTCAAACTGATGGGAAACAACGTTTTAACAAGATCTGGGTTGAAGAGCAGTGAACCAGTCCTGCAATGCACCATTGGTTTTCATGGTTACACTGATAATAATAATAATAATAACATGCCTGTCAGCACATACATGTAATGATGTTGCTATCTTCACTGGCGGTCGTCCTCTGCTCATTAACACGTAGTTCCCTTTTATCCCCTATTGTTGCTATCCCTGTAGAAACCCTGTTAACTTGGCAGTGTTAAAACTGAACGAGCAGGGCCTGTTGGACAAATTGAAAAACAGATGGTGGTATGACAAGGGAGAGTGCGGCACCGGGGGAGGGGACTCCAAGGTCAGATCACCGTAACCCCAACGGGTAACGACAGGCAATGGTACACCGGGGTAACCGGCAACAACCCACAACTTCACTGTTCAAGCATTAAACACTCCGGATGTCACCGCTGACCCTAAACATGAGATCTGCTGTTTGGTGTCTTGTCACAGCTACACTGGTTCTACCTGTGGAGAAAGTTAAAACATCTCCAGCTTCTCTCACCTGGTCCAGGGGGTATTTTACTCAACTGTTAAAGTTTCATCACATTATATCTACAACCAAACCAAACCAAACTGCTCCCACAAGCGTCAAGTTACCGAACATGAAGTAAAACCAAGAATCTACTATAAAACATGATCTACCATCTGTCCTTCTTTTGAAAAACCTATAACTTGACTGACTTCAGCTGACACCCAACTTCCACCGACGCCGTCTCTGCTCCGTTCTAAATCCGATACCGTAATAAAGTGAGACTAGGATATTGTCTTTTTTACTTTCGGTTTGAGCGGGTGTGTTTCATCATAAGATATTGCGGTTTCCTCCTCCATGATTATTATTTTTTCCATCCATCACGTCCTGTTTAGCTTCAGGACCTTCTCTGACTGATTGGAGACTTGTGGGTCAAAATTATGTTGACAAAGTGACGATTTACGATCGGAAGTTTGTCCGTTGTGTTTTATTTTTAAATTTACCAGATACTCTGTGCGTTTGACTTCCTGTGTGAGGGGCGACCTAATCGATGTAAATTGATGCATGATGGCTGTGTGATCCAGCAAAAATAGACCTATTGCATATCTCTACCGGACTGGAGGCGCACGCGTTGGAAATGCTTTGATTGACTTAAAGGGACTACGAGGAGTTTCGGAAAGCTAAGTGTTTTTACAATAAACTTCCCATGAGTCTCCGCACGCATGGTGAAATTCTTGGACCGGCGCAAGACGGACAAAAACGAAAACATTTGCCAAGAATGTTTTCATTGATCAAGAATGGAAGTCGGAGGTTGGAAGACGATCAGATACCATCGTAGTTCCGACCATAAATGATGCCAACTAGCAATCCAGCAGCGTTATTCCCATGACCCGCCGGGCAGCGTCTGGGAAACCGAAACTAGGAAATGCTGGACGAGTCGACCACTAAATAATAATATCAACATAACTTTAAAGACAGAACGATATATTTATCGAAAATGGACCCATTAATAAGTGGTAACTAGATTCATCCACATTAATATGAGACTCTTTTATAACCAAGAGCAAACTCCTCTGGGAATCTTTAAATGGGAGCAAATTGCTCCGGTGTTCGAAACGGAGTCGAAACAGAGCGGAGACGGAGACGGTGGAAATTGGGGAAAATACAGAAGCTTTGGTAGCGGTTGCTCAGAGGGAAGGGTACTTAATCATTGATGACGTCATTACTCAAGTAGAGTTTTGCTACTCGCACAACTGTGTACCATGTTGTTTTGGTGTTATGTACACTGTGGCAGCCATGACCAGGAAAACTGATGTCTGCAAATACTGAAATAGACAAAACGTACAGCGCAAGATATGTAGCGTTAAATCTGCATCAAGGATTTCCAGATCCATGCACAGAACCACTACTGAGGACACTTAACTTAGCTTACTCACTCAGTAAAATACCCCGGTGGACTGGGCTCTTGGTCACCAGACAGACACTGACTTCAGTGTATCTTCGTATCTTCGTATCTCCATGAAGCAGCTTTGCTCGGTCAACTCAAAGATCCTGGAGTGTTTTCCGCTCTTGCCGGTTACCCAAAGTGATATAGTAATACACATCTCGCGCGTAGGGAGTCAGGCCAAGCCAAGCTAGATGGAGTATTAATGCATATCACTTTGACACACGCTGACATTTTCCAAAATGTTTTTTTTATGTGTGATTGTGCCTGTTTTTTGTTTTTTGTTAGTTTTTTGTTTTCCTTTCTGTTGTTGCTGAGGTGTTCTCTGTAGCGTACCGCAGCGTCTCTACTGCTAATGCCACTGTTGCTAAAACCGCAGCCACTGCTGCTGTGGAGCTGAACAATAACATAAGATAACATGGAGGTGCATAATGTTATTTATGTTATTCCCCCCCATCCCCCCTTCCCTTCCTCCCATGGTTCTTTGAAGAATCCCAGTAAACCTAGCAGTACTGAAGCTCAATGAACAAGCCGTCTTAGACAAGTTGAAAAACAAGTGGTGGTATGACAAGGGGGAGTGTGGACACAAGGACTCCGGCAGAAAGGTCAGTTCTTGAGGTTATTCAGGCCTGGTCCCAAGGTCATGTGTTGGTTTACCCACCCACCCCCCCTCCCCACCCCCTCTTCCCCCATCAGACTTGCATCCAAACCCCTCAGACCTCCACCTGCGGTGCACTCTGAAAAGGAAAAGGCTCCTGAGGGTCTCATTTGTTGATGAGTAAAAAAAAAGAAATAGACAGAAACATCCTGATTTGTCCAGTTTAGGGTTAGAGTATCTTGTGTTTTTACTTTTAGCTTCTACACTTTAAACAGTAGTTACTTGGATGCACAGTAACTATGTTTCTGTGACTGTTGATAAACCCATTTCAAAGACTAAAGGACGGAGCCTCTTATCAAAAAACACGGTTGCATCAAAAGGCTCCATAGTTGAATGTAGATATGAATTAATAAGTTGAACAAGTGTTTGATAAAAGCTGTAACATTAACAGGTGTAGGTAGCAGTCAGCCAGCTTAGCATTGCATGAACAACTGGAAGCAGAGACAGCTAGTCCAGCGTACCCAACAGTACCGGGCTCCAACGCTCACTGACTGGTTTTCTACATCATGTTTCATCTGTACAAAATAAATTTACATCGGGTTGCCAACCGTCACTTAAATATGTAATCGTCCCGTATTTGGAAACTAAAAGTTGTGGCCCTTATTGAGCTGATGCACTTTGTTCCGTATTTTTGAAAATCCATATTGGGCGTTTTTTATTATAATCAAACAGTAGCCTACAGTTCAGACTTCAGAAAAAAACGATCGTAGAAGTGTAGAGAAGAATGTGAAAAGGAAGTCTGAGAGATCATTTATACAAAAAGAACTACACGTCTCCCAGTAAAATGTCTCATTTAGTCACTGAGGTTAAACAGTCTGGGTGAGGAGAGGAACGAGAGGCTTCAAGACGAGTCAGGGAGTTCTTTCACAGTCTCTTGTTTCTTTCTTGAGGCTGATATAGCATGTATTAAAGGGATAGTTCAACATTTTGGCAAATTGGCCCATTGCCATAATCCCTATAGTCACAGCAGTAGGTTCCTTACCTTTAATTGTCGGTGCAAGCTGTTTTTAGAACGGCGGAGCAGAGCCGTGAGCTGCTCAGAGCTACGCTACGGAGGCTCGTTATGGGA
The DNA here is from genome assembly GCF_045865225.1 of Trachurus japonicus. Lineage (NCBI taxonomy): Eukaryota > Metazoa > Chordata > Actinopteri > Carangiformes > Carangidae > Trachurus > Trachurus japonicus. The sequence continues at coordinate 2,266,368 of NC_140920.1, read as the reverse complement.
TTTCTTGGTTTCCCTCATCAAACTCATCAAATACACAATACACAATCCAACAACTCCACAACGCTCTGGTGGACAAGTTGTGAGCTGCACATTCACCACGCTATGAGATAATAACACAACGTTACCACACAGAGTTGTTTTAGAGGGAAATTCATGTAAAACCACTGATGCACGTTGCCTTCAGGGACAGTTTTTCATCAACAGTCTCTGCATTTCCCTCTAAAACAACTCTGTCTGGTAACGTTGTGTTATTATCTCATAGCGTGGTGAATGTGCAGGTCACAACTTGTCCACCAGAGCGTTGTTGGATTGTGAGTTTGATGAGGGAAACCAAGAAATCCCATGAGCCTCCGTAGTGTAGCTCTGAGCAACCCTAAATATCCCTTTAATAATTATTCTGATTTTATGAAACCCAAACCGTTTCCCTTATTTTGACTTCAGGAAGTTGGCAACCCGATATACTTTTGTTTTTGTACAAATTAAACAAACGGTGTCTAAAATGTAAAGGTGCTGTTTCCACTTGTTTCTAGTGTTTGTGCTAAGCTAGGCTAACTTTAAGCATTAAGAGTGAATTCCTATTGGTTTCCTGAGGAGCCTTTAGTTTTCAGAGTGTGACCCTGCTGCTCGGCCAACGCTTCTGGAGATCAGGAGGACGACTTGGTCACAACGAACCGGAGCACGTGATGAAAAACCCTGTGACTCCAATTTGCACTTGACTCTCACAGTGTTTTATTACTAACTCGGTCTCCTCCACAAAACTTTATGCAAATGGACGAGGGGAGAGAAAATGAGCCAGGCTGGCTTTAGCCGACATTTTGGAGATAAGGGGGTTTTCATGGCTCCAGATCAGTGAGAAATCCATCAGATTTCTTCAGAGGCTTTTCTCTGCTCAGCTTCCTTCTGTTCTCCAGAAAATCCTGCGGTCAGCACAGTTCACTGGAAGCAGCCGCAGACAGACGGACAGACGGACGAGTGACTCTGCAGAAAAATGTGACTTTTTACATCACTTTACTTTTTAATCCGCGCCGCCCGTGGCTGCCGCATTTCCATTTATATTTTTAGAGGGTCCTGTGGTTGTGCAGTGTCCTGGAGTTTTTTTGGAGAAGGACTCGTTTTCAGGCTCATTTTCAGTCTTTCTCCGGAGAGAAGCAGCTTATTCTGCATCAACGTGACAAATCTGGCCTGGAGGAGAAACTCTTTCTCCGCTTTTTTTTTTTTTTTTTACACATGCACACGTCAGATGTGAAAAGTCAGATTTTAAAAACTGCAAATATATTTCCTGTCTCTCTCTCTCTCTCTCTCTCTCGCTCTCTTCTGCTATCACTCTACGGCTCTCTCCCTTCCTCTCTCTCTCTGTTTATGGCTGCTGACAAAGAGAAATCGAAGCTACTGACCACAGCTTCACCCCCTCCTTTACTTCCCCTAACACACTCACACTCTCAGGCACACACGCTGATGTTTTTGTCTCCAATCTGTCATGTACAGTACTTCCTGTTTCCTCTGAGCTGGAGGGAGGGAAACATTCATCAGTCTGTTTATCCGCGAGGACAGACAAACGATTTTAATGTCAGACTGAAGCTCCAGAGGGACGACCCAGTTCACACCGATGCAGATTCATTTTTTATAATAGACCTGATTTATCCACAGCCACTCAAAGCTGCAGTTAAAATGTATTTTGTTTGATTTAAATATAGCAAAAAAACACAAACTGCAAATTCACAACCAATGCAATAATGGAAACTCAGCTGAGGAAATCCAGGCCTCCAGAGTCAAATACCAAAGTCTTCAACGTCAGGTTTATTTTTTACGGGGCCGGGGGTCGATGGTGCGTCGCCACTGAAGGACGATCTCCTGGAACTTTTCCTGGGGCTAAACGAGTCCCTGCCTCAGGGTCGGTACATAATCAGAGCGGAGAGTGACGCCAACAGAAAGCACAAAAATAGTTTCAAGTTTAGTTTATTTGTCATATACATTAAAAAGTAGGATGTACAGTCAATGCATTGAAATGTAGTCTGCCCTGGCTCACTCTCAACCCTTAAAAAGTAAACAATCAAAAAAAAAATTAAAAACTAATAATGACAGTAGCATAATATAAACAATGACAAGTAAAAAAACAAGCATATACCATAAGAAGCATCAATAAATAAGTCAAACAATCTGCTGATCTGCGACCTACACATTCATTTATTCCTACATTCACAATCATTCACACTCATTTAAAGCAGTCATTATACAATATAAGCCCCAATAAATACATCAATCAATCACTAAGCAGCACTTTTATAGCCCAGCCTTGTTAGAAAGTGTCTCCACTGATGGAACAACAACAACAGTAAGAGCAGTAAAAGAAGACAAGATGTAGGGTAAGTGGACAAACAAAACTATTAAAGAGGAACTTCTGTAGGATTTCCACTTTAACTCAGCTCCATGTCCCTTGTCTCCAGCTCCAGAGTCCTAGTTCTGGTTAAATCAATGACTTGTAGTAGTCCAGCGAGTCTTATATGTTTCTGCCTCTTAAATTTGAACTTCCTTAATGGAAATGGGGCTGTTAACTTCAGTACCTTCAACAAGAAGACAATGAGGGACACTCTCTCCACCATTCCTAAAAACAAAAAAACAAAAAGTAAAACAAAAAATCAACAGCTAGATAAATGTCACCTTTCGGAACTTTATTAAGGTTTCTCCAAATCACAGTAACACAAGTGACAAAACAAGAGGAACAGTATGAAACTAAAATGAGGAGAAAATTAAATATTTGAAAATAGAGATTGACAGGATTAACATCCTCAAAGCTGACAGAGTTAGTGCTGATTTTATAAAATAATGAGGATGACAATCAAGAAAAAATATCTTAGCTCTACTAACTCACTTTCTTTGTTACAAACTCCTGCCGCCACACAGAATAGGTGAAATAAAAGAGAATAACCACAACCCCCAATCCACGCATCCACATAATGACGTAAAAGCTCAATGCGACAATGTTATAAGTCCATACAAATATAAACAAAAGCCAACGGTTTTATGGGTAAAAGAGACAATGTTCACATCTAATACCACTAAGGGTTAAGTTCAGTTCATATTTATCTATAATTCAGTTTTTTCTCAATGACATTTTAAAAAAAACAAAAAAAAATGTCCCTTTAGATGAGATGAACTTGGATTTCAGTCTGACTTTAAAGCGTCTTGAGGTTTTCTCAGCGGCTGATTGGCCGACGTTACAGTGACAGTTTGGAGAGGAAAGCCCACTGATAGGCTCCTCCCCCTCCCCCTCCCTGACCTCAGACTGTACATGCAGCGTCCAATAGGACTTCTGTTTCCTCCTGTTCAACTGTTGATTCACTGTCTCTCAACAGGTTGCATGCTATTGGATGAGGAAGCTAAGTCATGTTGCCATGCCCACCAAACAAACAAACCAACAGTGATGCATGTGTCAGACTAAAACACTGAAGCACTGAAACAAAGATGAAACAGTTTAACTCCCAGTCAGAGGAAGAAGATGAGACCAAACTGTGGTTGAAGCAGGAAGAGGACCTTAATGATCCATGATCAATCAATCAATCAATATTTTTATTTTTACCTCATTCTGTTTGAGTTTCTGTGCATGAAACTGCATGTGACGTTCACATCTGGACTTTCAAAGGCTGTGGTTTGAGGCGACGGAAATTCAAACTAGTTTTTAAAGATTTGTGGGACCGACAAAAAAAAAAAAATCTTCCATGAACATGTAATTATTTGGTTTTTTAATGTGTTCATTATAGATCCCCATTAGTCCCCCAATTTAGTTCATATACTCAATAATATTGATTTAATATTGTATTGAATTTCCATTTATAGAATAAATGTGCAAAAACGTATATAAGTAACCTTATAGAAACTGGATTAATTCCCCATAGTGACATAAATGTCTATAAGGCCATATAAATCTATATGTTAAAGCCTATATTTCAGTATTATTAGACCAGTTTCTTCTGATGTAAAGGAACATTTTTATGCATGTTATTGATATATAAATTGATTATACAGTTAACATAAAATGTTTGAACCATATAAAACTATCTCATACTGTAGCCGTTTTTCTATAGGTATGTAAAATGTATATGTAAATATATGTAGCCTCCATAAATTACAATAATAATAATAGTGAGATATAAACTTTTATTTTCATATTAAATATGTTTGTATAATGCTCAATTTTTAAAACGTATTATTTTAGAGCTGTTTACAAGAGGAGATCATGACCTTTGACTTTAATATAGAGCTAAAAGAACAGTTTACATTACTCTTGACATGAAGACGTGTGTTTATGTCACATAGTATAACATAAACCATAATAACCATGAACCTCGGTTGCCATGTTTGACCCAGAATTGGAAGTGAATTGATTTTAAGCGTGGCCTCTGACCACATCCTTTCTTTTCCCATAAAATGACCTAGCCGAGATGCCCTGCTTGAAAATAAATATATTTATTTAAGTAAAATACAGTTATACTGTTGTAATGGGCAAAGCTGTGCATGATAATATCTGATACTGCAGTAATTATTAGCATTCCTTCCAGTTTGAAACAACATTTTGAATAATGAACATTGACCAAATTTCTACCCCTAATCTGGCAACATATCTCATGGGATACATACATTTCAAAAGCTGCTAAGTAACACCACAAACACAGTTGGAACATTTTTTCTTCATGAGAATGTTTAGACAACTGTTCTAATTCATTTTAGGAATTTATACTGTTGTTTTATTGAAAATAAGTATGATTATTTATTATTTTAGAGCTGTTTACAAGAGGAGATCATGACCTTTGACTTTAATATAGAGCTAAAAGAACAGTTTACATTACTCTTGACATGAAGACGTGTGTTTATGTCACATATTATAACATAAACCATAATAACCATGAACCTCGGTTGCCATGTTTGACCCAGAATTGGAAGTGAATTGATTTGAAGCGTCTCCTCTGTGTCGCAGCCTTCGAACGTCAGACGACGTCTGTGATAAATATAAAACCGGTTTAGCTTCAGACAGAGAGAGAGTGAGACAATGATCTGATTCTGCACCACGATTGGTTGTTCCCTGACCCCGCCCCTCTGCGCTGACAGGACAAGACGAGCGCGCTCAGTCTGAGCAACGTGGCCGGGGTCTTCTACATCCTGATTGGCGGGCTGGGCCTGGCCATGCTGGTGGCGCTGGTCGAGTTCTGCTACAAGTCTCGGATCGAGTCCAGGAGGATGAAGGTGAGTCGAGGCTTCATTCTCCAACTGACTGACAGGTGGTACCTTACCAGGAGAAGGTAGAAGCAGTAGAAGATCAAGTTGTTGTGTAGAATTTTATTAAAAGTGATTGTTAATTGTTTCTTCCATTGTGGTAAAGCATCATATTCAGGGTCCATCACCATCTTACGTAACATCACAATCAAAGACTTTTTCAGGCACAATTCTCTCACATTCAAGGACCAAACTCATCTCGTTTACATAATTTATGTCGTCATTAGTTGGCAGAGTGACCGTATTTTGATTTCCAAAAAAAAAGACACTCAGCTCCACCTCGAGATACTTAAATGATACTTGGAAGTTTCACAAAGATGCTTCAGATAGATAGATAGAGTATGTCTTATCTGTATGGATAGAAAATTCAGCTGTACAAGAAAATGATCTCTCCAAGTCTCCATAACCATAGACATAAATTCAATAAAATAACTCCTATAAGAAGAGTCTGTCCGGTCTCGAACCTGTACCACTGCAGTTTAAACTCACACACTTCAATCAATGAATCAGTGAAGCTGCACACACACAAAGTGCCATCAATTTAAAGGGATAGTTCAACATTTTGTCAAATTGGCCCATTGCCATAATCCCTATAGTCATAGCAGTAGGTTTCGTTACCTTTAATTGTCGTTGCAAGCTATTTTTAGAACGGTGGAGCAGAGCCGTGAGCTGCTCAGAGCTACGCTACTAATGGAGGCTCATTATGGGATTTCTTGGTTTCCCTCCATCAAACTCATCAAATACACAATCCAACAACTCCACAACGCTCTGGTGGACAAGTTGTGACCTGCACATTCACCACGCTATGAGATAATAACACAACGTTACCACACAGAGTTGTTTTAGAGGGAAATTCATGCAAAACCACTGATGCGCGTTGCCTTCAGGGACAGTTTTTCAGGTATCAGTCTCTGTATTTCCCTCTAAAACAACCAAACACAGCCGTGGTTCCTGGTTCCTCAGCCTCCGTCGGAGAGACACCGAGCTCTCAGCTGCTGCTCGTCGTCGGCGTGTGTAAGTGATGAAACGGCGGCCGCCTCATTACAGACGGCAGCGACGGCGGCGGTTTACACTGAGACTTTGATGGGCTCCTCCAAAGGAACAAACAAGTCATTAGAGCCATTTTCTCCTCGGCGGCCGGTCTGTCTGTCTGTGGCTCCGCTCTCCGGCCGGACTTTGTTATTCTCTTCACACACGAGCGTCTGAGCACAAAGCTGTGACATGAAACCGTTTGGCCCACGGCGACGGCTGACACAACCACGTGTGCAGGATTTCATCATCATCATCATCATCATCAGTCGCAGCAGCAGCAGCAGAGTTACCTGCTGCAGGTGGAGGTGGACGAAGGGTTCATCATCAGCATCAGTCATCGATAAATTATTGATGCTTTGTACAAACTTTGTACCGAAAGCCTTAAAAAACAAAAAAAACACTTGATGCTGTAGTGAGAGGAAGTGAGTGTGAGAGTTGTTGTTGTTAAGGTCCATAAAGAATCAGATGGATCAGCAGAATCAATAACAGAATCGGTATCAATAAAATCTCATCAGTTCTCATCCCACAGTCGTACACAGTTAAATACTAATGTCTGCACATTACAACAGGAGATATTAAAGCAGAAGTAAGCAGAATGTTTGTGTTAATCTAAGTCTTAAATAGTTGTATCTTCCGACAGCAATCACTTCTATAGAGTGTTTGGTCTGAAACACGGGTCTGTCAGTCACTCTGCTCTGCTCTGAGCCCAGGAGAAAACTTTCCTTGTATCCTACAACCTTTATCCAATGAGGAGAGAGAACGGCATAAAGGGGCAGTCCTCTCTGTGTGTGCAGCCAAGGGATGCGCCTGAATGTGGTGACGTAGGGACGAGGGCGGGGACTGCTAACTCCATCTGCTTACAGGAAGTTAGCCAAAACCACCGGATCGCTGACTTCTGCTTTAACAAGAAAATCTAAACATTCATTCTGTTAGAGCTAAATATTAGGAAACTAGAGCCTGGAATTGTCCTTTAAAGGACTGCATTTATTTACATTTTATTTAGAAGAATACGGAGCCCCAGATATGACATGCGGGGGAAAAATAATAATTTGTGGCCACGAAATCTAGCTAGATCCTCTCGTTAACTTATTCTGCAGACCTGGTCCGGGCTCGATTCTGGTCAGAGTTTCAGCTTGAAATCGACTAAAAAAGTGTCTTTCACGGCCATTTTCAGAGCTCAACAATGTGCAGCTGTCTTTAGAAATAAATGAGAGGCAGTGAGTTGAGCGGTAAATTACATTTACACTGTAATAATGAATCTCTGCAATGAATGTCTTTGTAGTTCATCCCCAGCCTAAATAAAACACTACCATACTATCCCTGTCCATTGTGTGACAGCGTGACTGTTCCTGTTTGAGAAGGTCAGTCGATTTGGAATAATATACTATTATGTTTTAGTATTTCGTCCGCACGTTATACCTATTTCGTGGGAACTAATTAGTATTTCGTGGCCCCAATTTTTTTTTTTTTCCCGCATGTCATATCTGGGTCTCCGTAGAGAATACAATTCAATTACAATTCTTTATTTAATTATTTATTTAAACTTGATACACATTTACCAATGATCCAAACATGTTATTTAATAATAAAAGACTGTGTTCAATGGAAACGTTGTGTTTCAAAACAACACGTTTCAGTGATATTTCAGACTGAACCTTTCCCCTTCTCTCTGTCTCACAGGAGCTGATCGACGCCGCCATGATGAGCACCAGCCTCGGTGGGATGGGAGGAGGAGGAGGAGGAGGAGGAGGAGTGGCGGTGGTTGGAGGAGAAAGAGAAAGAGAAAGAGGAGAAAGAGGAGGAGTGTCGGGACTGGGAGGAGAGAACGGACGTGTGGTGGCGCACGACTTCCCCAAAGCCGGAGCTCAGGGTTTACCCTGCATGAGCAAGGCAGCCGGCCTGGGACTGTCCTCCACCGGCATGTGATCAAACCCAGAGCTCTGATTGGACGCTGCGCTCTCACCTGTCTGTCTGTCAGTCTGTCGCTGAGGAAGGTAAGGAGAGACGGAGGGAAAAGAAAGAATAAAATAATATAGAGAGGGAAGGAGAAGGAGAAAGAGAGAATGAAAAGGAAGGAAGAGAGGAAAGAAAAAAGAGATGCAGAAAAAGAAAAGGATAGCGGGAAGAGAGGGATGGAAATGAGAGGAAGAGGATGGATGGAGAGATGAAGAAAGGAGGGATAAAGGGTGGGAGAAAAAGGGATGGAGGAGAGGAAAGAGGTGGATGAAGATCAGATATATCAAGAAGAGATGAAAGGAGGAGGGAAAAGGAAGAAATGTGGATTAGTGAAGAAGATGAAAGGAGATATTAAGAAATAAACGAGGGAGTAAAGACAGGATGAGAGGAAAAGGGAGAGATGATGAAGGAGAAGTTGGATTGAATGGACGATCAGAAAAGGAGAAAGGAGGGAAATCCGTCCGACAGGCCGACAGAAGGACGAGCGTTCACGTTCACGTTCACCCTCGGACGAACGGAGCTCTGGTGGACGGATGCACCTGAACACACCACGGAGCTCCTGCCAGACGAGCACCAGGGCTTAACGAACCTTTTCTAACGACGAGCGCTGTCTTAAACCGAACTCCTCCTCCTCCTCCGCAATAACACGGCCTGAGGTGGCCACAGAGGGGGGAGGGGCTTTTTAACTCTGAAGACTGAATCAATGATCACTGCACCCTCCTCTTCCTCCCCCTTCACCCTCCTCCTCCTCCCCCCTTCACCCTCCTCTTCCTCTCTCTTCACCCCCCTCTTCCTCCCCCACTCCTCCCCCCTCCTGTCCAGCAGTAACACTGAGCTTGGTCACGTTTTCACACTAGAAGCCACTTTGATATCGGAGAGTTTGAGCATGTCGACGTTTTAAAGCTTTTTTTTCTTTCTTTTTTTTTTCCTCTGATCACTGCACTGCAAAAACTCAAAATCTTTCCAAGAATATTTGTCTTATTTCTTGTCAAAATGTCTCATTTCTAGTCAAAACTAATCTCTTTCCACTTAAAATAAGGCTCATCATCTAAAAATTTACTGTTCTTTAGACAATTTTCATTTGTTTCAAACTAATTTTCAATTGAAATAAGTAGAAAATCTGCCAGTGAAAGCAGGTTTTTTGTGCTTGTAGCCTAATAAGAAAGAAAAACTTGCTCCACTATCAGATTTTTCTACTTATTTCAAGTGAAAATCTGCTTGAAAGAAGTAAAAAGTGTCTAAAAACAAGCTACTTTTAATGTGAAAGAGATTAGTTTTGCCTAGAAATGAGACAAATATTCTTGGTAAGATTTTGAGTTTTTGCAGTGATGATGTCACAGCTGAGACGACACCGGAGTCACATGATTCGTTCAGGCACAACTTTGTTTTGATTGATTGATTGTTTTTCTCTTTTTGCTTCATGAGAAGTCGACGTTTGATCATCAACAACAATGACACAAAAACAAAAAAAGTCCATCACCGTCTCTCAGAGTCGAAGCCGACGTCTTCGTTTCTTCAAACCCTCAAGAAAGTGAAAAAGAAAATGTCACAGGAAGGAGCCGAGTTTAATATTCTGTCAACTAATCAATCAATAAATCAATTAACCAATCAATAAATCAATTAACCAATCAGAATCTGAGCTAGAAAACAGTTTAACATTCAGCCAGCGACTTACAGTGTAAATATATTGTAATACACTGGTTTCCACTGGTTCTACTCAGTAACTAAGTACTTTTACTTAAGTATATTCACCTGTTATTTGTTCTTTATTGCTTCTCTGCATCTCCGTGAAGTACTTTTACTCTGAAGCATATTTTTAATCAGTAAATGAAAGTTCTTTTATTTTGAAAATGCCTGCAGGAAACAAACAAAACTGTCGTAGCTTTTGTTGAGGTCGGAGTCAAAATCATAAACTAGTGCTGCTCCGAAAGAATAATAGAAGGAATAGAGATAAAAATAGGACATGAATATAGGTGTAAAATATAAGACTTAATGTTCTATAATTATAATATAGATACAAGAACTAATAAATACGTGAGGATTTGAGTTTTAAGATGCACTCATTGTTCATTTAAAGGGACATTGTGTAACTTCTCCTGTTATCTATTCACGAAAATTGATTATTTGGTTCTTCAGTCTGTTTTTCATTAACCAGTAATCCCCCCCATCAACAAAGTGAAGTGTTCCTTTCAGCTCTGAATGAGCCGTTCATATCATTCATATCTCCATGGAGCGGGTAAGCTCGGTGCTGCTGCCATGTGGTGTCGCCATGTTTTTACGTTCAGTGGCAGTGTGACGGTAGGAAACCACACTGCAAAAACTCAAAATCTTACCAAAAATATTTGTCTTATTTCTAGTTTTCTAACAAATCAAATTATACTCAAAATAAGACTCGTCACATTAAAAGCAGCTTGTTTTTAGACACTTTTTACTTCTTTCAAGCAGATTTTCACTTGAAATAAGCAGAAAAATCTGATAGTGGAGCAAGTTTTTCTTTCTTATTACAAGCACAAAGAACTTGCTTTCACTGGCAGATTTTACTTTATAGGTGATGATGTGGAAAGAGTTTAGTTTTGACTAGAAATTAGACATTTTGACAAGAAATAAGACAAATATTCTTGGAAAGATTTTGAGTTTTTGCAGTGCACGGAAACTCAGCGGAGACACCGCAGCTGTCGGCTCAGTCACCGCGGTAACGCAGTGAGGAGGAATGGAGCGTTACACTGATGCTGCATTCACCTGCAGTCGGGCAGACGGCCGTCGCTAACAAACCAGATGTCATTTTAGTCACAGAAGTCCAGAGAAAGCCGGTAAAACAATACCACATCGCCATGACAACATATTGTCACGTGTATTGTTTTGCCTCGTGCTGACGGACCACTTGTTTACATAGAGGCTTGTTTAAGCCTGTCGTCCGTCTGCCGTCTGCCCAATTTCAGGTGAATGCAACATGAAAAATACCATTGAGTTGCTTGTGATATACAACCACAACGCTAGATGGGAGGAATTCTTACACAATGTACCTTTAATGGAGATGATGCAACGCTCCTCTTCCCTCTGTTTGCACAAAGACGGGAGCTGTGGGCGGAGTCATCGCATCCTGCAAGACCAATCAAAACGTACGCACTAACTATTAACGCATGACGTACAAGAACACCGGCCGTGTTGTTTGCATGTTAAAGGGGAACTATGCAAGATTTTTTTTTTTTTTGTACCTTAATTAAACAGCTTCTTAGTAACTGTGATGTGAGTTAAATGAGTTGTGTAACTAGTTCCAGGGAGAATGGAGCGTCTCTTGGCTGAAAACCAACCTTGTAGCCTAAGATCAGAGCCTCCGACCCGGTGTCCCAGCTCTCGTCTCCATGGCGACACCGCCACACAAACGTTAAACACGCTAACCCGTAACCTGTAATCTCTTGTTGATGACAGATAAGACTACACAGATATACACATGGTAACATGGTAGATGATGATGATGATGATGATGAGTCTCGGCCTCTTTATAAACCCTCACACACTGCAAAAAAAAATATTTGTCTTATTTCTTGTCAAAATGTCTCATTTCTAGTCAAAACTAATCTTTTTCCACTTTAAAGAAGACTCATCACCTAAAAATTAACTTGTTTTTAGACAATTTTCACTTGTTTCAAACTAATTTTCACTTGAAATAAGTAGAAAAATCTGCCAGTGAAAGCATGTTTTTTTGTGCTTGTAATAAGAAAGAAAAACTTGCTCCACTATCAGATTTTTCTACTTATTTCAAGTGAAAATCTGCTTGAAAGAAGTAAAAAGTGTCTAAAAACAAGCTACTTTCTATGTGATGAGTCTTATTTTAAGTAGAATGAGATTTGTTTTGACTGGAAATAAGACAACTATTCTTGGTAAGATTTTGAGTTGTTGCAGTGCAGTTGTGTTTCCTCCTGTATTCCTTCGTCTAAACAATGAAAATCACCAGCTGTCGTTTCCAAAAATCACAATTTGGAGAAAAAAAACCTGCAAAAAAACCGAACAAACACAGAGAGAAGCAGATGTTTGTGATGTCAGAGGAGTTTGAGGCGACGTCATCGAAGAGGAGAAAACACGATCAGGGAGTTTTTCCTTCTCGACCGACGGTGACGTGGCGTTCACTGACCCTCGTAGAACAGAAACCTGTTCACACAAGCTCCACCGATACTTTTTAAATATCCTCAGAAACATAAAGCGCTCGCACCCCCCACCCCAACCCCCCTCCCGGTCGCCGCGGTGACCAATCAGCTGCCTCGGTTGGTCCAGTGTTTCTGCATCTCTTTCTCCTGCATCTTCTCCCGGCGACACGACGAGAACTTTTTATACAAACGTCAGGAATCAATCAGTCGTCCACATTTGTATGATGTTAACGAACCGTGCCAAGCTCCACCTGTAAATAAAGTTCTTTATGGGTTTATAATCTTTTGAGTTTGTTGATTACATTCAGATCAGTAACTCTATTTAAATAAAAACTCAGACATCATCTCGATTCGTGTCATTTCTTCTGTTGACAAAACGGTGATTAAGGTTCAAGTCACTTCAGTTGATCCACAGTTTCTTTAAAACCTTCACTTCCTCAGTTCAGGTGTGAAAGTCACTTCTGAGATGATCTGGACCAGATGTGACCATGTTGAAGGACGGACCACTTCACTGACTCATTATGAACTGAAAATATTTTATTATTTCAAATAAAACATGACACTTAATTTCATTGTAAGTATGAAACAGTAAGGCCGCTCATGGAAAACAAAATGAGAGGAGGGAGTTTTTCTTTTCATTATGCACTAGTCTGTGAGAATAAAGTCTGCTCTGCTCAGTTGTTTTATCCTGCATCCGAGCGCGACTGCTGTGTTCACGTCTGAACCAAATGTAGCCAATGTCATATCTGGCCCTCTGCGTTGTGTTTCTCACGGCCTGCCCTAGGTGGGGTTCGATCCCACGACCTCCCGCACCTGAGGCGACGATGCTAACCTCTTCACCAAGAGGTTGGCAACCGCTTGGCAGGTTGGTTAGCACGTCTTTTATGGGTGGAGTGAGTGCACATCCGTTACACAAACAAACCAATCTTTGTGGTCAAACACTTCCTGTTTCAGAACAACTGCTCCAAACAAGCCACTGGTCTGAATACATACACCCTTGGTTGCAAAGACCAGAGAGCTCAAACCGAGGATGAGGTGAAACCGTTTTGGTACAGAAACAGCTGATGGTGAACTTGTTGATCAATCAGACTGATCTTAAAACACAAAACCAGAAGTGGATCCGTAGTATTTCCCAAAGTTTGAGAGAACTGTGGAGTTGTGCAGACGGCGTGAGGAGCAAACAGAAACCCAGAACCTGTGGGTTTCCATCTTCTACCTACTTTAAGGTTTTGCAGAGAGAGAGAGATGTTGGGCCTCCACCGTGATGATGACTCTGGTGTGACGGGAGTGAAAAGTTCATTGTGTCTTGAGTCACAGTCACAGAACAAACTGTTTCTCTTCAGGTGAGTTCAGGTGTCACTGTAAAGCCAGGCAGTTCATTTGTGTTTCAGTTGTTGAAATATTTTTCAGAGAAAATGAAGCAGCAGCAGAAAACCGACACTGTTCATGAACAGTTGGTTTCTTCTCCTTCTTCACTGCAAAAACTCTAAATCTTTCCAAGAATATTTGTCTTATTTCTTGTCAAAATATCTCATTTCTAGTCAAAACTAATCTCTTTTCACTTAAAATAAGACTCATCACGTAAAAATTTACTTGTTTTTAGATCATTTTCACTTGTTTCAAACAAATTTTCACTTGAAATAAGTAGAAAAATCTGCCAGTGAAAGCAAGTTTTTTGTGCTTGTAATAAGAAAGAAAAACTTGCTCCACTATCAGATTTTTCTACTTATTTCAAGTGAAAATTTGCTTGAAAGAAGTAAAAAGTGTAAAAAGCTACTTTTTAACGTGATGAGTCTTATTTTAAGTAGAATGAGATTTGTTTTTACTAGAAATGACATTTTGACTAGAAATAAGACAAATATTCTTGGTAAGATTTTGGGTTTTTGCAGTGTTCTTTTACTCTTCACCTCATCGATCTCTCTGATGTCTTCCTCATTTCTCTCTGCAACTTTTCCTTCTCTTCTCTTCTTTCTCTTCTCTTCCCTTCACAGAAACTCTCATTACCCTCGTCTCTCTCTCTCTCTCTCCGTCCTGGTTTCTCTTCATTAGCTTCCTCTGCTCTTCGCCGAGCTCACAGCTACAGTAGGAACCTTCGTTTAGGGGCTGGGCGTCCTGAGGGGGGGGACATCATATCACGTAACACCTCATTACACTCACAGAGACAGACGGGGGCTGAGACAAAGCTGACAATTAACGCCAGAAAAGCCCCGATTAGGACTCTGTGGCCCATTAGCTTCTCCTGGGAGCCGCTCGGACAGCGAGGAGGAGGAGGAGGAGGAGGAGGAGGAGGAGGAGGAGGAGGAGGAGCTGGGGCCCTGAGGGGCTGTAGTGCCGGCAAAACACCAGACCATCGTTTACTGCAGAAAAACAAAGCGTGTGAAGAAAACAAGTAGAGTGAGATGAGTTCACAGACAGAAGAATAAAACCAGACGTTTTGTTTTTGTTCTTCAAAAGGTTCAGGGATTGAAACAGACCACATCAAAAGGCCACGGATCGTAGTCATCTGAACCTTTGATTATGTTTAAGTCAAGTCAAACCAAAAAACTTGGTGTTGACAAAGTGTTTTTGCAAGTTTCACCATAAAAACATAAAAAGTACAATCTGAAGATGAAGCTGAGGCAGAAACGTTGTTAAAATGTGGTGAACATCTGCAGTTGTCACATTGAAAACAGCTGATTTGGTGTCTCCCTATTATTATTGTATCATCAGTGTACTGGCATATCATGTCGTGGACAGGGACGGTTTGTGGCGTTTGAACGCAACTCCAACACAAAAGCCACCGCGTGGTAGCTACTTCTTTTAGTCGTTTATTTCCAAAGCAGGTTAAAAAAAACATAGAAAAACTTGATTTCGTATTGATAATAAATTCCAAAGAATAACGAAAAAACCACAGAATCAACAAATTGAGTAACTCATCATAAACAATAGATGTGGTCAAAAACGATATTCAACCACAGTCTTCCACCCCCAATGACGTGTATTCAAGTAATGTGATGCTACAGTGACGCAATAAATTTCTACAAAAATAAATGACCAAACCAAATTATATAAACGTAACCGATGTTTGTGATGTGTGCAACAAATAAAAATTGTGGTTTAAATACTTTAAATGGCTACAACAATCAGAACAGACATGTTCCAACCTCCTTTCATTTTTAATAGAGGGAGGACGATATCTGACAGAAGTCTCAGTTATCAGGACGATAGAGGCTGAAAACATAGGCCTACTATTTTCATGTAGAGTGGGAAACACAGTTTTGTTTTAGTAAATTTAAAGAATGAATGTCACAAAACATGAGTTGCTCTCGGCCATTTTCATTTTGTGTAAGTAGCTCCCAGAGGAAAACAGGTTGCAGAGCCCTGATCAAAGACCTCATTCAGATCTGCAGGGCAAATCCGATCAGAATCCGATCTTACTGACCGACAGTCAACTTTACATATTTGATATATTGGTTTCTATGGTGACAGGCCACACCCAGAATAAAACAAACACAACGGACGGCAGTGAACTGTGCCTGTGTCGTTGGACGATGTAATGTGGCGCTCACATCCTTCCACCAGAGCCCGGACTGTTTGATGAAGCAGAAGAAACATCGGTTTTTGTTTTTGTTTTATCTCCTTATTGCTTTTTACGGTCTCTTTGTCAATGTTTTGTCTCTTTATTGTCGTTGACAGTCTCTTTGTCAGTGTTTTGTGTCTCTTTATTATTGTGTACAGTCACTTTGTTGGTTTTTTGACGATGTTTTCAGTCTCATTGTCATTGTTCTGTGTCTTTTTATTGTCGTTTTCGGTCTCTGGACAGTGTTTTATGTCTTTTTATTGTCGTTTACAGTCTCATTGTCATTGTTTTGTGTCCTTTAATTATTGTTCACAGTCTCTTTGTTGTTTTTTTGTGTTTCTGGACAACGTTTTGTCATTAAAGTTTTTTATTTTATTTTTTATGTAAACATGTACAAACAGACAGTATTGTTTTCAGGTACTATTATATATAACGGCCCATGATAAATGCTCATATTTGAAACAACCAACCTAAACATTCATCAGTTACATTCACATCAGTGCAGTCAGTCATCACATTGGGTTAGGGTTAGGGTTACATCCTGGACAACGTTTTGTGTCTTTATTATTGTCATTTTCAGTCTCTTTGTCATTGTTTTGTGTCCCAGAGCTGCACAATGTGTTGTAGTGAATGAATAACATACAATAGTTGCTCTTTAATGAAGACAAAACCACAGAGTGAGACCAGACTCGTGGTCCACATCCAGGTCCAGACTGGAGACGTGAACCTGGTCCGATGAGGATGAGGATGAGGATGAAGATGAAGATGAAGATGAGGATGAAGATGCTGCAGGTTCCTCTGATCTGCATCAGCTCAGTAATTAGAGTTTCTGAGCCCAGACCATAATGAGAATCAAAGCGTCGTATTATATCTGCTGCTGCTGCTGATAAGGAAAAGTTGCTGCAAACCGAAAGTCATAATTACATTCTGAGCACTTTGATTGGCTGTCAGACAAACTCTCTCTCTCTCTCTCTCTCTCTCTCTCTCTCTCTCTCTCCATCCGCTGGTCTCACATCTGTGTTTGATGGTCATTAAAAAAAAACAAAACCAACAACCCATAATCCTCTCTGAGAGGTCGCAGCGGCCGCCTGGCAGACGGCATCGTGATGAATGACGTCGTGTGTGTGTGTGTGTGTGTTTGCGCTGCTTTTTCCCCGTAGAAAGAATGTGACAGAAGCTGAATTGAGAGTATAAAGTGCAGAAAATACTAAAAATCCGCCTTAAATTAATCAGATTCAATTCTCTGTGTCTCCTTTAACCCTGAGCTGTGAACTCTGACACAGATTAAATTAATTTTAACAACATAAAGTTAATTCTGTTTCCTTCTTACTGACATTTAAACAAGACTCAAACCTACGGAAGCCCAGAAAGGCCTGTCATCTCATGGTGTAGTTAGTATACTTTATCTATCTTTATTCTATTCTATTTTATTCTATTGTATATATAGCCTAAATCCTAACTTGTATGTAGTATATGTATATTTAGTATATAGCAGCAGAATATTTTTAAATTTATTCTATTTTGTTTTATTTTATCTGATCTAATCTAAATTTTTAACACTACTTTTTAAATTATTTTTTTGTAGCCTACCTTTTGTGTTTGCACCTGATATCATGTCCTAAGTTCCTTGTGTTGTAAAGTGACTTTTACTTCTTGGCATTAAAAACATTTCTGATTCTGAAGTTTGTTCTGTCGTCAGGAGAGAAACATAAACAAAAACAAAGTGCTTATACTGTCTCATTATCTCGGGAATAACAAAAATAATAGAATAACAAAAGTATTATTTAAAAGAAATCTCTCTCTTGATAATATCCCTTTATCTCAGAATTTAAAATGTTTAATAAAATATATATTTTTACTGCCCCAAATATGATAATATCTCAGAATAACAATAAATTAAGTAAATGAATTAATTATTATATTATATTATATTATATTATATTTACTTCCTTTATTTCACTATCATACCATTATTATTGATGTAAGTATCATCTGTAATTTCCCAGCTTGGGATCAATAAAGTCTATCTATCTATCTATCTATCTATCTATCTATCTATCTATCTATCTATCTATCTATCTATCTATCTATCTATCTATCTATCTATCTATCCATCCATCCATCCATCCATCCATCCATCCATCCATCCATCCATCCATCCATCCATCCATCCATCCATCCATCCATCCATCCATCCATCCATCCATCTATATTATTAATTCATCATATGTATGTGAATGTAAGTTTGGGTGTCTGTGTGTATGAAATAAAAACCCAATTATTAAAAAAGAAAAAGAATGAATAATTATACAATAGGATAATTTTCTCATGATATCTCAGAATAACAGGGTAAAGACATATTTGCAATGGCCCTTCTCAGCCTCCATACAAACCAGCTGGGGGACTATATTCTGCGGCGGATGAATCCACGTTTGATGCTGAGTGTGTCAGAATAAAGAATAAAGCACAGCAGATGTTTAATGTGTGTGTTTATTAATGATAAAATCTGGAAGTTGTGCGACACTGAACGATCAGCTTCGTCATCGTAAAGTTCATGAGGAGGTTTTGGACGTTCACACCGTTGTTGCCTAGACAACCACCGACCATAACGAGCTCCCCAGGGAGATGGGAAACGTCATGAGCTCATGAATATTCAGATGTTTTCACTGATGAGGTGAATCCAGGTGAGACACGTTATTATTGGAATTTCTGAACACCAATTAGCTCACAGCAGGGGGGCGGGGCCACAGCAGGGGGCGGGGCCATAAGCTCCAGGTGTCTGAGGGGTGTGTGTGTGTTACATTTATTATGTGAGGTGTGAGTAATGCTAATGTTCACACACACACACACACACACACACACACACACTTGTAAATCTATCTTTGTGAGGACATGGCATTGACATAATGTATTCCCTTTAGCCCCTTACCCTAACCTTAACCATCCAAAACAAATGCCTAAACTTAACCATTACTCTAAACCTATTTTAAACCTAATTATAACCTAAACTTAACCATTACACTTAACCTAATTTAAACCTAATTATAACCATTACTCTAAACCTGATTATAACCTAAACTTAACCATTACTCTAGACCTAATTTAAACCTAATTATAACCTAAACTTAACCATTACACTTAACCTAATTTAAACCTAATTATAACCTAAACTTAACCATTACTCTAAACCTCATTTAAACCTAATTATAACCATTACTCTAAACCTAATTATAACCTAAACTTAACCATTACTCTAAACCTCATTTAAACCTAATTATAACCATTACTCTAAACCTGATTATAACCTAAACTTAACCATTACTCTAGACCTAATTTAAACCTAATTATAACCTAAACTTAACCATTACACTTAACCTAATTTAAACCTAATTATAACCTAAACTTAACCATTACTCTAAACCTCATTTAAACCTAATTATAACCATTACTCTAAACCTAATTATAACCTAAACTTAACCATTACTCTAAACCTGATTATAACCTAAACTTAACCATTACTCTAGACCTAATTTAAACCTAATTATAACCTAAACTTAACCATTACTCTAGACCTAATTTAAACCTAATTATAACCTAAACTTAACCATTACTCTAGACCTAATTTAAACCTTATTATAACCTAACGTCTTAACCCTCAAACCCTCATGATGTGATCAGAAAGGCCTGTCATCTCATGGTGTATTCTGTATGCTGTAACTATCTTTATTCTATTCTATTCTTACCCTAACCTTAACCATCCAAAACAAATGCCTAAACTTAACCATTACTCTAAACCTAATTATAACCTAACGTCTTAACCCTCAAACAGCCCTTGGAAAAAGTGAGGACCAGCCAAAATGTCCTCACTTCCCAAAAATGTCCTCAGTCTGTTGGTTAAAAACTTGTTCCGGTCCTCACAACGTAACATGTACAAGAACACACACACACACACACACACACACACACACACACACACACACACACACACACACACACACACACTCAGCTGTGCAGTCAGGTGCTGTCATGACGTCACAGTGACACCTGGTGGTCGTCTGGAGAACAGCAGCTCTGAGGGGATTTTCAAAATAAGAGTTCACAACAACAACAAAATAACTATTGTACATTCAACTTTTGTGTTGGAGATGACGACAAAATAAAGACAGTGATTGAGAACTGGTCATGATGTGATGATCTATACAGCTCTGGAAAACATGAAGAGACCACTTCAACATGATCAGTTCCTCTGGTTTTACTGTTCATAGCTCTGTGTGTTTGAGTAAAATGACACTTTTGTTTCATTCTATAACCTACTGACAACATTTCTCATCATTTAGAGCATTTATTTGCAGAAAATAAGGTCAAAATAATAAAAAACATTCCGTAAATTACCGTATAATGCAAAGAAAACAAGTTCATATTCATTTTAAAACAACACAACACTACTTAGGAAGAAGTTTAGAAATCAAAATTGGTGGAATAATCCCAAATTTTAAACGCAACAGTGTTTTTTTAAATTATTTTTCTAATAATCTTTCTTCCTCATTAAATATGATTTGGTTCAGGTGGTCAGCTAAGTAGAGTGAGGTTCAATAGACACTGGAATCGATGGCTGCCACATGTAGAGATAAGGCTGGTTTATTAACAACATTTTGGAGTGGTCTGCTGTATTTATCACATTTGATTTAAAAACAAGTGACAGTGAGTTAGAATGGAGAAGAATAACACCAATAAAACTAACGCTGATCGTTGGCTGGACTTTATTGAAATGATCTGAATGCTGAAAAATATAGATGGATATTATATCATGGACTGTATATAAAAGAGATAGATATACATTATACATAGTACAAAAACCAAACAGCAGCAAACAAGCAGAAACCAGACGAGGTCGATGTTTAAAGTTTACATTTAATAAATCCTGTGAATTTACATCAATAATAAAAAATGTGCTGCATCATACAAAACAACAGCAGCTGCAGGAAGCAGAGTGAAACTACAGGACAGTTCAGCACAGTCACATGTTCAGACCTTTACTGATACTGATCATCGATTGATCAGCGACTGGAACTTAAAATAATTACACAAACACAAAGAACATGTTTGTTCCTGAGCTTCATAAACTGAGTCTTCAGCAGAAGAAACACACACACACACACACACACACACACACACACAGCAGCGATATAGAAATGTTTCATGTATCATATATATTGAGTTATATGGGTCAGTGACGTGATGCAACACAGTTTCATGTGGTGTAACACGTATGTTTTCATAAAAATCTGAATATTTACAGGAAAAACAAATGTGGAAAAAATGCAACTCCATGTTTCTTAACAAATTTTACATAATTTGTCACATTATTTTTTTTAAAAGCAGTGTTTTTAGGATATGTTCTGTTCAAATTTAAATACAGAAGAAATACAGCAAAAAATCAATTTCAATTAAATGTTTTCAGAAGAAAGTATATTTGATAGGTACACACTACACTTATTATTATATGGTGAGACACTACAGGCAAAAACACTGTTTTTTCATGCACTGTTCAATTTTGAGATTTTGGGCTATTTTTCTTCCTTAACATGCATTCTTTCAGAAAAATCAAAAGAAATGGTAGAAAATCCACATTAAGGTTTTTATTTTACTTCATTTTGTCTCTTTCGTCAGTAGATTTCTCCTAAATTCACTAAAAGTTACAACATTTTATTCCTAAAAACAGGGCGAAATTTGATTTTTTTTTTTTTTTTTAGGGCTGGTGACACTATTTTCTCATTTACAGAGTGATAAAAAAGAGATATCCACAATCTCCTCTGTAAAAACTTCTGACTCTAATATGTCAACAAAATAAAACAAGAATTTTGAAAGTAGCTTTATCCATTGTTCAGATTTCTGTTCTGGAAATGTATGCAAAGTAGCGCATATTTCATTAGATATCGCCTCATTTACATATTTAAAGATAAAATTTGACAAAACTTGTAATACAAAACATATTTGTCTTAATGTGAGTGATAAACTTGGGAAGTTTCATGGTGATATCTGTTAGTTCAATTTTTTACCCTATTCACCTGTAGTGTCTCATCTTAAATCTGGTCCACGATTTCATTTGTTCTGTAACGTTACAGATAAAAGTTAAATACTTGAGTGACTGTGTGTGTGTGTGTGTGTGTGTGTGTGTGTGTGTGTGTGTGTGTGTGTGTGTGTGTGTGTGTGTGTGTGTGTGTGTGTGTGTGTGTGTTTCAGCTGCTTCATGGACTTCAGCCTCAGCACAGAGGAGAAATGAGGAAACCGTTCACACACAGTTTTAAACAGCAGCAGCGATTTGTTCATCACAGCTCGATCATCAACACAGAGAATAAAGAGAAACGTCTTTCAGATGTTGAACCAACACATTCATATGATATTTTCTGCTTTTCTGTGTCTAAACATGAAATTTAATAAAACATTGTTTGGTTTTCGAGTCTTTGAACACCACAAAGTTCATTTTTTACCTGTTGTCTGATGTTATTTGAGGCGAACGATTAAGAATTAAATGAAAAAATGAATCTGCAGATCAATCTATTAGACTACCACAAGACTACTTTTTGATCTGTGCAACTATTATTATCTTAATTGATCAACTGAACAGTTATTTTCTTGATTCATCTTTTGAAACATCAGTGAAAAAGATTCCTGATACTGATCTGTACGGTTTTAGGAGTGGAGGAATATCATAATAAACACTGTATTTACTGTCAAACAAGAGCAAGCGAGTCTCACACACATGGAGAACAGTAAGGGAAGTCCAAAAAAAGAAAAAATCCTCCTTGTTCTTGGAGTCGAATCTGAACTCACAGACAATAAAACATTATGTTCAGAGAGAGACTGAAACTTCCTGTGATTATCTCTGATGTCAACCTTTACGACAATTACATTCATTATGTCTTCTTTTTTACTATTCAGCGTTGTCTACTTCTTTTTTAACAGACACATGTTGACTTCTGCAGGGAAACTGCGCTGTAGTTAAAACATGTCAAGGTAACGTCAAAGAATTACGTGTGTATGTCTGTTAAAAAAAAAGAAAGAAGTAGAAAACGCTGTGAACAAAACGAACCAAAACCTGCTTAAAAATCTGAGAATCTACAGGTTTTAAAGGGACATTGTGTAACTTCTCCGGTTATCTATTCATGAAAATCGATTATTTCGTTCAAAAGTCTGTTTTTCATTAATCAGTAACGCAGTGAGGAGGAACGGAGCGTTACACTGATGCTGCATTCACCTGCAGTCGGGCAGACGGCCGTCGCTAAAACAAACCAGATGTCATTTTTTTAGTCACAGAAGTCCAGAGAAAGACGGTAAAAAAACGATACCACATCACCATGACAACATATTGTCACGTGTATTGTTTTGCCTCGTGCTGACGGACCACTTGTTTACATAGAGGCTTGTTTATGCCGTTACGTGCAAGGGGGCGGTCGTCCGTCTGCCGTCTGCCCAATTTCAGGTGAATGCAGCATGAAAAATAAGATGGAGTTGGTTGCGATATACAACCACAACGGATAGATGGGAGGAATTCCTACACAATGTACCTTTAAAGTTTCTGTGTCAAAATGAACCCAATGACACTGTGTGTGTGTGTGTGTGTGTGTGTGTGTGTGTGTGTGTGTGTGTGTGTGTGTGTGTACATTGTAAATGATCCGTGTGACCTGACTGAAGACAGTAAAGATCGTTGACGTCTTCAGCTTCAGTTAAAAACGCTCTCAGATGACACGACGAGTCTCCTGAGACCAACAAACCCACTGTAGCTTATTATTTATTCACATCACATCACCACAGGGTTTCAGGTTGGTGTCGTCAGTCTACGGCGACTCAGGAGGGACAAGAAGCTCCTCCCATTAACTCCTTCTAGTCTGGGTCTGAACAACTAAACACAACTGTATGACACCGACCTCATCGTTTAGAGGTCTGTTTGATGAAGAAACATCGGTTTTGTTTTTGTTTTATCTCCTTATTGTCGTTTTCAGTCTCTTTGTCATTGTTTTGTGTCTTTTTATTATTGTGCACAGTCTCTTTGTTGGTTTTTTGTGTCTCTTGACGATGTTTTCAGTCTTTTTGTTGCTCTTTACAGTCTCTTTGTCATTGTTTTGTGTCTTTTAATTATTGTTCAGTCTCATTGTTGGATTTTTGTGTCTCTTTATCATTGTTATGTGTTTTTTAATTGTCGTTTACGGTCTCATTATTGTTTTTTTGTGTCTCTAACAATGTTTTCAGTCTTTTTATTGTCGTTTTCAGTCTCTTTGTCATTGTTTTGTGTCTTTTTATTGTCATTTTTAGTCTCTTTGTCATCATTTTGTGTTTCTTTACTGGTACAATAGTCTCTTGGTTGGTTTTTTGTGTCTCTCTACAATGTTTTCAGTCTTTTCATTGTCGTTTCTAGTCTCTTTGTCATTGTTTTGTGTCTTTTAATGATGGTTTACAGTCTCATTGTTGGTTTTTTGTGTCTCTAACAATGTTTTGTGTCTTTTTATTGTCATTTTTAGTCTCTTTGTCATCATTTTGTGTTTCTTTACTGGTACTTATAGTCTCTTGGTTGGTTTTTTGTGTCTCTGGACAATGTTTTCAGTCTTTTTATTGCTGTTTACAGTCTCTTTGTCATTGTTTTGTGTCTTTTAATGATGGTTTACAGTCTCATTGTTGGTTTTTTGTGTCTCTGGACAATGTTTTCAGTCTTTTTATTGCTGTTTACAGTCTCTTTGTCATTGTTTTGTGTCTTTTTATTGTCACTTTCAGTGTCTTTGTCATTGTTTTGTGTCTTTTAATTATATGGTGACAGTCTCTTTGTTGGTTTTTGTGTCTCTTGACGATGTTTTCAGTCTTTTTATTGCTGTTTTTAGTCTCTTTGTCATCATTTTGTGTTTCTTTACTGGTACTTATAGTCTCTTGGTTGGTTTTTTGTGTCTCTGGACAATGTTTTTCAATCTTTTCATTGTCGTTGTTAGTCTCTTTGTCATTGTTTTGTGTCTTTTAATGATGGTTTACAGTCTCTTTGTTGGTTTTTTGTGTCTCTGGACAATGTTTTCAGTCTTTTCATTGTCGTTTTCAGTCTCTTTGTCATCGTTTTGTGTCCAGGAGCTGCACAATGTGGGTGGTGGATGAAATGTGTTTTGCTCAGTGACCTGAAACATCAAACTGAACTTGCCTGGACCTTGAAATAAAATAAAAATAAAAAACAAAGTGCACTACAGTTACAGTATCAGTCAGAGAGAAAAGGACTACAAACTGAGCAGGAAACAGGAAACAGGAAACGGACCTGTGACTCCGCCCACTTCCTGCCGTCTCAGCTGATGATGAAGACTCTGGGCCCTTCCTCTCTCATCGGAGGAAGACTCTCTATCACCATGTTGTCCATCAGTCCGTATTTATCCTCTTTCTTATTATTCCTCTGTGCTTCCTCTCCTCTCCCATTGGCTGTCATCTCCTCTGCAGGCTCCTCCCTCTCGACCGGTTGAGACAGCTGATTGGTCAGCTGCCTCATCGTCATCTGCACAAAGAGTTCATTAGTTACTTAGTTAGTTAGTTAGTTAGTTACTCTTTACTTTACACATTGAAAACAAACAGTAGGTGCGTTTACATGGACACAAATATTCGGAATAAAGGGCTGATCCGAATAAAAATGTGTCATGTAAACACGTCAATTGGAAGATTCTGATCGGATTCGGCTCGATCCGAAAGAAATTCTGTTCGGATCGAGATGGGTGGTTTTTGCCGATCGTTATTCCGAACCGCGTCCATGTAAACACTTATTCCGATCGTTACTTCCTGTTTGGGGGTTATTGGGGTTATTATGGTCCTTTCCCACTAGCGCAACATGGCTGGACACGGTTTTTATTTATTCATTATTTTTTTGCTTTTACACACTCCGACAGGAATCAAACCCGCTAAGTTTAAAAACACACTTGCATCAGCGCACAATGATCTACTGAGACTTGTTATTCTGTCACCTGAGTTAACGAGGTGGACGAGTGAGTTTGGAGCTGACGAGAGGAGAGAAAAAAGAGACCGAGTCCAAGTCGAGTACCGACCCGATATCGCCGTGTATCTCACTTTCAGAGAAATTCTGTTTCTTTCCCCGCTCTCTGTCCGTTGTCTTCACCGTCTTCCACTGATGTAAGTCCACAGATTTCCAGAGCGTACATGGCTAATTAATATGCACGCGCTGTTTTGCATTGACCATATATGACGTGTTCACACCCGCACTTTACTTGGGACCGATGTAATTTATCAATAGCAGGAACAGTAGCTACACGTTGCTGAATCCGCTTAATAACGATATAGGAGAACAGCAACAGCTCTTAAAATCTGGTGCAGGTCCATTTTGAGTAGGCTACTGAATGGGATAAATTGAGCCACTTCCGCGTTTATTGGTTTGTTTACAGTAGTACAGGAAGTACAGCTCTCCTTCTGCTGTTGTTTTAGGGAAATAGACAGCTCTGCGCATGTCAAAATGCTGTTATTCTGAATAAAGCTTGGTGCATGTGTACGCACGTCATGATCAGATTATTTGATTTTGCGTCCATGTTAACAGTGGATTCGGATTTTCCCAATCCCTCAAATGTTTAATCTGATTAAGAAATTTTGCGCATGTAAACACATCTAGTGGTTAATCTGGTTGATCAGACCTCCATCTCCTTGAAGAGGTGCAGCATGGCCACGCCCACCACGATGACCACGAAGGCGCCCACGGTGGTGACCACGTCCACCGTCGCCATGCCGCGCCACTCCTGGAAGAGGATGATGGAGGTGGAGAGGACCACGGAGGTGAAGAGGACGTAGTAGATGGGGTAGACCAGCAGCGTGTTGAAGCTGTCCAGAGACTTGTTCAGGTAGTTCACCTGCACACACACACACACACACACATGCATGAGTGACACTTCTCTTTCATTAGGGGTGGGAGAAAAAAATCGATTCACATAAATACTATCGCAATATCTTTTTTGATCGATTCTTTTTTTTCAAAAATCGATTTGTTCGCCTTTTTTACATACAGAGAGTCCAGGTTTTGAAAAGGGTTTAAGTTCACTTTATAATGGAGTATGTTCATTTATAGGCTCCTACAGTATTTGTGTGCAGATAAATGTTAAAAATGCTAAAGACTAAAAATCGAGAGAATCTGCAATATCGTAGAATCGCAACTTAAATCGAATCGCCATCCAAAAAAATCGTAGAAGAATCGAATCGGGAGAAAACCGAATCGTCCCAGCCCTGTCTTTCATGGTTGTACAGAAAACATCTGACCATCAAAGCTTACCTGGGTTACTATGGAGACGATGAGAGTGAACAGTAGGATCCAGGTGAGAGGATGAGCGAGCACCGAGACGTCATAAACCACTGGACAGAGAGAGAAACAAACACAAAGTTTACAACGAACTGTGGACCTTTGTGATGTCACAACGGAGCATCACCAGGCTCCACCCACCTGGAGGCAAAGAATTTCAGAATAAAAGCCTTAAAAGACTTGTGATGTGGTTTTGTTTTCAGCTTCCACGGCCTCGTTTCAGAAAGCAGGTTTAGTTAAAACTCAGAGTTAGAAAACTCTGGGTTTTCGGTTTCAGAAAGCCAGTTCATGTACTGTATATGTACGGTGATGTGAAGCATGTGTTTCAGGCTGTAAGAAACGTCACTGAAACATCTAATACAGTGATTCTCAAAATATTTTACATCAAGGACACCTAAACTGACACAAATTAGACCATACTGCAAAAACTCAAAATCTTACCAAGAATATTTGTCTTATTTTTAGTCAAAATGTCATTTCTATAGTCAAAACAAATCTCATTCTACTTAAAATAAGACTCATCACATTAAAAAAGTAGCTTGTTTTTAGACACTTTTTACTTCTTTCAAGCAGATTTTCATTTGAAATAAGCTGATTGTGGGGCATGTTTTTCTTTTTTATAACAAGCACAAAAAACCTGCTTTCACTGGCAGATTTTTCTACTTATTTCAAGTGAAATTTTTGATTGAAACAAGTGAAAACTGTCTAAAAACAAGTTAATTTGTAGGTGATGGCTCTTATTTTAAGTGGAAAGAGATTAGTTTTGACTAGAAATGAGACATTTCGACAAGAAATAAGACAAATATTCTTGGAAAGATTTTGAGTTTTTGCAGTGCACGGACCCCCATTGGACAAAATTTTGAAAAACACCAGAAATACACAAATATTTGTTCTGAGACTGAAGAACATTATTTTCTTAGTCAATGTATACGTTCAAGTTAGGGCCAATGGCCAATGGCCCTAACTTGAAATTTCTGGAAAAAAGTGTTACAACCCCCCCCCAGAAAAAGGGTTAAAAAACTACTGGGAAAAAGTGGTAAAAAAATTATTATTATTATTATTTTCAAAATTCTAGAAGAAACTGGTAAAATTAAAAAAGAAAAAGTTGAAATATTCTAGAAAAAAGTGGTAAAATTTCAAGAAAAAGTTGGTGACGCCCCTTAAACTCCCTCAATGACCCCTGAGGGTCCCCGGACCTCACTTTGAAAACCATTGGCCCAATACACATTTGTAGTGTTGAATTCTTCAGAGAGCACTTACACAGAATAGCAGGTGTCAGTCTGTCAATAATCAGTGTAGTATGAAGAGACTCAATTTGATGCATAGACCAACCTACACACACAACCGTCGTGTTATAATGGAGAGAAACTTGAACTTGTCCAGTAAACACACATTTGAAGACTGTATGTGTAAATCATTGTTATTCTCATACCACATGTTGAATACAGGTTAAACAACACTATGACTGATTGTAATGAAATCATAACCACACCTGTTTGAACTATATGTTTATATTTTATCTTTAGTCCCTGTTTGTTTTGTTCCTGTTGAGCTGCACCTGCTCAAACACACAGAATAAATATTGATAAAGTGGAACACTCGAGATAAAACTTCAATTAATCGTCACGTCTTGTCTCGGTCAACAACACTAAAAGCTCACGTTCTTTTGCAGCTGCTACAGAATCGATTTTATTTTCATTTTTTGGGATATATACACTCATATTCTGCGTCAGCATCATAAACATGAGAAGTAGGAGGGACGAGGCTTTTTTGTTCATCAAATACACAATCCAACAACTCCACAACGCTCTGGTGGACAAGTTGTGAGCTGCACATTCACCACGCTATGAGATAATAACACAACGTTACCACACAGAGTTGTTTTAGAGGGAAATTCATGCAAAACCACTGATGCACGTTGCCTTCAGGGACAGTTTTTCATCAACAGTCTCTGTATTTCCCTCTAAAACAACTCTGTGTGGTAACGTTGTGTTATTATCTCATAGCGTGGTGAATGTGCAGCTCACAACTTGTCCACCAGAGCGTTGTGGAGTTGTTGGATTGTGTATTTGATGAGTTTGATGAGGGAAACCAATTAAGAAATCCCATAATGAGCCTCTGTAGCGTAGCTCTGAGCAGCTCACGGCTCTGCTCCGCCGTTCTAAAAACAGCTTGCACCGACAATTAAAGGTAACAAACCTACTGCTATGACTATAGGGATTATGGCAATGGGCCAATTTGCCAAAATGTTGAACTATCCTCGGGGTGGGCGATATGGCGATATATTAGATGGTGAAGGATTAGAGTGTGTAGTAGACGATCTGCCAAAGTGCAGAGATCGTAGGATCGTCTGGGGCTCATTCTATAAACTGCAGTTCTATGCTGCAAAACGCAAACAAAGGACATTTGCAAAGTTTTCTAAAAGAGATAACAACAGTTACTTTAGTTTGTATTTTTATTTGACCCTTTTCAATCAGCTATTTAGTGTTTGATATACTTAAAATCTTGTTAAAATGACTGTAAAATGACTGTGTAAAACTACAGTAATGTCTTCATTAATATTTTACATGTTGGCAAAACTGCAACTATTTAGATTAAAATCTGTTCAGAAAGGTTCTTTGGCCTAAATTGTCTGTTTTTCTTTTTTCGATTTAAGATCGAAATCGTGACTTCATTTTTAAAAAATCGTGATATGATATTTTTGCCATATCGCCCACCCCTAAACTATCCCTTTAACATTGTTGTTGTTTTATTGTTTTCTAATTGTTTTATGGCTTATGTTCTATTCTTATTCATGTACAGCACTTTGTTTCATCTGTGGTTGTTTTTAAAGTGCTCTATAAATAAAGTTGAGTTGAGTTTGTGAGCTGCAGGAACTGGAACAGGAATCACACATTTTTCGTTTTCATGTTTTAAAAAGTGTAAATCTAAGTGTGTGTGTGTGTGTGTGTGTGTGTGTGTGTGTGTGTGTGTGTGTGTGTGCGTGGTCACCGGTGTTGATGACGATGGCGAGGCCCTTCACGGAGGACACGGTGAAGGCGCCGAGCAGCGAGCAGATGCCGATGTAGATCAGGATGTTGGAGCGACCGAACCGAGGAGAGAAGTAGAGGACCAGCACCACGCACAGCAGCAACACACACGACGCGTACACTAAAAAACCTGGCACACACACACACACACACAGAGACACACACACACACACACAGGGGGTCATCATATTGCAGGTCGACACCGACACTGTGTCGATCAGGTTTCTGGCAAAGAGACAGATTGATGCCAGCAGCACGAAGAGGTGTGATTGACAAACACAGACAGACACACACACACACACCAGGTGCGTTTGAGATGAACTGCCGCCGTTAAAGGGACAACGAGGAGTTTCTATTTGGTTATAAAAAAGTCTCACGTTAATGTGGATGAATCTACGTCACCACTTGTTAATGGTCCATTTTCTATAAATCTATGGTTTTGTCTCTATGGTTATTTTGTTATTATTAGTGGTGGTGGAAATGCTGGGCGAGCCGACCAGCGTTTCTTTACTTTCGGTTTCGTGGCGAGTCATGAGAATAACGCCGCCGAATCTCCGTTTATGGTGGGAACTACGACGGTATGTGATCGTCTTCCAACCTCTGACTTTAATTCTTGATGAATGAAAACATGAGAAACAAGAATTTCACGGTGCGGAGGCTCATAAATGTAGTGTGAAAACACTTTGCTTTTCCAAAACTCCTCGTTGTCCCTTTAAAGCAGAAGGAAGCAATATTTTTGTGTTAATCTAAGTCTTAAATAGTTATATCTTCCGACAGCAATCACTTCTATAGAGTGTTTGGTCTGAAACACGGGTC
This sequence comes from Trachurus japonicus, assembly GCF_045865225.1. Classification (NCBI taxonomy): domain Eukaryota; kingdom Metazoa; phylum Chordata; class Actinopteri; order Carangiformes; family Carangidae; genus Trachurus; species Trachurus japonicus. Next base: position 2,235,249 of record NC_140920.1, on the reverse strand, counting down.
TGTCAGTCACTCTGCTCTGCTCTGAGCCCAGGAGAAAACTTTTCTCGTATCCTACAAGTTTTATCCAATGAGGAGAGAGAACGGCACAGGCCAGAAGTTACGAGTGGCCGTTATAGTGACTTTCACCGGTAAAACAGGTCGGAGAAACACGAGTGGGTTGCCTGGAACGCTACAAAGTCGTAAGTTGTGACTTGAAGCTGTGATTTACGATTTCAAAAGCCTGCCTGGAACGCAGCATTAGCCAAAACCACCGGATCGCTTACTTCTGCTTTAATACAAACAGGAAGTCACCGAAATATATATTTTTCTTATGCTGTACTGCAAGTGTCCAATAAATAACCAATATATTTCTCAGAACAGAAGTTTGACTCAGTGTGAATATTTTTTTTAAGCAGTATAGGCCTACAACATAAGATTCATATAATCTAGCATTATTAGAGCAAGTCGGGATCAAGTCGGACACAAATCTAACCGGCATGGTGCATTGTGCGCTGGTCACCGGCGATCGATCCTGCGCAGGCCTGGCTCATCTCGAACACACTCACAGACACACACTCACAGACACACACACACACACACAGACACACACTCACTCACCTGGCTCCAGCAGCTTATTGGTCATCTCCTGCAGTGATGTCACTTCCTGTTCCTCCGGCGCGTGGATGACCAGCAGGATGCTTCCCAGCACGCACAGCAGACAGCCGAGCTTCCCCACCACGTTCAACACCTCGCCCAGCAGGTAGGAGGACAGGACCGCACTGTAGCACACACACACACACAGAGACACAGAGACACACACACACACACACACACACACACACACACACACACACACACACAGAGACACACACACGTTTAACCAGCTGTGTGTGTGTTGTGTTGACGTAGATGAACGGAGGTGAGAGAGAAACTACGGCTACCTGATGAGGACACTCAGAGCGCCGAGCGGAGTCACCAGCGTCGCCGGAGCGAACATGTAGGCCACGAAGTTACACACCTCTCCTGCCCCCACTGCAGAGACACACACACACACACAGAAAACACACACACACACACACACACACACTTCATCTAGCATCATGTAACTCCATCTGGCTTCAACCATCTTCATCTAGCTCAGCGATGTCAAACTCATTCTAGTTCAGGGGCCTCGGACCAGCACTAACAACATGATGACCTAGAAATAAAAAGATTTGTTCCCTTTGTATTAGTTTATTATTAAAGCAGAAGTAAGCGATCCGGTCGTTTTCGCTAATGCTGCGTTCCAGGCAGGCTTTTGAAATCGTAAATTACAGCTTCAAGTCACAACTTACGACTTTGTAGCGTTCCAGGAAACCCACTCGTGTTTTTCCGACCTGTTTTACCGGTGAAAGTCACTATAACGGCCACTCGTAACTTCTGACCGGTGAACTCGTACCAGATCGAACTGGTACCACTTCACAGGTCGGAAAAACACGAGTTTCCTTGAACGCACCAAAACAGTCCTCGTCCCTACGTCGCCACATTCACGGCGTTCCTTGGCTGCACACACAGCCCTTTATGCTGTTCTCTCTCCTCATTGGATAAAAACTGTAGGATACAAGGAAAGTTTTCTCCTCGGCTCAGAGCAGAGCAGAGTGACTGACAGACCCGTGTTTCAGACCAAACACTCTATAGAAGTGATTGCTGTCGGAAGATATAACTATTTAAGGCTTATATTAACACAAATATATCACTTACTTCTGCTTTAAGATGTTTACAGTTAATGAATTATAAAACAATAAAAAATATGTGCAATTTCAACAATGTTATGCCTCTTCTGTCTTTTTTCTTGGAATTGAATCACTTTTTTCTAGAATTTTAAACTTGTTTTTGAGAAATGTTACCTTTTTTTTTTTTTTATTTGTTTGAGAAATTGTACCACTTTTTCTTGTAATTTAAACAATTTTGTTTTTAATTGTATCACTTTTTCTAGAATTTTTACTTTTTTTTTTTTAAATTTTACAGTTTTTTCTAGAATTTTTAAAAACTATTTTTGATAAATTTCACCAGTTTATTTTATTTTATTTTATTTCTTAGATTTTTAAAACTTTTTTAGAGAAATTTTTACCAGTTTTTTCTAGAATTTTTTAACTTTTTCCAGAAATTCAACTAAAATGAGTGTATGTAAAGTGATGAGCCCTGTCAAAGACAAATTTCTGCTACCCTTTGGGGTAGACAATAAAGAATATATCTCTCTATCTAAAGTTTTCCAAAAATTCACAGCCCTAATTTGAATGTACATTTACTAAGAAAGTAATGTCCTTCAGTCTCAGAACAAATATTTGTGTATCTCTAGTATTTGTTTCAAAATGTTGTGCAATGGGGGTCTGCGGTCTAATTTGTGTCAATTTAGGGTCCTTGATGTAAAGAAGTTTCAGAACCACTGTTCTATGTAATTTTCACACTTGGTAAATTCATCCTGAGGGCTGATTGGACCCTCAGCCGGGCCAGTTTTTCCCCCCTGATCTATCTCCTTCATCTAGCTTCATGTAGCCTAATGTTACTACTATTAGAGTGAGAATGAATGTTTAACTTCACTGTTTCCATTGTATTTATGTAGGCTATGATGTAATGTACAACTAAACTAAACTAAACTAAACTAAACATGGTCACTGTTTTCTTTTCCACTTTCACTGGAGCTGTGCTAAAAATAACCTACAATAATTACACTGTGAATATATTAACTGTAAAAACAACTGATTCTTACTGGTTAACAGGCCTCCCCACCACAGGCAGTCCTTCAGGTAGCCATGACCTCCATCACCTACACACACAAATGACAAGTGTCATATTTTACTTTATTCTTATGCCAGGTTGCTCCAAAAGGAAATATGCAAAGGGAACATTATTACAAAGGAAAAATAAAATACGAAGAGGAACAATGCCTAAGAATAAGACAGATAATTAAATATATCCCACAATGTCTAAAATAATGAAAATATACAAAAGGAACAGCCAAAACATGATTTAAATATGAGGTTTATGGTTGTATTATTGCACATAGGTGATATATTGTTGAGCTCGGAAAAAAGCTCTCGGCGCTCTCTGTTTTTTGTCGCGGCGCTCAGAGCGCTCAGAGTTTAAATATGCAACTTTTGGAACAGCGCCTATCAAGCGGCTCGGACGTGAGGCGGCTCGTTTCGGCAGCGTTCAGAGAGAGAGAGACAGACAGAGAGAGAGAGAGAGAGAGAGAGGGGGAGAGAGAGCGCTCCGTGGACACGGCCGTTGGTCACGGGCGCTCAGAGCAGTAGGGGCCGTGTCCACCGGACACCGGACGCTATGAAAAAAATGCGTAGTACCAGGCTCACGTCTCACATTGATGGTGAGTCACAGCCCCTCCTCTCTCCAGTGGATCTGTGTCCGCTCTGTTCCGACTCCGGTGCGTTTGATGTATAAAAACACTCTGCAGTGACACGGTGGAAATTCTCTGATTGTTGTAACGGAGTCAGAACGGAGCGGAGACGCCGGTGGATGTTCATTTGAATGCGTGCCTGCGCTGCGCGCATGTAGATCTTCTCTCTTCCTCTCACATTGCGGATTATTGTGTGCCTGTGCGTGTGTGTGCATATGTAGGCTACAGAGGCACCTATGCATAACTACTGTACTGTCCCGTCTAAATAAACAGGGCATTTACATTTAGGCTATGCAGTGTCATTTTGAATTACATTTTACACAGGGGTGCCGTGAGATTTTATGCACTTTTGAAAGGTGCCCTGACTGAAAAAAGTTTGAGAAACGCTGCATTAGAGTGATGCCAAGAAAATAATCAGTAAAAACCACTAATATAATCAGGGAGGAGTGAGACCTCCTGCTTGACGCTCACCTGCCCTGGTGTGACCGGTGCTGGCCAATCGGAGCAGAGCTTTCTTCTTCAGGATGACGCTGCCACCAATCAGGAAGGCCGAGAGCAGAGCCAGAGTCAGACCCAGCCACAGGTTGTACGAGCTGTTCACACCTGCACACACACAAATTATAATATATTTTTTATTATTATGCACAGACTTGTAACAAAAAATTAAACAAAAAATATATAAAAAGGCCCAAATTATTGCAAAATTAAACCGTAGCTTTATTATTTGTGTTGTAAGAAGTCTGTAAAAGCTTCTCTCTCCTTCCTTGACTGAATAAATCTGATAACTGGTGAGTTCCCCCGGTGTCACTTTCACATCCGTCTTTACATAATAACTCTGCTGATGTTATCACAGACTCTGACACACAGTATTCATTTTATAATAATAAACTTGATGATTTAATCCACCTGACCTGAGTCTGAGTGGGAACTGAAAACAGAATCCGTCACTCAAACCTCATTGTTTCATTTAAAAAACTGAAGCTGCTGCAGAAAAACACAAAACAATGTTCCTCTTCTCTGTGACCGAGGAAGTGTCGGACACGGACCTGAACCAAACAGTATAAAGGTAGATGTTTGTGTTAAAGCTCCTTCAAAATAAAGTAGATGTTTGTGTTAAAGCAGAAGTAAGCATAATGTTTAAAGCAGATAACAGCGGCACGGCCGTTTCGGCTAATGCTGTGTTCAAGGCAGGCTTTTGAAACCGTAAGTTACAGCTTCAAGTCACAACTACGACTTGGTAGCGTTCCAGGTAACCCGTAGCTCGTGTTTTTACCGTCCTGTTGTCTGTGAAAGTTCCCTATAACGGCCACTCGTAACTTCCGACCCGTGAACTCGTACCAGATCGAACTGGTATGACTTCACAGGAAGGAAAAACACAAAGTACGAGTTTCCTTGAACGCACCATGAGTTAGCAGCCCCCGCCCTTGTCAGGCATCAATTGGTCCTCGTGCTACGTCACCACATTCACGCGCATCCCTTGGCTGCACACACAGCCCTTCATGCCGTTCTCTCCCCTCATTGGATAACACTTGTATCCCACAAGGAAAATTTTCTCCTCGGGTTACAGCAGAGCAGAGTGACGGAGAGACTCGTGTTTAGGCTGAAATACTTCATGTAAGTGATTGCTGACGGAAAATAGGACTATTTAGGACTTATATTAACAAAAACATTCCACTGATATCTGCTTTAAGTCTTAAATAGTTGTATCTTCCGACAGCAATCACTTCTATAGAGTGTTTGGTCTGAAACACGGGTCTGTCAGTCACTCTGCTCTGCTCTGAGCCCAGGAGAAAACTTTCCTTGTATCCTACAACCTTTATCCAATGAGGAGAGAGAACGGCATAAAGGGGCAGTCCTCTCTGTATGTGCAGCCAAGGGATGCGCCTGAATGTGGTGACGTAGGGACGAGGGCGGGGACTGCTAACTCCATCTGCTGACAGGAAGTTAGACAAAACTACCGGATCGCTTACTTCTGCTTTAACAGTAAAATCGCCATTAAAGAGCAACTAAACCCCTCAGTTTTGGATGACGTGCTCTAAGCTTGAAATTCTAAAGATGCCTTGATTATGGGCGGGGCTCCAGGAGCACTCTCCGATCCCCCCTCCCCCCTGCGCCGCATTCACACCAAGGGGGCAGTTGTCGGTCTGAGAAGTGAAGCTCACTTCCGTGTTCAAAAAACTGCAATCCCCTCTTCTTCCTCTGGGGGCTGGTGTCAGAAAGCAGCATTCTCCATAGACCCCCATGTTAAAATAGCCGATTTTACAGCTTAAAAAAACATATTTACAGCCTGGTACATTGTATTTTTTTGGTCTCAATCGATAGTTTCTACCCCCGCACACACTCTGAGGGGGGTGAATTTTTTTAAAACTGGCAAGTAGAATCCAACATGGCGCAGTTCAAACCCCCGTAGTAGCGGCACAAAACAGACTCACCAAAACCAATGGGGGACGTCACGGTGCTACAGCCATTCTTTTTACAGTCTATGATTCACACCCGCGAAATCACACAAAGGAGAAAAAAAAGTAGGACACACATCAACACTTCTGCTATAGCACTAACGAGCGACTCTGACAGCACTAGTAGCACGGACACTAGGAGCGGACGCCAGAGCCATGACACAGCATCTACAGCCGATCCGCCGGCTACCAGCTCCGTGGCCGTGCCGGCCGGGGCAGAGCCGCTAACGATTCCCATCCAGGCAGCTGTTAGGCATCTTTATTTATATAGCAGCGCATTTCATACCAAGGCAACTCAATGTGCTTTACATAAAGACAAAACATTAAAAAAAAAAGAAGCATAAGACAGAATAAAAACAAACAAAACACTAAAAACAGAGTTAAAAGCAAGAGCAAATAAAAATAAGAGAAAAGAAAATAGATAAAGTTTTAAGTTCTCAGCTATAAACACGTGAAAAGAGAAATGTTTTTAACCTGGATTTAAAAGTGCTGACAGTTGGGGCTGATCTCAGTTCTGCTGGTAGTTTGTTCCACTTGTGAGCAGCATCACAGCTAAATGCTGCTTCACCATGTCTGGTCTGAACTCTGCTCCACTATCTGACCTGAGTCAGTAGATCTCAGAGCTCTACTGGGTTTATACTCTACTGACATGTCATTCATGTATTCTGGACCTAAACCATTCAGTGATTTGTAGACCAGTAGCAGTTAGCAGCCGTTAGCCGCAGCAGAGCAGCTAGAGCGCCTAGCAACCGTTAGCGGCAGGCAGCAGCCGGTGCTGATTGGTCGGGGAGCTGGTGGACGGTGACGAAAGCTGCCTCCAAAACGTCATCTGCCTCCATCTCAGCCAATAGAAAAATTCGATTGTAATAGCCGTGTTTCAACCCATAGAGGGCAGTCACTCTACATTTTTACTACAAAATACACCAAATTGAAATATTTTGACTAAAATGTCAAAAGTTGGACCACAATCAACCGACAACACTAAGTTACCTCCTACCCAAATATATTTGTTTTCAGCAGAAAAAAGTGGTTTAGGGGTTTAGTTCCCCTTTAACATGTGCAAGAGAGTAAGTCACAGTTTGACCGTGTGTGTGTGTGTGTAGGTGTGTGTGTGTGTGTGTGTGTGCATACCTGTTGTGTGTGTGCTGCTGTTGTTGTTCAGGTGTGTGTGCAGCAGTGTTTGATCTCCAGTGACCACACACACAGTCGACTGGGAGCCGCACCACAGCCGCACCGCTGACCCTGCACACACACACACACAGACACACACACACATTTATAACACATTGTTAGTTTAGTTTATTTATTTATTTCATTCATTTATCGAGCATAAATACAAAAAATAAAATAAAACTCATAAAAAAACAATGACAATACTGTAACTCTTGAATGAAAGGGGGCAGAAAGAAGTGAAATTATATTGTCTACCCCTTGTTACAAAGAATGAATTCACAAATTAGATAATACCTACATCTACATTTGTAATTCACTCCATTAACAGATAAACTATCACACACACACACACACATTTAGTTCCCTGGCTACATCCCATCATCTGTTTGCTCAGACTGAAACCATGCAGCTGCAGGTTTGATTTGTGTTGAATGTTTCCTGGTTGTGCGACGACACTGGTTTGACCAGTGCTCAGGATTATTTGCAGTGTCAACAGCGGCGCCGCCTCAATGTACACAGGGTTAGAGCTGCCGTAACTCTGACGCTGCACTTTGGAGGATTCAGACCAAACTGCAAAAAGAGTTCATGTTTCTGTCCGTCATGCACAAAAAAAATGTTCAAAAATGAAAAACTAAGACAATTAAAACTGAATTTCACTGAGTTTCCGCATGTTTCTGTCTGTCATGAAGAAAAAAACCTCAAAAATCAAAAACTAAGACAATTAAAACTGAATTTCACTGAGTTTTCAGGAAATATTTACATCATTTCATTCTTAAAACAGCATCAGACTGCTGTGAAAATGTGAAATTATATTAGATTTAACAAATGTGAATAAAGAATATCGTTATTATGAATAATTCAGTAATGTAAGAATATTCATGGGGAGTTTTTCCATCAGTCTTGTCTGTATTTTCTGCAGAAATGAACTTTATTTAGGGAGTTAAATACTGATGGATCAGCATTAACGTCTAATCCTCTCCCCCAACAAAACTTCAGTTTGAAGTAGTTGAGCTCTGAACATTAAAACGACAACTTCATGTAGTTAAATATGTTGTTTTCAGTTGCAAGTTACAGTAACAAACTCTTTTTAATTCCAGCTACAGTACATAATGATAATGTAAACAAACAGCACTGACCTGGGATCAGTAAATTAGCTGTGGGCTACAACAGAAACCTGTGTTTAACCTACATTTTATGTAAATATTGAAAACGAGCAGAATGACCCGTCAGCAGATCATTATAGTTTCAAAGTTTTCACTAGTTTTCATTTTTATTTAGTTTTTCAGTGTTTTTTTTAATTTATTTTCAGTTTAGTTTTAGTTTTTAGTGATGAAGCAGTTTTAGTTCAGTTGTTATTCTGTTTTTCAGGAGGAAAGTCTTGATTTGATTTGAAGACGTTTCTCTGTGAGAGCTCCTGAGATGAATGAACTTTCACATTTGTGGGATTTTCACTCTTGTAGCTGAATAACAAACTTATTCCCATCAGTCCTCACAACCACAGGCTACATTTACCTGAATCTAACTCAAAATAGACCCATATATGTTTGAGCTTGAACCATTTCTACAAAAAAGAAATATCTGCAATTCAGTTTAGTTAGTGCTGCATTGTTCATTCAGTTCTTTTTTAGTCTATTTAGTTTTCAGTATATTTTTAAAATGTTCATTTCTATTTTTATTTCAGTGAACGCCATTATTTTTTCACAGTTTTAGTTTTATCTTAGGTTTAGTTATAGACAGTGAACTAATGTTTGTAAATGTAATTATGACTGACTCACTGTGATACTGAAGGGAATTTAATTTAAAAACAATACAAAAGTATTTCTGAATGAAGTTCTCAACTGATGAGGACTTTGTGATTTATGAGCAGGTTTTCAGAAGTTTTTCCTCTGTGCACAGTGGAGGTGATGTGTGTAAATTATGCTGAATATAATTTATTTATAGTTTCTCCTGTGTGTGAGTGAGTTTGACTGAGATGAAGTTACAGTAAAGTCAAAGCTTTAAAACTGTGGTTGGATCAGTGAAACTAAAATGGCTCCTGTCAGTAGCTACTGTACTAACATCCATATCTGACCTGCTGCTCTGTTTACACATCATGTTCACCTAGTTAACTGTCTTTTCTAATCGATAAATAAACCAGAGAGGCTTCATAAACCAACGCTGCAATGTTGCATTCACAGAAACTAAGTTAAAAGTGACAACATCTGACGGAGGATTGTGATTTATGATGATGATTTAGGCTATAGGCTACGTATCACAGCTCTGAATGGAAGAATTATTTCTTTTTTCTCTCCAATCCATGATGTTTTTAGTTGTTTGCCTTTCTAAGTTTGTGTGTTTTAGAAAAAGGACAGACAGAGATAGAGTGAGAGAGAGAGAGATGAGGTCATGAAGGAGGTTTCTTCCTCACCGTTGCTGCTGCACGTCTCGTTGCCCAGGTGAACGTCTCTCATCGCAACGACGGGAAGTCTCTCGGTCCAAACACAGAAACAAATCCTCCTCTGCAGCAGGTAAAGAAAAGAAAAGAAAGTCCTGTATTAGTGTTATTAGCCTTTTATTTATATTTAAACCGTCTCTAACTAACAAATGAACGGCGCTTTAACCCAGACTAGCACCGGTGGAGACATTGAACCGAGGCTCCGCCGCCTGTTCGAGCCCCAGCTGAGTGTTTCTACCTGTCGCAGTGAAGCAGCAGGTAAACAAAGCGACACCTGACCCCCTCCAGCCCCTCCCTATAGCCCCGCCCCTCCCCACAACAGGTGAGTCATCATCAGGGCCGTTGCTAGGAATTCTGGGCCCCCCCGAAAGAATACTAAAGTGGGCCCCTCTCCCCTGACTTGTCCACTTTTTTTTTCTTACACTGCAAAAACTCAAAAGTTTTCCAAGAATATTTGTCCTTTTTCTTGTTAAAATGTCTCATTTCTAGTCAAAACTATAATTTCTTTCCATTTAAAATAAGACTCATCACCTAAAAATGTACTTGTTTTTAGATAATTTTCACTTGTTTCAAACCAATATTCACTTGAAATAAGTAGAATAATCTAGTCTACTTGCCAAAAATGAGTACCCGGAAATGTTGAGTACCCCAATGTTTTATGTTAGAAATATATAGTATGGGTCTCCAGTATTCAGAAACTGCCGGATGCTAACTTATATATATTGGGCAATTAGCACAATTGACATAATTAGCATAAATTACCATAGTTTCCTATATGGGCAATATTTCAGCAAAATTGACTTGGCTGATCTGGGCAATATTGGAGTGGTTTTAGGGGTTATTGATGATGCTGAATCCATTTCTGACATTTTCAAAATTCAAAATGGCTGTCTAAACCGGAAGGGACCAGATTGAAATCCATCAAAATCGGCCCACTGGCGGTTAAAATCTGGTCACTACCGGTTTAGACAGCCATTTTGAATTTTGAAAATGTCAGAAATGGATTCAGCATCATCAATAACCCCTTAAACCACTCCAATATTGCCCAGATCAGCCAAGTCAATTTTGCTGAAATATTGCCCATATAGGAAACTATGGTAATTTATGCTAATTATGTCTGTTATGCTAATTGCCCAATATATATAAGTTAGCATCCGGCAGTTTCTGAATACTGGGGACCCATACTATCTATTTCTAACATAAAACTTTGGGGTACTCAACATTTCCGGGTTCACAATGGGGCCCTATGGGCTGGCAAGTAGACTAATCTGCCAGTGAAAGCAAGTTTTTTGTGCTTGTAATAAGAAAGAAAAACTTGTTCCACTATCAGATTCTTCTACTTATTTCAAGTGAAAATCTGCTTGAAAGAAGTAAAAACTGTCTAGAAACAAGCTACTTTTTAAATATTATTTTAAGTATAATGAGATTTGTTTTGACTAGAAATGACATTTTGACTAGAAATAAGACAAATATTCTTGGTAATTATTTGAGTTTTTGCAGTGTAGACTACATATGTATTATCATGTTTTATTAACTTTGTTTTGATGCTAATGCAGCATTACTATGAGTATTAGTCAGGGTCTTATGCAGAATAATCTCCTGCACTAATGATGAGAACTAGAGCCAAACAGTGTGAACTATATATGAGACAAGTTAATTTCATCAAATCAACTCCTGAGATTAAACCTGTGATGTCAGACACTGCTTTTTTTTTATATATATATAAACTTTATTTACACAAAGTAGTGTACAAGGCAACTGTCAATACGAACACAGAATGCTCGAGGTAATGCAGTTTGGGAAAATAACAAAACAAAAGGGGGAAAAAAAAACATAATAATGATGACAATAGTGCATGAATCAAATAAAGAGAGCAACAGAGAGAAAATAAATAAATTAAAATAAATCAAATTCATTACATAAGGTACATAAGTTTTTAAAGCTTTGGAGTTTTTGCAAAAATGAAGTGTGTCCAGATATGATTTACAGTAAGAGATGAAGATAAAAAAGTTGGGTTTTTGTTTTGTAAATTTGCTGGTGTGTAGGCTATATGGAATTTTGCTAATAGAATAAAAAGGTTGATAATAAATAATTTCTTTGTGGGTATTTTCTCATCAAAAAGACCAAATAAAATAAATTCAATTTTGATTTTAAAAGGGGTAGGCTATCTAATTTTCTATTCAAAAAAAGGTTGAGGTGGCACCAGAAGGTTTGACTGAAGGGACAATCCCAGAAGAGATGACATAGCAATTCATCTGTATGATGACAGAAGGAACAGAGAGGATCAACATGTGCTATATATTTTACAATAGTTGAGTTAACAGGATAACATCTGTGCAATATTTTCAGAGACACTTCTCGCACCTTATTTGAAACAAAAAACAGACAAATACAGAGGCAGGTTTACTAATTATGTCCCTTTGGATTAATTCCAAACCAAACCAAATTAAACCAAATTAATGAATCAATCAGGATCAGGTGATTTTGATATAGAGAGCTGTTTATTTATTTATTTATTTTTCATTATTCACTACTTTTTTTTTTTTTACTCTTATTTATTTACTCACCTGGATCTTTTTATGATCTTTTTATGCTTCTTAACAGACGGGAAAGGTGCGGGAAGCTCTTGTGTGTCCTGTGTCTTGTGTGTTCTTGTGTATCCTATTGTGAATGACTACTATGTCTGTTTTTATCTTGTATGAGGCCAAAGATGAATTTCCACGGCAGTGGACAAAGATTTCAATTCCCTTATACATGTATTATGTGTTTTATTACTCGTCAGACAGTGCTGCTCGTTGATGCCCTGCAGGACCGTCACGTCACCACCAGGGGTCGGTGTGGTGCAGCCGGACAAGACAGAAATTCATCTGTCTGCTGCTCCATACACTCTTCCTCATACATTCAAAGAACCAGGGTGAAGGTGAAGCCGCTGATGCAGTTTTTTTTTTTTTTTTGCAAGTTTGCAATTTTTTTTTTTTTTTTTTTTTTGCAGGTTTAGGAGAAATCTACAGACAAAAGAGACATACTGTCCTGTGCCTGTTGTCTGACCCATGTCATGTCAGGTGTCATTGTAAAGCTCTCTCTCTCCTGAACAATTATGTTGACTCCAAAATTCCTCCGTATCCGCAACCAATCATAAAAGTACGATTTACATGGAATTTTACATGTACATGTTTTCTCAAAATGAGTTTTTCAGACTCAGACTCTGAGCCCAAAATCTCCACTTCAGCAGCACTTCCAGACACCAAACCTCCCACTTTGATCCCTTTCTATATTCTGAAGGTTTTTACAGAGGGGATTGTTGATATATCATTCACAGCCTCATTTATACAACATTTTACTCCTAAAAACATGGCGATATTTGAATTTTTAGGGCTGGTGACAGTATTTTCTCATTTACAGAGTGATAAAAAGAGATATCCACAATCCTCCTCTGTAAAAACTTCTGACTCTAATATGTCAACAAAATAAAACAAGAATTTTGAAAGTGGCTTTATCCATTGCTCAGTTTTCGGTTCTGGAAATGTATGCAAATTAGCGCATATTTAATGAGATATTGCCTCATTTACATATTTAAACATACAATTTGACAAAACTTGTAATACAAAGAATATTTGTCTTAATGTGAGTGATAAACTTGGGAAGTTTCATGGTGATATCTGTTAGTTAAAAATTTTACCCGATTCACCTGTGGTGTCTCCCCAGGCTTCGTATCCATCTTGGACGCCATCATGAAAATGTCACCTTTCTAGTGGTCAAACTTTGGTAAACTTTTAGTATGTTATTAAGGTCATCTAATACTATAAAAAACAGCTGAGAAACCTTTTGTTAGAATTTTTTTAGGGTCAAGTCATATTTGCACCTGACTATTCAGTTTATGGATATTTCTTCATTTTCTAACAGAGAGCCTCCATTACGGTGGCCCTGAAGTGCAAAACACAACGGCAAATCAGACAACAACGGCAAAAGAGAAAACACAACACAAAAAGAGAAAACACAACACAAAAAGAGAAAACACAACGGCAAAAGAGAAAACACAACACAAAAAGAGAAAACACAACACAAAAAGAGAAAACACAACGGCAAAAGAGAAAACACAACACAAAAAGAGAAAACACAACACAAAAAGAGAAAACACAACACAAAAAGAGAAAACACAACACAAAAAGAGAAAACACAACGGCAAAAGAGAAAACACAACACAAAAAGAGAAAACACAACACAAAAAGAGAAAACACAACGGCAAAAGAGAAAACACAACACAAAAAGAGAAAACACAACGGCAAAAGAGAAAACACAACACAAAAAGAGAAAACACAACACAAAAAGAGAAAACACAACACAAAAAGAGAAAACACAACACAAAAAGAGAAAACACAACGGCAAAAGAGAAAACACAACACAAAAAGAGAAAACACAACACGAAAAGAGAAAACACAACGGCAAAAGAGAAAACACAACGGCAAAAGAGAAAACACAACGGCAAAAGAGAAAACAACACAAAAAGAGAAAACACAACACAAAAAGAGAAAACACAACACAAAAAGAGAAAACAACGACAAATTACTAAACAACGGCAAATCAGAAAACACAAAAGCAAAACAAGTTGGGCAATACATAGTGGCCTCTGTGCTAGTCCCGCTTGTCTGTCGCACTGGCGGTGTTGTCTTTCCGGTTCAAAGCACGGACCAGTTCTTTTCCAATCAGCCCCGATTCATGTCGCCCGAGGGTAGGCTACCTACCTTTTCCGGTTTGGTTAATGTCGTTGTGTTTTCTCTTTTGCTTTTGTGTTTTCTGATTTGCCGTTGTTTAGTAATTTGTCGTTGTGTTTTCTGATTTGCCGTTGTGTTTTCTCTTTTTGTGTTGTGTTTTCTCTTTTGCCATTGTGTTTTCTTTTTTTGTGTTGTGTTTTCTCTTTTTGTGTTGTGTTTTCTCTTTTGCCGTTGTTGTCTGATTTGCCGTTGTGTTTTGCACTTAAGGGCCACCACACTCCATTCTCCCTGTCCTGCCCTGGTTTTATTGCACACTGACTGTTGAGCACTCTGTGTACACGTAGCTACTACTATGAAGGATGCTATACAAATAAAAACTGACTTTAATAGGCTACTTCTCTGAAGCTGCTTCATTAAGGTTATAGTTTTCTCCTGCAGAGTTCCTCTTTAAATGAACAAAGTTAAAGAATTATAAAATGTTCCTCCTCAGATTTGGATCGGTGTCGCCTCATGGAGACGGTGATTCTTTCTGTTATGAATGTTTCATTAATTAATAATCATCATTAATGTCCTCAGAAACAATAAAAGGGAAAATAAGTGAATTAGTGAACATTCTCTCAAGAGAAGGTAAGTCATTTTAGTCATGGGAAAAGGACCTAGAGATGGTCTTTGAAGAAAATACGTGGTTAAATATCTGTAAAAGAATACACTTTCCATTCACTAGCAACAAAATTAAGGAATCTCATTTTAAATTCATTCATAAAATACACCGACAAAAATGCACAAAATCTCCAAGACTATCTCAGCAAAATGTCCCAGATGTAAAAGGAAATGATGTTTGTCCTCTCTGAGATGTTTCACTCACAAGCAAACAGCGTCCATTAGTTTTCATTAAATCTCTTGAATGAAACTTTAATTACAAGTCATTTATTTAACCATCAATTACTCTAAAGCTGATCAATTAAGGTACAGATGGAGCAGAGTTAAAGAATTATAAAATGTTCCTCCTCAGATTTGGATCAGTTGCCTCATGGAGACGGTGATTCTTTCTGTCATGAATGTTTCATTATTTTTGTGTGTGTGTTATTGCTTTTTTTAAGCAGCTACACTCAATCAATCAATCAATCAATCAATCAATCAATCAAAAATAAGTTGTTTTATTTTTATGTTTGTAGATTTTGAGCCTGAACAGGAGCTCGTCCCTTTTAAATGTGACGTTTGTCCAGTCAGAGACGTTTCATTCACAAGCAAACAGCTTCCATTAGTTTTCATTAAATCTGTTGAATGAAACTTTAGTTACAAGTCATTTATTTATTTATTTTTTAATTAACGTTTTTTATTGATTCCACATATCAATATTTAACATTTCACATATACAATTTTCAAACAGTATACAACAACTTCTCCACCAGGGAGCAGAGACAGATATAAACATACATTCTCAAAGAAAGTTACCGTAGAGTAAATCTGAAGAAATAAAAGAAACACTTTTTCACTCCTGTCCTTATTTTCACATCTCTCTTACATCGTCCCCTTTTCTTTTCTCCTGTTGGAGGGTAAATAATATAATAAACATTTGAACAATGAACAAGTTTGTAGCCTGAACCAAGGGGATCAGTAATCTACCAAACACATTGTCCTTAACTGCACAAAGTCTACTCTCAATGGAGACACAAAATTAACCCAGTTTTCCCAGTCATTTTTAAAAGTCTCTGTTTTTAAGTCTAGTTGAGAAAGTCAGCTTCTCCATTCTATAAATATTGAGCGTTACCTCGACCCAATCCTCCATTTTTGGTACCTCAGTTTTAAGCCATTTTCTGGTGATGGCTTTTTTACCTGCCACCAGCATTAATTCGAAATATGTATTTTTCTCCTGACCTTGTAATCTCCTGGTTCTCTTTTCCCAAATATAAAACTTAAAATGTAAATGGAATTTTCACTTTCAAAAATGTTTTCCATACTCTTATGTAGGCTAACTCCCGCCAATAAGGGAGAATACAGGGGCATCCCCAAAAGATATGATAATGACCGGCTTTATTCTCACCACAAAGTCTCCAGCATGAATGAATGAAATTCTTTATTCAGTCGCATCACACAAAACATTATCGACAAAATAGTGACTGAAAAGGCACAGGCAGAAGCATGATGCTTATATTAATGCCTGTCCTACATACCACATTAAGATACCCAGCATTTTTACCATATAAAACATAAAACACAAACATAAAACAACAACTAACAAACAAACAAGCTAATGAACAAACTAAACTAAACCAAAGGAAAAAACAAACAAACAAACAACAAAAAAAACGGAACCAATAAGGTTACCAGTATTTAAATATATTGTAGTTAATACATTTTTAAATAGCAGAGAAAAAACAAAAAACAAACAAACAAAAACAAAACAAAAAAATAAAGCTACCCAACATTGTTACAATATGAAAAACAAACAAACAAACAAACAAACAAGCATCGTGTATCTCTAGACTTCTGTTGTACAAGTCATTTATTTAACCATCAATTACTCTAAAGCTGATCTCTTCAGTGTGTAATATTTAAAAAATCCTGCAGAATTCCTCTTCAGTGTGTAATATTAAACACCTGCAGTACCTCGTCTGTCCGCAGGGGGGGCGCTAGACGCGTTAAACTCACCGGAAGTGAGCACCAGAATCAGAAACACAGGGAAGAAGAAAAAAGTAAAGTGCAGCATGGCGACCCCCATGCACAGAATAATCGCCCGGAGACAAGCGTGAGTATCACGTAGTTAACTCAACACAACTCCTCTGGTTTTAGGTTTTATTGACACAGAAACAAGTTTAACTTTATTAACAACAACATTTATCTCCGTGTGTGAAATCTAAAGAGGAAACAGCAGCTGGTTCAGTCTGAATGGAGATAACCACCGAGCTGCTCCGTCAACACTACAACTGGATTATTGTTACACTTAGGGACTGTTTTTATGTTTTATTATGACATTAAACACACATTTAGGATGTAAACACACACTTTATATGTTTAACTGTCAATATAAACCATCAAGCTTCAGTTTATTGCAGATTAGTCCAAGATATGTCCAGTTAACGCTGCTTTTCATTGGTTATAATATAGATATTTGGGTCATT
Organism: Trachurus japonicus; assembly: GCF_045865225.1. Lineage (NCBI taxonomy): Eukaryota > Metazoa > Chordata > Actinopteri > Carangiformes > Carangidae > Trachurus > Trachurus japonicus. The sequence continues at coordinate 2,217,979 of NC_140920.1, read as the reverse complement.
CCGCCAAAAGAGTGCCATTTGCTCATTATAACTCATTTTTCATTCCATTTCAGTAGCTATAGAATTTTTTAATATACACATTTACTCACTCAAAATGAGTAGTGGTCAATCTCAGGCTACTTTATTTAATTTATTGCTGCTTTTATCATTGCATTTTTGAAGAATGAGTAACAGCAATGAGGGTAACAGCCATGAGTTTTTAGCATAAAATCAGCAATTGTGTGAAATCCAGCCAAATAGCATCTATACTAATAGCCTGAGCACACAGAGCACATTCTTAGGATTTAACTGAATATTTTACTTTTGATATCAACAAACACTGTCTAGAGATAATTTAGGTATAACAGGAATGAGTTTTAAGAGTGACCGACCCTGACATAGCTACAATATCATTACATTTCAGGAAAAATAAATTACAGAATTTAATTTTGGTCTTCCCATGACTTTCAAAAGACCTAAATGATTTCACTTCCTGCTGAACATGTCACTTTTAGAGTCTAGAATGTGTTTGGGTAAAACAGCACTGAGTGAAAACCTGGGGACGGGACTAAAATGTGAATTTTAACCAAAATATAATTAAGTTTTAATTAAAAAAATGTTATATAAGTGTAGATATAATATAAAGTCACACTAATATGCAAAAAAAATGAGATTTTAGAAGGATTTTATTCATTATGCATTGTGGTAAACTATAGCGTTTGGCTCTGGGGACATGCAACAAAGGCTGTTTCAGTGCTTTGAAAGCCTTTTTATAGTAAATAAAAATTATATATCTTTAATTTCTACAGTGATTCATGTGTTATGGTGCTTTGTTTATTAATTAAATGCAATTTATATTTTACTATTACATGTTTTTATACATTTAATATGCTGGGGACAGAAATGGCACTCTTTTGGTGGAATCGCCCATTTAACTGTAGATGTGGCTCAGATGGAAAAATACAACTTAATATATACTGTTAAAATATTATTATTATATTATATACCTCCTGTACTGTACATTGTGACAGATTTTCTATTCACTTAGTGAGAAATCATCCTCATCGCTTTTATACTTTTATTAAATACAATTAACATTCAGCATCAACACACACAAACAGAATCCAGACCTCACCCAAAGACAATATAGATTATAGTATCAATAATAATAATGATCATAATGTTAAACTAACGAAATGAAACTCTCTGAGAATAATAAATAAAACCTTTTTTCTTTAAGCCACTTCTTGTTTCTCTAGTGGATAGAGAACAGTAACAGTTTTAATGATAAAGGCCTGAAACACATAGAGATTTGGACCTTTAGGTTCTGTGGAAAGACAGTGATGTAATGTTTAATTTCAGGAAAGATGAATGTTTTCCAAAGGTTTCAACTCTAAGAGAAGTTAATGTTTAAAATTTGAAATTAAAGCATAAATAAATTGATCAGCACATTTTCCATACTGCTAAAAGAAAATGAATTCCTTAATCATTTAATTTGTACAATGGCTTTGTTGTGTTTCTCAAAGTCACACACATCCTATTGTACATTTATCTTTTTTTAAAAGTTACTGGAAATGACTCTGGAGAACTGCAGAGCCGCTTTTATCATCACTGTTCTAACTTTTATTTATTTTATTTTTTAAACTTTATTTTTATAAAGTCATTTATTTTACAATATCCAAAGAAAGAAAGAAGGAGGGAAAAAGAAAAGACAGAAAAGGGCTCAGATGGGAGAGAGAAAATCAGCAGGGGGAAGATGAATCATAATGACAACATGTGTACGTTTTAAGAGAAGAAGCTCGACCCAGGGTTTAGGAACATTTAAAGGACAATTCCGGGTTTTGTTTTTTGTTTGAGTAAAGTGCCCCTAACGTCCTAATCGATGAACCTAATCAATGCTTACTGTATGAAGGCTTCTGTCCTGTTTTGATGCGGAGAAAAGACGATGGACAAGCGGAACAAAAAGGACTTGAAGGACAATTCCGGTGCAAATTCAACTCGGGGCTGTAGTTTCCTAAAATCTCAGGTCTAAAAGAAGGAATCTGAAGATGTTCAGTTTAATGTCTCCTGTTGTGCGGTAGTTGTGTCTGTCCCCGCGTCGCCACGGCAACGATGAATGGGAGCGGATTGAAGTTCTGCTGCTTAGGCTGTTTCCATCCCTCAAAGCCACAGACAGCGTCAGATGGAGACTCAAACATGCTGCCAGAAGTTTATTTACTTCAACAAGCCGACATGTTTGTAAAACTAGATCTAATTCAAGTTGTCGCTCGGTGTGTTCAGGTGCAGTGGGAAGCTCCCGTTTGTGACATAAACACAGGAATATCAACTCTGGACTTGTTTCAAGTAAATAAACTTCTGGGTGCATGTTTGAGTCTCCATCTGACGCTGTCTCCACATCAAAACAGGACAGAAGCCGTCTCATTCACAATAAGCACTGATTAGGAACATCGATTAGGACTTTAGGGGAACTTTACTCAAACAAAAAACTAAATAAAACACAATTTGTTACATAAATAATCCATAATAACATCCTGTAGTGAAGAGGAGCCACTTATTCCAGTATGTTGTGAATTTGTCCATACACATGTTCAAGGAAAAAGTCAGTTTTTCCAATTTTCCATGTCATATATTTCTTATACAACTGCAATCCACTCCTCTTTTCATAGCCTTCTTCTTGTAATAGCTTTTTTTTACTGGCTACTAACATTATTTTAATCAAATATTTAACAGTAACATTGATTTTGGGGGGAAATGTTACCAGGATAAATTGTGCAAAAATTGTTTCTCTAACTGTGCAGCAAAGGAAACAGGAGAATAATTAACACAAACTGATGTTTTTAATTAATCTGAGAGCGAATTAGAGTTTAACAGCAGCTGTTGTGTGTGTTTGTTGTGTTTTGTTTTGTCTTGTCACACACAGGGAGGCGAACAAACAACATGTGCGCTGTCAGAAGTGTCTGGAGATGGGACACTGGACGTACGAGTGCACGGGGAAGAGGAAATACGTGCACAGACCCTCGAGGACGGTGGAGATGAAAAAGAAGCTGAAGGAGACGGAGAACAAACCGCTCAGCATCACCGGGTAAGAAACAGAACAAACTAACGCACACTTCGCTTGTTCTGCTTGATGCAACTAAAACACATGTTTGTTTGTTTTTTTTTTCCAACTCTCTCTATTGATTTTTCTCATTTTGAACATAGAACACATCAGACACAACAGACATCTTACACATTTACACGTTTACATAAAAAGGGTCATTTAAATTGTATTGACTTATGTATCTCAAAATGAAAAATAGACAGATGAAGGGGATTAATTTAAAAATAAAAAAAAGGAAATAAAAAAGATTATATGTAACCAAATGTATACATTCTTCAAAAGTAAAAAAAAAAAAAAAAAAAAAAGGGGGAGACAAAAACTAAACAGAGACAGGGAAAAATAAATACATAAAAAATAGAATAAAATAAAATACAAAGTCTTTCCTTCGAGAAGAGCATTTCTATAGCTTGCCCTCACACTATGTTGTGGTTAAAATAATCAATAAACGGTTGCCAAATACTATAGAACTTTCTTTCCTGATTTTTCAGTGAAAATCTGATTTTCTCCAGCTCTAAATGTCTCATAACATCTATCATAAGATTTGAATAAGTTGGAGCTGCCTTTTGTTTCCAATTAAGTAATATCAACCTTCGTGCAAGTAGGCTGACAAACGAAACCATGTTATGCTCCCTGTTGCTTTTCGTTATGCTTGAATCAATAATTCCTAGAACCGCCACCAATGGATCTACGTTAATAGGTCTGTGTAAGATATTTGATAGAGTCTGAAAGATATTGTCCCAATAATTTGATAACTTCGGGCAACTCCAAAACATATGGCCCAGTGTTGCTGGTCCAAGTCCACATCTGTCACATGAAGGATCTACTGAGGGAAAACACATGTTTAAGATAAAAACATAAATGTGCAGCATCGTTTGACATCAAAATACGCTGGAAAGGTACGATTCACCTCTAAACCAGAGGTTCTCAAACTTTTTTACATCAAGGACCTGTAAATTGACATAAATTAGACCACGGACCCCCATTGGACCAAATTTTGAAGCAAACACCAGAAATACTGAAGAACATTACTTTTTTAGTAAATGTATACGTTCATATTAGGGCCAATGGCATGAATTTGTGCAAATATTGTAGAGAAATTTCTGGGAAAAAAGTGGTACAATTTCTCCAAAAGCGTTTAAACATTACTAGAAAAAAGTGGCAAAAATTCTCCCCCAAAAAACAGTTTTAATTTCATTTTTTAGAAGAAAGTGTTAAGATTTATAAAAATAAATAAACATTTTTTAATTTCTAGAAAAGTGGTAACCCCCCCCAAAAAAAGTTTAATTTCTTTCTTTTTCTTTTTTTTTTTAGAAAAATGTGGTAAGATTTCTAAATAAAAAAAAATTCTAGAAAAAAGTGGTAAAAATGTTAAAAAGGTTTTTTTTAAATTCTACGAGAAACTGGTAAAATTAAAAAAAATTATAGAAAAAGTGGTAAAAAAAAAAAAAATGTGGTAAAAAATTCTCAAATTAAAAAAAAAAAAAAAAAGAATTCCAGAAAAAAGTGGTAAAATTTCATTTAGAATTTGAGGGTTAGGAATCCATTGCAGACAGAGTAGGCTTGTATATAAGGATGGATGTGATTATTCCTGCAGTTTAAACGTGTAGTCAACAAATATTCTGCAGCAAAATTGTATTATATTGTTTTTTTTATGATTAATTTCCTGCCAGTCACTGGGGAAATGACTGTGTGCAAAGTGCAAAGCAAAGTAGTTAAAATTCAGCGAAAAAAAGCTGCACGACCCAAAGTGAGACTCTAGATAAGTTAAACAGGTTGTTAACTGACTGTTTCCTCCCAGGAACCAGGAAGTTCAAACCAAATTCCAACTTCCTGGTGATTTTGCAGCCGTTGGTCAAACAAAACAAAACAAAACAAAATCTCCACGTTGAGTTGTGGTGAATTATCACTTGACATTTTACAAAACTAAACAATGAATCAATAAAATTACGATTAAATGTATGAAACTATTCTGGTTGTCAGTCTGTAGATGAACTGGAGCCTCAGTGACTCTGATCAACACAGAAATAAAACGTTTTTTGTTGCTTCTGCTGCCACCTAGAGGCCGTGAAGATGAACACAGCATCAATACTGTTATTAACCACTGTTAAATGACAATATTTCACTTTTTTAAGGGCTGAATTTGATTTCAAAAAACTCATTCAATGTTTTTTCTTCATTTTTATCACTTTATACACTGAAGACATCCAAACTACGAAGGAACACACATATAGAGGGTTGTTGAGTGAACACCAAAGTGTTAAACAAAGCAGAATATGTTTTATATATTAGGTTTTTTGGAGTCTCGACCTTTTTCTTTGATGACATCTTTTCACACACCTTTGATCCTGACGAACTCATGGAGCCGAGGACAGAATGAAAAGTGTGTGAAAAGCTGCCGTCAAAGCAAAAGGTGGATGCTTCCAAAAAGTCTAATATAAAACATATTCTGCTTTAACAGTGTTTGCATTTACTACATAACTCCACATTCATAGTTTTCATGTCTTTACTTTGAATCTACAGTGTAGAAAGTGATAAAAAATAAAGAAAAAACATTGAACGAGAAGGTGTGGTGTATTTAATCAGAAATGTGTCACTGTTGTTGTTGTCTTTGAACATTTTTAGTCCAAAGAAACAAAAACTGAGGCCGAAACTTCAACCTTTTGATCAGATGCATTTTTTTGTTGTTGAAAACTTCTTCATGGATCATATGACTCATCCAAAGTAAAGTCTGTTCAATCAGAATTAACAGTAAAGTCTGTTCTAAGTATAAAAGTATCTAGTCTTTAATATATTAGTCTGCTCATCGTTCACTTAAAAACAATGTGTGTAATTAGAAACTATAAACCAGGTTCTTTCTTTCTTTCTTATCAGCTCATTTGACTCTGTTTTATTTTATATAAGTCTCAGTAAAAAATATGTTTTTCTCTTTTAACTCTTTCCAGACCAGGAAGTGAAGCTGCCACGGAGAAGAAAGTTAAAAAGAAGTAAGTACATCACTTTATTTTTTACAGTGTTGTTGATACGATATCAGTTTTGATCTGATACAGTTCTGAGAGATTCACACTTCATGTACAATATACACATCAAAAAAAAAAACATATAAATAACAGATCAACACTCTTTGAGGGAAGTTTAAAGCTCAGAAGCTTCTTCTTGTTCGTCTCGTGTCTCTTCAGTTGCATGTTAACGTGTTTGAGTCACACTCACTCAGTCACACCAGGGTCCAGAAGGTCACGTTTAAGTCACGTGAGTCACATGAGAGACGCGTGAGAGTCGCAGTCGTGCAGCGGCGTCGGGACTCGACTCTGATGGAGCCGCGTGTTTTAGCTCCGCCCCTTTGTTTACTAGTCTACTTGCCAGCCCATAGGGCCTCATTGTGAACCCGGAAATGTTGAGTACCCCAAGGTTTTATGTTAGAAATAGATAGTATGGGTCCCTAGTATTGAGAAACTGCCGGATGCTAACTTATATATATTGGGCAATTAGCATAACATACATAATTAGCATAAATTAGCATAATTGGGCAATATTTCAACAAAATTGACTTGGCTGATCTGGGCAATATTGGAGTGGTTTTAGGGGTTATTGATGATGCTGAATCCATTTCTGACATTTTCAAAATTCAAAATGGCTGTCTAAACCGGAAGTGACCGGATTTTAACCGCCAGTGGGCCGATTTTGATGGATTTCAAAATCTGGTCATCGGTTTAGACAGCCATTTTGAATTTTGAAAATGTCAGAAATGGATTCAGCATCATCAATAACCCCTAAAACCACACTAATATTGCCCAGATCAGCCAAGTCAATTTTGTTGAAATATTGCCCATATAGGCAATTATGCTAATTTATGCTAATTATGTCAATTATGCTAATTGCCCAATATATATAAATTAGCATCCGGCTGTTTCTGAATACTGGGGACCCATACTATATATTTCTAACATAAAACTTTGGGGTACTCAACATTTCCGGGTACTCATTGTTGGCAAGTAGACTATACAGATAAAGCTTAGAAGATAGAGTTTTACTACAACAAATGAACAACTATTGAGAACAGCTCCCTCTAGTGGAGACAGGAGGAAACTACTGAGGCTCTTCTCAGACAGAGCAGCATGAAAACTAAACATCTAATCCTGTTTTATTGATTATCTATTTATTGATTCTGGTATTATTTTATAAGAAGTTTAATTTTTTCTAGGTTGTTTTATTCTTTCAAGAGGAGCAGAATAGAGCAGAACTTCTCACACACATTAATAAAACATCCTCTGTGAATAAGGTGTAAAGAGAGAGGAAATATTCAGATTTTATTAGATGAAGAATATAAGGTGATAAAAAGTTTTGCATATGTGTGGTAGATTAAATGCACATTGAGTGTTATTGCACTTTTATAACACAATTATTGCACTAGTATGTGAAGATTCTGGGTCAGCGTTGTGTTTGATCAGTTCAGTTTGATATGAACTGTTGTTAATCAGTCTAAAATATTAAAATGAACCTTTATAACATAATATATAAAACACAGTAAACTATGCAAATATGACACACAGCCCATCGTTAGTTGTGTCATTGCACAGTTTAACTCACATATTCATCTTTGTCTCTCTCTGGTTCCTGTGTTAGTGCTGTTTGTTTCGCATTTCGCTGCAGAATCTGAAACTTTTTTCCTCTTTGTGTGAAAAAGCTGCGGTGGAACTAAAAACCTGCTCCTGCAGCTGTTAATAATGTGATTATCTCCACCTGTGTTTGCTCAGAGTCGACGTCTTCTGCTGCCACTGAAAGCTCCTTTTACCTCCGGTTTCACTCCACGGCCACTTCTCTCTGCCCTCGGTCACATGACGTGTTCCAGAGTGAAAACCACTGACTCACATTACCACATCAGGAGGTTGATGATTGAACTGTAGAAGCTGCAAAAGAAAAACACTAAAACACGTAACCAGACCGGTTTTATGAGTTTATACGACGCTGCTCTGACGTGACACGCGTCATATCAATTAAAGTTTAACACTAAATGTCAGCGGCAACACACTGCACAACACACTGATCTAACTGCACTGATCTACACAACAGACACTCAGTCATTGTTGCCTCCCCCTCATGATGATGAATACTCCGGAGTAGTTTTTTATTCCTCAAAGTGCATCTGGAAGCAAAACTTTATATGAGAGTAATAATAGGGCCCGACACAAAAAAGTCCATAAAACTACACAAAAACCATTTAAAGGGATAGTAGCATTTTTTTTAAAGTGGGGTTGTATGATCTACAAATAGCCCCTAAGTACTTTAATTGCAGTAGAAGACTCTTTGCACTCCTCCCGTTAGCAACGCCAGCCCATAATAGCCCTGCCCAGAGATTTACAACATACAGTGTTGTGAATGGACCCAAAGAAACGGCCTATTTTCACGGCCTAAAAGAGGTTTTACCTGAAAACAAAAACACAGTTCCATTGTTCACTATAATATAATTTTTTCCAGCCCCTCAAAGTGCAGGAAAAACACAGTTTTTATTTGGACCGAACCAACTGCTGATCGGCGGGCGCTAACCCTGGGCGGAGGGATACGTGAGTTGGTTAGGTCCAAATAAAAACTGTGTTTTTCCCATAGACTGTAAAAAGAATGGACGTAGCGTCCGTGACGTCCCCCATTGGTTCTGGGGAGTCGTTTTTGTGACTCCAACATGGCGGCCTGAACAGCGCCATGTTGGATTGGCCGGCCGAGAACCCGCCCACTGGCCTCGAAGCAGCTGTCCACGGAGCTGCTCGGACCTGTCACTCAACATTTCCGCGCCCTAATTGGCCAGAATTTTAACCTAATAACAGTAAAACTGTAGAGTTAAAAAAAAATTCACCCCCCTCAGAGTGTGTGCGGGGGTAGAAACTATCGATTGAGACAAAAAAACGTTCTGACACCAGGCTTTTAACATGTTTACTGAGGATGTAAAGTCGGTGATTTTAACATGGGGGTCTATGGAGAATGCTCCCTTCTGACACCAGCCCCCAGAGGAATCCGAGGGGATTGCAGTTTTTTGAACGCGGAAGTGACTTCACTTCTCAGACCGACAACTGCCCCCTTGGTTTTTCCTGCACTTTGAAGGGCTGGAAAAAATTATATTATAGCGAACAATGGAAATGTGTATTTTTTTTCAGGTAAAACCTCTTTTAGGCCGTGAAAATAGGCCGTTTCTTTGGGTCCATTCACAACACTGTATGTTGTAAATCTCTGGGCAGAGAGTCTTCTACTGCAATTAAAGTACTTGGGGGCTATTCGTAAATCATACAGCCCCACTTTAAATGCTACTATATTCCTCCACACTGCTCGTCCACTGCAATCCAAGTGTCCTGAAGGGAGATAGTCCAGAGTTTACTGGAAACAACCTCATTGAGGACATTTTTACAGCCTAAACAGTCCTGTAATGAAAAATGTTCAAAACGAGGAGCGCTACGTGGACTCCTTTCTCAAAACTAGAGGTGCTCTTTGGAGAGGGATCCAAGGGATGTGGAAAAACAAAGAAAAACTCCAAGGCACTCTCTTGAGTTAATAAAAATGCCTTTAATTAATCTGGCATTGTCACAATGACATGTTTAAAATGACTATGACGCGTTTCTTGGAGGCTTGATGCCGCAACGCGTCATAGTCATTCCACATCCCTTGGATCTCTCTCCATGTAGTTCAACATTTTTCATTACAGGACTGTTGAGGCTGTAAAAATGTCCTAAATGAGGTAGTTTCCAGTAAACTCTGGACTATCTCCCTTCAGGACACTTGGATTGCAGTGGATGAGCAGTGTGGAGGAATATTAAAGGGTTGTTGTGTAGTTTTATGGACGTTTTTGTGTCAGACGCTATTGATTCTCATATAAAGTTTTGGTTGGACTAGGAACCGGCCTCCCAGATGCACTTTGAGGAATAAAAAACTATACTCCGGGGGCGGTGCGTTGCGCAGTGGTTAAAGCGGCCGCCCCATGTAGAGGCTACAGTCCTCAATGCAGGCAGCCCCGGTTCGAGTCCCGCGTCGGGCAGACCTTTCCTGCATGTCATTCCCCCTCTCTCTGCCTCCCCCTTTCCTGTCTATCTCACTATGTGCTATCAAATAAAGGCGAAAAAGCCAAAAAATATACTTAAAATGATTAAAGCAGAAGTAAGTGGAATGTTTGTGTTAATATAAGTCTTAAATAGTTATATCTTCCCACAGCAATCACTTCTATAGAGTGTTTGGTCTGAAACACGGGTCTGTCAGTCACTCTGCTCTGCTCTGAGCCCAGGAGAAAACTTTCCTTGTATCCTACAAGTTTTATCCAATGAGGAGAGAGAACGGCATAAAGGGGCAGTCCTCTCTGTGTGTGCAGCCAAGGGATGCGCCTGAATGTGGTGACGTAGGGACGAGGACCAATAGATCCATGACGAGGACGGGGGCTGCTAACTCCGTCGGCTGACAAGACGTTATGGTGCGTTCAAGGCAGCCCGTAACTCGTGTTTTTCCGACCTGTGAAGTCGTACCAGTTCGATCTGGTACGACTTCACGGGTCAGAAGTTACGAGTGGCCGTTATAGTGACTTTCACCGGTAAAACAGGTCGGAGAAACACGAGTGGGTTGCCTGGAACGCTACAAAGTCGTAAGTCGTGACTTGAAGCTGTAATTTACGGTTTCAAAAGCCTGTCTGGAACGCAGCATTAGCCAAAACCACCGGATCGCTGACTTCTGCTTTAATGTAATTGCACATTGTCTCTTATTAAACTAATAAACTAAACTCTTCCTCCTCTTCCTCCTCCTCCTCCTCCTCCTCCTCCTCTTCCTCTTCCTCCTCCTCCTCTTCCTCTCTCTCTCTCAGGACCAAAGACTCCAGCGACAGCAGCAGCGACTCCGGCGGCTCGTCCAGCGACTCGTCGTCCGACAGCAGCGACTCGTCCAGCTCGTCCTCGGACGACAGCGACGACAGCAGCGACAGCGACGACAACGACAACGAGGACGACAACGACAACGGCAGCTCTTCATCGTCCGCCTCCTCCTCCTCTTCCTCCTCCTCCTCCTCCTCCTCCTCAGACTCAGGGAGCAGCAGCGACTCGGACCGAGGACCGCCCAGGAAGAAGAAGAAGAAGAAATGAACCGGTCGCTCTTATTAGAGTTTTCATCTTGGGTTTAGTTTTCCACATTTTAGACGTCCAGATGTTATGTTTTGTTTTTTTTATTCCAAACCCGTCTCCGTTTGTTTAAAGGGATAGTTTAACATTTTAGCAAATGGGCCCATTGCCATAATCCCTATAGTCATAGCAGTAGGTTCGTTACCTTTAATTGTCGGTGCAAGCTGTTTTTAGAACAGCGGAGCAGAGCCGTGAGCTGCTCAGAGCTACGCTACGGAGGCTCATTATGGGATTTCTTGGTTTCAAACTCATCAAATACACAATCCAACAACTCCACAACGCTCTGGTGGACAAGTTGTGAGCTGCACATTCACCACGCTATGAGATAATAACACAACGTTACCAGACAGAGTTGTTTTAGAGGGAAATTCATGTAAAACCAGCTGATGCACGTTGCCTTCAGGGACAGTTTTTCATTAAGCAGTCTCTGTATTTCCCTCTAAAACAACTCTGTGTGGTAACGTTGTGTTATTATCTCATAGCGTGGTGAATGTGCAGGTCACAACTTGTCCACCAGAGCGTTGTGGAGTTGTTGGATTGTGTATTTGATGAGTTTGATGAGTTTGAAACCAAGAAATCCCATAATGAGCCTCCGTAGCGTAGCTCTGAGCAGCTCACGGCTCTGCTCCGCCGTTCTAAAAATAGCTTGCACCGACAATTAAAGGTAACGAACCTACTGCTATGACTATAGGGATTATGGCAATGGGCCAATTAGCCAAAATGTTGAACTATCCCTTTAATCTGTTGATCATCTCAGACACTGAGGAGATTATTTCCAGTCGTGTCTTGTTCTGATTTGAAAAAACGTGATATTTTCTCCAGATTGTAGCTTCGTTTACTGAGGAGGACGTGTTTTTAAAAACTAGTTTAAACTTATTCATGTTGAATCCCGTGATGTTTTTTTTTTTACTAAACTATATTTTTAGTGAAGCTGATTCTGTACAGATTAACGACCTTATTAACGAGGCGACGCCACATCCACGGTGAAGAGACGTTATGAATAATAAAAGACCTTTTTAAAGAGTTCCCGAATAAAGATAAAACGTTTTTCCTTTTGTCACATTTTAAATGAGTTTGGAGTTCGATGGTCTTCTTGTTGCTTTGTTGCCTGTTTGTTGTAAAATAAAGAAATGAATAAACTTGTTAATGCTTTGGAGCCTCTTGTGTATTTGGGTTCATTTTTGTCGAAGAGTTTCACAGTTTAAAACAAAGTTTATAGAAATGAAACTGACAATAAATCAAACTGTGAAAACTCGTTATGTCTAAAATGCTTAAGGTTGTAATTATCCATTTGTTTAAACTTGATTGATGATGATTTGTAGATCATACAACCCCACTTTAAAAAAAATGCTACTATCCCTTTAAGGCTGTAATTATCCATTTGTTCAAACTTGTGTGTGTTTTATTTACGCCCTAAATAATAATAATTATGATAATGATGATGATGATATGAAAATATTTGGGTGTGTCCGACCACAGAGCTGTGTGTGATGATGCCACATCCTGCTGCTCTTCAAACACACACGATGCACATAATCCTCTTGATCTATCAGAGGCTAAAATAACTTAGATTAATTATAACGCTGCACAATTTCAGGTTTTCAGGTTAGTTGTATTTTTAGTTTATAACTGTATTTATGTCTGCAGGTACGCCGTGTTTACTAATCTACTGTGTGAGCTGAGAGAAATTGTTCTTAACTGTCTTAACCCCTACAAACTGTTCAAATGTGATACTTTCACAGTATGGTTCGGGTCAATTTTGACCAAGAATTCCCTCATAGTAAGTGTCTATATTGAATTTTAAACTACAGATCTATTTAGAATGTCAAAATAGCCTAAGACACATAGATTAATATATGATTAAGTGTTTAAAAAAAAGTTCAGAGAGCAGATAGAGTGCATTTTTAACATTTTACAACAATCGTTTTTGGAGAAAAACATTTACTATTACACAGTGTTACATCCTGTTCTACATAAACACATAAAATCCATAATGATTTAAATATATTTAATTGAATTTTAAGATAGATAGCATAAACACTGTGGAACTGTTGGAATTCATAATATGACAATGTTTAAATGCTTTAAAATGAGACGTTTAGGTGTCGCTCAAATACTTAGTATTTCATTATGATGCTGCTTTATTTAGGACGATACAAACCAGGGCAAGGCAAGGCATCTTTATTTATATAGTGCATTTCATACCAAGGCAACTCAATGTGCTTTAAATAAAGACAAAACTTTTTTTTTTAAGAACAGCATGAAAACAGCATCAAAACAAAACAAAAAAAAACACAGTTAAAAGCAGGAGCAAAGAAGAATAAAAAAGTAAAATAAAAATAAAACCAGACTAATGTAAAAGGCCTTAAAACGAGAACTACAGAACAGTAAAGTAGTGATGCAGATGCACAACCTTCATTCATTTACCTCTTTTCTAATTAATCAATTGATTATCCAGCCAGGTCCTCAACACAATAACCCACAAGGTGCATTAAAGAGGTTTTAGTTTGATGGGAGAACTGAAAAACCAGAGTGTGACTGAACCCACAGTGAATTTCATTGTTCAGTTTGGAAGCCTCATTCTGCAAAACTGAAGAATTAATAAAGATTTCCTCAGTTTCCTCTGTTTAACCTTAAAAACTGGTTGTGTGAATGTGATATACCAAAAAAATACTCAGACCCACGTCCATGCTGCGTTCAAAGTCACTTAAAACACCTTTTTTTTGTCATACAGATGCTCAGTTTGCAATAAAATAAAATAAATAAATAAAAAATAAATAAATAAAAATCAACGTTAACACACAGAGTTGAGTTGTGAGTGTTTGTATATGTGTGTTAACGTCAGGTGTACCTAATAGAGTGACCGCTGAGTGGAGGGGGACAATGAAACACACCGTGACTTCCGTCCTGAACGTCAAGTCTGAGCAACCTGTGCGTCACTGAGATGCTGCATTCAGGACCGTGGGAGTTTTCATTATTTATTTATTTTTAATACATAACGATTAATAATATAGGCTACCATTGTGATTATGTTTTGATGTGTTACTATGTAAAAACAATGACACGATCAATTAAACTGAACTCTCTCTAGGCAAACTGAGATAAATTTGCTGATTCTCTCTATCGAAATCATAACTTTTTCTCTTTTTTTTGGTTGGAAAAACAACCTGAAGTGTGAAATCAAAGCGCATCCATCTTCCCATTGCTAAAAAAGTTGTTTAAAGGGATAGTTCAACATTTAGTAAAAACCATAATCCCTATAGTCACAGCAGTAGGTTCGTTACCTTTAATTATCGGTGCAAGTTGTTTTGAGATCGGCGGGGCAGAGACGTGAGCTGCTCAGTGAACACAATGGAGGTGAACGGTTCACTGTCCCCTGTCCCTCATCAAACTCATCAAATACACAATCCAACAACTCCAATGGGTGTGTGTATGAATGAATAATGGTTTCTGTAATGCGCTTTGGGTATTGGGTATGGATTAAAAAGCGCTTTACAAATGTACCGTAAGCTAATATTATTATTAAAACGCTCTGGTGGACAAGTTGTGACCTGCACATTCACCACGCTATGAAATAATCATGTAACATTAGGGACATAGTTGTTTTAGAGGGAAATGCAGCCGGAACTACATCCCAGACACGGCTGCTGGGCGGAGTGATTCCAAAAGCGCAAGTAGTTCAGAGTATTTGCTTCATGTGTCGTAATGTTACACAATGTTACATGATTATTTCATATCGTGGTGAATGTGCAGGTCACAACTTGTCCACCAGAGCGTTGTGGAGTTGTTGGATTGTGTATTTGATGAGTTTGATG
Source organism: Trachurus japonicus (assembly GCF_045865225.1). NCBI lineage: Eukaryota > Metazoa > Chordata > Actinopteri > Carangiformes > Carangidae > Trachurus > Trachurus japonicus. The sequence continues at coordinate 2,202,950 of NC_140920.1, read as the reverse complement.
AGGGACAGGGCGACCTGTACCATTCACCTCCATTGTGTTCACTGAGCAGCTCACGCCTCTGCCCCGCCGATCTCAAAACAACATGCAAACAACAATTAAAGATATGAACCTACTCCTAAGACTATATGGATTATAGCGAATAGGATAGGGCGAGATAATAACATAACGTTACCAGACAGAGTTGTTTTAGAGGTAAATTCATGCAAAACCGCTGATGCACGTTGCCTTCAGGGACAGTTTTTCATCAAGCAGTCTCTGCATTTCCCTCTAAAACAACTCTGTCTGGTAATGTTCCCTTATTATCTCATAGCATGGTGAATGTGCAGCTCACAACTTGTCCACAAGAGCGTTATTTTGGAGTTGTTGGATTGTGTATTTGATGAGTTTGATGAGGGAAACCAAGAAATCCCATAATGAGCCTCCGTATATAGCGTAGCTCTGAGCAGCTCGCGGCTCTGCTCCGCCGTTCTAAAAAATAGCTTGCACCGACATTTAAAGGTAACAAACCTACTGCTATGACTATAGGGAAGGGATTATGCCGGCAATGGGCCAATTTGCCAAAATGTCGAACTACTATCCCTTTAAGACTATAGGGATTATAGCAAAAGGGTTAACGAATTTGCTAAAAAAAAATGTTGAACTATCCCTTGAACCTACTCTTAAAACTATAGGGATTATAGCAAAAGGGTTAACGAATTTGCCAAAAATGTTGAACTATCCCTTTAAAACAACACCGACGGCCCGTTTTTACCTTTACTCGCCTCTAGCGGTCGGATGTGGATATTTCCGAGGGCCCGTGAAGGCGGCGCTGCCATCCATGCATCCAGCGCTGTGCGAGCTACCTGCTGGCTGTGGCTACTGAACTCCGCTAGCAGCCCGGCAGCCTTTTACCTATCAGCAGCCACCACGACTTCTGGCCAAGGAATAACAAAACAAAAAATGAACGAGGGACAAAATGATTTCGTTTCGTTTCCCGTTCGATGTACAGACGCGTTTTTAGAGCAAACATGGAGACCATCCACCCGGTTGTTTTAGTATTTTTTTAGCTGTTAAAACAGCGTCTTTTTCTCCTTAGCTGAGTCCATTTTGCGTGTTAACTGGAAGTGGAAAAGACAAAGAGAAAAGAGAGCTTTTCTTTTCCAATAGCTAGAATGGTTTGGGCCTAAAAAAAGAAGACAAGAGGTAAGGATTGATGCCGAATGTCATTTATTTATCTGTTTGAGTGTTTTAGTTGTATTTCAGTGCTTATCTCGCATTTGGAGCGACTGTTGATTTAAATCCACGCAGAAATTTTCAGTGGTTTCGGAGCTAGTTAGCTGCTAGCCTAGCCTAGCCTAGCCTCAGAACGCTTATCTCCTGCAGCGTTCTGAGGCTAGGCTAGGCTAGGCTAGCAGCTAACGAGCTAACGTTATGCTAAAGCGAAGATAAAATAGAATAGAGTAGAACTTTATTTATCCTTTACAGGAAATTATTGTGTCACAGCAACTTTAATATAATATAATATAATAAAACATATTTGGAGAATGAAATAACTTAGGCTAGAGCAATAATACTAAGGATACAGCAACAAAATGTGTATAAAATAATAAAGGAGACATAAAAAAACACATATTTATAGTAATTCAGTTAGTGGCAGGATGAACAATTGTGCAATGCAACTTAATGTAACGTAATGTACAATTGCAGGTGTGTAACTCCTTTTATAATTATTATTTTTCTCAAGATGCAGGTAGTTGGTTAGCCTTGTTTGCTAATACATGTTGTCTAGCACCTTTTGTAGCTACTTTAGCAGTTCACATGACAACAGCAAACTTGATAATCGATTCATGGATTGATAGATTGATTGGGTAGAAATTTAAAGAAAAGCATAAAACATCTCAGCGGTAGTGTTCATGTTGTTTTTGTTCCTGTAATGTTAGCTAACAGGTCATGATGACGTCTGATGTTTGTGTTTTTTTTTTCTTTCTCTGTGTGTTTAGTCCGTGGTTAACTTAACTTAAAGTTATATTATGTTATTTTATATTATATTATAGCACGATGAAGTATTTATTATTTAGTTTATTTAAAGTGCGAATGGTGATAAACATAAACTTCTGTGTATTTATGCAAATTCAGCTTGAGGGAGGGGGGGCAGGGGGTGAGTTAAATTCCTAAAACTGGCATGAACTACTTAGCATTTGTTTAACTTTTTTTTTGTTATTTTGCAATTATTTTTCTACAAATTTCAACAAATGCAAAGCTCACAGCAACAACAACAATAGTGAGGAGTGAGGTTGTCCACAGCAGAAAGTTTTTACTTTGTTTCCTGCACTTATAAACCATATAAACCACACACAGATTAAACTCAGTCGTAGTTGTCCAAAGTTAAAGTCTTCATTATTTACTTTTTAAATGATTGTTGCGTAGGAAGCCTGCACAATAGGGTTGTATGTGTGTGTGTGAGTGTGTGTGTGTGTGTGTGTGTGTAGAGCTTAGGTCTTGCAAAAGGAGGAGGACAGCTGATGTGCTGCTGCTGCTTTTCTAGGAAGCCATTTTACGTGCCACGGTTGGGGGAAGGGCCAGAAAATACTTAATAATAAGTCCAGAGTAACTCTTCGACAGTTATCACAACAGCAGCAGGGCACACTTATTGGCACACGGAGAGGAGGAGGAGGAGAAGAGGAGGAGGGCAGAGTAGAGCAATCAACTTGTTTATCTTGGTTGACACATCCTGGTAAAAGGAGGAGGAGGCGGCCGAGGTCGTGAACTCTTTTATGGCAGGTAGCTGAGAACTGGCACAACTGGGATGGAGGATCGAGGTGTTTGAGTTGACGGTGCAGTTTGTTGACAGTGTGTAGTAGTAGTAGTAGTAGTAGTAGTAGTAAAAGTAGTATCACAATCTTTTCACAGCAAAGTTGCAGTTTTATTACTTTTTTTTTTACGTTGAGTTTTAAAGCAGAAGTAAGCGATATAAGTCTTAAATAGTTATATCTTCCGACAGCAATCACTTCTATAGAGTGTTTGGTCTGAAACACGGGTCTGTCAGTCACTCTGCTCTGCTCTGAGCCCAGGAGAAAACTTTCCTTGTATCCTACAATTTTTATCCAATGAGGAGAGAGAACGGCATGCAGGGCTGTGTGTGCAGCCAAGGGATGCGCCTGAATGTGGTGACGTAGGGACGAGGACTGTTATGGTGCGTTCAAGGCAGCTCGTAACTCGTGTTTTTCCGACCTGTGAAGTCGTACCAGTTCGATCTGGTACGAGTTCACGGGTCAGAAGTTACGAGTGGCCGTTATAGTGACTTTCACAGGTCAAACAGGTCGGAAAAACACGAGTGGGTTGCCTGGAACGCTACAAAGTCGTAAGTCGTGACTTGAAGCTGTAATTTACGGTTTCAAAAGCCTGCCTCGAACGCAGCATTAGCCAAAACCACCGGATCGCTTACTTCTGCTTTAATATGTAGGAATTCCCCCCATCTAGCGGTGCGGTTGCATATCTGAACGTATTCTTGATGTTGCATTCACGTGAAATGGGGCAGACGTCAGACAGACAACAGACACTGCATGTAACAGGATAAACAAGCGTCAATATGCAATATGTTGTCATGGTGATGTGGTATTGTTTTACCGTCTTTCTCTGGTGGAGTAAAATGACATCCGGTTGGTTTGCCGACGGCCGTCTGCCTGACTGCACCTGAATGCAACACCAGTGCCTCCGTCCTTCCTCACACTACACAGTGGTGACAGTTTTAACAGGCCGAGCCCACAGCTCCGCTCAGTTTCCGTGGTTACCTACGGTCACGGTGCAACATGGCCGCCTCGGTTCGGTGCGTCGCCCACTTATGTATTTGTAACGACTTGTAACAACTCATTCTAAGGAACCAGAAAGCTTTCATTTGGATGCAGCTGTGATTCACCTTCAGTGAAATACGTATTTATGAAAGACATGTTTGATTTTTGCTGATAAAAAGCCAAATAAGTTACACACTGCGGCTTTAACTAGTGTGTTTTTGACTGTTTTGCAAGTTGCTGGACGGTGCAACCCGACTGTTTCACTGAAAGAAAATACGTGACTTAGGACAAGTAGTATCTCTCAGTATCAGACTGTTTCGCTTAAAGAGGAACTATGTAGGATTTCCACCTTAACTCTGCTCCGTTTGTCCCTTAACATGAGTTGTAACTAGTCCCAGGGAGAACGGAGGCTCTCTGCCTTCCCGTAATCTCTTGTTGATGCCAGATAAGACGACACAGATATACACATGGTAACATGGTAGATGATAAATAACCTTATCCACCGCTCCATGGATTGATTTCTCACCGGCTTCTTCGTTGTTGGAAACAGATGATGCACATGGAGGAGAGGAGGGTTAGAGACACAGAGGAGGAGGAGAGAGACCAGACCTGGAGAGTTCAGCTTTAAATCAGTTTGTGCCGGGTACAATGAACGTTAAAGAACATTGACATGCTTAAGACTCTGAGTACACACAGTACCAGACGGTTTTGATTAACTTATGAAGCGGACTAGCAAAATTTGGCAGAGGGAAAACAGCTGACGTGTCCATTCAGGAGTGTAGAACAGCAATGGATAGAAAAGAAAATGCTCCATAGATCGTCACCTCATTCTAATCCTTCATGATTTAATATTGTCCTATCGCCACCACCACTAGTGTGTTGTCCATTAGTGTCTTATTTACATGTGCACAGCCTATAAGAGAGATAATTTAATCAAACTCAGGACTTTACCAATTTCTTATGACACTTACGGATACATAACATGCATGATTCATTGTAAAACCTGCACACTTTATCAGCTTTACTGAGCTTTGGTGTGTGTTTGATGATAGCTGATGACATTTAAGTGTACTGCATAGAAGTAGAACGAGCAGAATAAAAGTTAAACTGGTTTACAGGGTGTGTCATGGTGGGGAAATGTCACCAACATTAATAAAAAGCTCATGTTTATGTGGTTAGTTCAGTTAGTAATCGTGCTGTGCTCACTGGCTGAACAACATGACATGAACAAAATCAAAATTACAATTAGATTATCATTTAATAACTTGATATTTATATATTTCAGTTGTTAAAACAATGTTTTTTTTATGTGAGAGTGCAGGAATCCTTGTTGTTGTGGTGGCTGTTGGTAATGAAAGAGTTTTTTGCAGCCACCTGGATATAACGGGTTGTTTTATGTGAAATTCACATGTTGGTCAGTTTGTTATGGCAGATGAAAGGTTTTTTTTTCTACTCTCTGGCTTTGCCCCATGTGACGCAGTTCTGTGAAATCCTCTTCATTTCCTGTTTAGGTTTTTTTTTTCTCTCTGTGGCTTTTAGTGTAACAGTTTCCTCTGCAGCCAAGCAGCAGCAGCAGCAGCAGCAGAGTCAGGGACACATCATGCACATGTCGTTCTCCGGCCTCAGAGGTGGTGGTGGTGGTGGTGAGACTTGTTGTTTGTCCTGTCCGGTCTGAGGAGCGTGGACCGAGCTCGTTTGGTTTTTTCCTTTGGCTTTGACACATTTCATTATTGTGCATTCAGGGCTCCAGTTTGCCCCTAAACGGAGGCGTTTTGCCCCTAAAATTTGACACGGTGCAAGTAAATTCTAAATCGGTTTGCACATGTGTAACCAGTAAAATTTACCCCCTTTTTTTAACAGTGGTGAAACATGGAAGGGGCGACTCAAAGAATCTGGAATCAGTCATTCAGTAATGGGAACAACAGTGTTATAAAATAACGGCGCTACTTTTTTCAGTAACGAGTAATCAAAAAAGTTACTGTTTCCCCCGTTGTAATGCCGTTACTTAGCTCAAGAAGTCCCGTCACAAAATAATAATACACCTGTTAAAGTGTACGTTATATATATATTTTTTTCAGTCCCTCAACTAGTTGGAAAGAAATAGCCGTTTATCAAGTAATTAGACGTATTTGAGCATTTTATATAAAAATGCTCTGTGTAAAACGATGTTAACGGGAGGCGTAACATCGCTCCTCTCTTGTCTCAACAGTAGCCGGATTTCCATCACAGGTTTTCACAAAACGGAAGTGAAATTTCTTAAATTTCAAAATAGCACAATTGCATTTGCAGGTTTTTTTCCATCCGTTTTTTTGTGAATGAGCCGTAATTCTGTTAAAGACTAAAGATCTGGCGACCGTAACAGAAGAAACTATTGTTTGGTTATTCACACGGACGTGACGAACAGTTATCAGACTGAACCTCACATGGATCAAAACAGAGAAGGCGTACCAAAGTGTTTTTGTAGATTAATAATCGTCCACTAAAAAATAATTGCTAGAGTAGTCGAAAAATTAATAGTTTGACTAATCGACTAATCGAGAAAATAGTTGGTAGATTAATCGAGAGAAAAATAATCGTTTAGGACAGCAATACAGTTAACAGCGACATCCCAAACTTCTCATAACATCACGACCCGTGAGACTCAGTTTTAAGGAAGATGGACGTTCAAAACATTTTGCATTTAGTGATTTGTTTGATTTGTTGAGCAACGTGTAAATGTGATACTTTTGATATCGACACGTCGACTCATGAGAGAGTAAAAATGTTTTTGCGATATTGGAGATGTTTTGTTTCCATTACTTGTTTTTTTTTATTGCGATATTTAGGTTTTGTGCATTTCCAGTGTTGTCTTAGTTAAACTGGAGTGAATTCAATAAGGAAAGTCAGACATGAAGCATCTCGATCATGTTTTTTGTTTATCTTGCACATGCTTCTACCTTTCTCACCATAAGCCAAGAGCTGATTGTGTCCTCGGCGGAGGCCTGTGGTGAGTGAGTTCATAATCAAATCTTATTTCCTTTTCACAAAGACAAGCTTCGCTGAGAGAAACTTGTTTGAAGGCTCTGCCAGTTTAATTAGCTTGGATCTAATCAGACATCAGCAGCTCTTTTTCTTTTCTTTTTTCTTTCCTTTTTTCTTCTTATCCCTCCGTACCGTCGCTCACGCAGCAGAAAAACACGCCGTTGACGTTGGCGTAGCGTCGCCTTGACCTCATGCATCTGCTCTCCAGCTTTTTGTTCTCCAGGATGTGAAGTTAAGCTCTGATGTGGCCGTGTCGTCCCGTGGAGGTGAAGCTCATTAACGCCGTTTCATCTCACAGATACGGCATAGATCCGTCCTGTCATATATATATTTATATACAGCTCTGGAAAAAATAAAGAGACCACTACTCCAAAATGTTCTTAATAAATCAGCTTCTCTACATGTGGCAGCCATTGATTCCAGTGTCCATTGAACTCCAACACAAGCACACCTCACTCTACTTAGCTGCTCACCTGAACCAAATCATATTAATAAGGAAGAAAGATTATAAATAAAGAAAAAAAAACACTGCTGTGATTAAAAATTGGGATTATTCCACCAATTTTGATTTCTAAACTCTTCCTAAGTTTAAAAAGTAGTGTTGTGTTGTTTTAAAAATGAATATGAACTTGTTTTCTTTGCATTATACAAGGTCTGAAAACACCAGAATTTTCATTTTCTGCAATTAAATGCTCTAAATGACAATATTTATATATAATAATATAATAATTTGGGAGAAATTTTGTTATAGAGTGAAACAAAAGTGTTCATTTTACTCAAACACATAGCTATGAATAGTAAAAACCAGAGGAACTGATCATTTTTGAAGTGGTCTCTTCATTTTTTTCCAGAGCTATATTTATATATTTATATATATTTATAATAATTGGGTCTGGAAACTGTAACTGTATCAGTCATCGCTGGTACTTCTGGTAAAACGGCAGTGAATTAAATCCATCGGAGCAGCTTTTATAGACGGTAACGAATGAATCAGCAACAACAGGAAAAATGACAAGAGCTTTTTGGGATCTGCACATTTCAATCAGTCAAGTTTCTCATCAATCAGCCGGCGTTTTTCATCTCGCATTCGTGTATCAGAGTGTCTGTGGGGGGGTGAAGAGGGGGATGCAGCAGCAGCAGCAGCAGAGAGAGAGAGAGAGAGAGAGAGAGAGGGTTATTTTAAGGTTCAGCGTAGTAAGCTATAGTTCAGTGTGTTTCTATTTGCAGGCAGCCGGGCACATACTGAGATACTAACAGTGTCAGATTTAGTCCACTCTGTTCTCACAGCGATGAGCTCGATATGAAAAAGAAAAACTAAACTGTGTCACGTTGCTAAAAAAAAAAGACAAACCCCCAACAACTCCTAAATAAAGTTGGGGTGAGGTTTGGTGTTGTTGGTTGTTATTATATATGATATTATGAAGCTATGATGTGGTGATGACTTGGCGTGACGCCCGGCTGCAGAGTTAACGGGTGTTGTAGGTTGTAGGTCATGTTACTGCTGGTAGTAATCGTACGTTTCCAAGAGGTCAGAATGAGGAACGGTTAATTCATCGTGTCTTAGCGAGGAATAACACTTCTTATGTTTCATATAAAAAAGCCTTACAGCTACGGGCTGGGAGAAGTTTCAGAGTCCTCCGTGGCTTCTCTGAGTTACAGGGGGTCTCGGCGTAGCAGTGCATGTCCATATTACGGTTGCAAATGGATACCAACTGTCTTCGTAACAAAAAGACACACCAAGAAACATCCAGATACCTCCATTGTGCTCGTATGTAATGTCCGTCTTGTATTGAAGCCCCGAAATGCGAAATTGTCCCGAAAAAAATTGAATAAGTCTATATTTCAAGCTTGTTTTATAGCGGAAGCTTCTCAAAGCTCCTGAACGAACCGGGAAGAGGAGCTTCCGCTACAAACAAACTTAAAACATAGACTTATTTAATTTTTTTCGGAACATTTTTTCATGTCGGGGCTTCAATACAAGACAGACATTACATACGAGCTATGTGGAGGTATTTGGATGTTTTTTGGTGTGTCTTTTTGTTACGAAGACAGTTGGTATCCATTTGCAACCGTCATATGGACATGCACTGCTACGCCGAGACCCCCTGTAACTCAGAGAAGCCACGGAGGACTCTGAAATAGGGCTGGGCGATATAACGATCTCGATACGGGATCGCGATAAATCTTTGAACGATTTCGATAATAAGCTATGGCCCTATTCCTCGATATCACATGAAAGTAAATATGCGCGACAGCAGCCGGCCACACTTCCGTCTGATACTCCGCCTCCTGTCCTGAGCATGCAGAGCTTGTTTGAGCTGCTGCAGCTAAAGGGAGGAAGGATAAGATGGATAGATAGATAGATATACTTTATTGATCCCAAGCTGTGATAAAGTGAAAGTTGTAAAAGAGGGAGGAAATGAGTGGAGGTGGAGCCGATGGCAACTGAAGCGATTGTGAACGTGTGGAGCATCAGTTCGTCTGTCCCGGCTAAAGAAGCCTGTCAGTGTGGAGTCAGAGCAACCTGATGATAGCCTACCACGGTCAGAAAGTGGAGGAAACACGGAGCTGCTTGTGACGTTTATTCTGCGGTAACATGTCTGTTTGCTCATGTACAGTGTGAAGAACATGCGCTAGGCTCAGGCCCCCACATACTCCGGCGTATTTGACTCCGCGGATGTCCGCGCGCACTCGAGGCAGACGAGGACCCAAAGCGGGCGTCCGCCGGTCCCTTCCGTGCAAAGCTCAATTTTTATGACCGCGCGGACTCAATCTGTTTCAAATGTGATACTGTATGCTTGCCTATGAAACCGCAAAAGTCCGCGGACAGTGCGCGCGGAGTCAAATCCACTCACAGTATGCGCCGACAGCCTCTCTCCCTCCCTCTCTCTCTGTCAGCGCCGCGCGCACACACACACGGAGCGTCGCGTCGGAGCGGTGAAGTGAAACAACAACCTGCAGATCACCTGAGTTGACGTGAACTGCGCTCGTGGTTACCGAGTCAGATCAATAAATAGGCTTTATGCACAGCTCCACTACTTCCTGAGCTCAAACAGGCTCCTTTCCTTCCTGTCTTACATTATTGGACAAACTGATGAATCCAGGTGTGTCTGACTCTGACCTCAGTAGTCACAACAACTGTCAGACACACCTGGATTCATCAGAGTGGGCTCGGCATAAAGCCTGGTGTCAGAGCAGCTAAATAGCTAAATATTTGTCTACAACCTGTTCAAATAACTAGAAAGACTAAAGCCTCATGATTGACACATTTTAGAGCTGATGTATGGTAGAAAAAAGACAACAGAAAACAACAGCAACAACAATGTAAATCAAATCAAACTGTGGATTATTGAACTGTTCCACCCTTAATGAACATTAAAGTGAACTCATGTCATCCTCCCAAACTGAACACATTCTCTGGTTTCTTCAGGATTCAGTCAGGATGCTGCTTGAACTGGCAGCGGCAGCAAAAAATACATATCGAGACGATATCGAGAATCGATCAATATGGAAAAACATATCGTGATAACGTTTTTTGCCATATCGCCCAGCCCTACTCTGAAACTTCTCCCAGCCCTTAGTCCACATGAGGGGGAGGAGATAGGAGATGAGTGATATTTGAATTTTGGGTGAACTATCCCTTTAACTCATGAACTTTAAATAATTTCCCTCCCATCAGGAACTAGAAATACATGATGCACAATAATCCTGCAGACTGAACATAACATGTATCAGTTTATACATCATCAGATAGGTTGTTTTTAGTAAGATTTCAGTATATTTAGTTTGATATTTCTGCTCGTAGCGTTTGTTTGAGGTCACTCTGACAGTTTAATAATCGTAACACGTCGATTTTATTCGAAGAAGGGAACGTTCAACCCTCCTCCTTTTTAGATAATAAAAAGCCAGTTGTTATCTGAGTGTACTGAACTTGCTGGAGCATGCCCAAGTTTACACTGTAGTTGCATCATACACAGTCATGTTGTTGTGTCAATATAGACTGACTCAGGGCCAAAGGGAGGGGCTGTCCAATGGTTAAAAAAAAAAAAAAAAAATCATAAAGTTGTAGTTTTATCGGTTGAAGAGGAGCAGGATCGTGAAAAAGTGCACGAGCGTTTGGCGGATGTTTTACATGTGTGTAATGTATAGATTGAAACGACTTCAAATGGCTCTAATGACGCTGGTTTCATATAATTGAAGGTTATTTTATTTATTCTCGAGGAAATATGTGCATTATTGAGCATAAACGTTGCCACTTACTGCATCATATCAGAGCTAACTTGCATCTGCATAAAAAAAAACAATATATAGCACACACATATAACACTCAGTCTACACAAAGAGCACTTCTTCAAACATAAGCAATAAAAATACAGCACAATATTAGTTTTAGAGTTTTCTTTTAAAGGGAGAGTTCAACATTTTGGCAAACTGGCCCATTGCCATAACCCCTATAGTCATAGCAGTAGGTTCGTTACCTTTAATTAATTGTCGGTGCAAGCTATTTTTAGAACGGCGGAGCAGAGCCGTGAGCTGCTCAGAGCTACGCTATACGGAGGCTCATTATGGGATTTCTTAATGGTTTCCCTCATCAAACTCATCAAATACACAATCCAACAACTCCACAACGCTCTGTTGGACAAGTTGTGAGCTGCACATTCACCACACTATGAGATAATAACACAACGTTACCAGACAGAGTTGTTTTAGAGGGAAATACAGAGACTGTTGATGAAAAACTGTCCCTGAAGGCAACGCGCATCAGCTGGTTTTGCATGAATTTCCCTCTAAAACAACTCTGGCTTTTTTTTTTTTTTTTTTAACCTTTATCTGGTAACGTTGTGTTATTATCGCATAGCGTGGTGAATGTGCAGCTCACAACTTGTCCACCAGAGCGTTGTGGAGTTGTTGGATTGTGTATTTGATGAGTTTGAAACCAAGAAATCCCATAATGAGCCTCCGTAGCGTAGCTCTGAGCAGCTCACGGCTCTGCTCCGCCGTTCTAAAAACAGCTTGCACCGACAATTAAAGGTAACGAACCTACTGCTATAATGACTATAGGGATTATTATGGCAATGGGCCAATTTGCAAAAAAAAATGTTGAACTATCCCTTTAAAGATCTTGTTGCTGTCATAGAGGATTATATCTGTTTTATATCTGAACCATATGTTTATTATTTGTACCTGTTTGGTGTCGTATACACATTAGAAACGCTCCTAAATGAACACGATTAATTCATTAATTAATTATCTTATTAATTAATTAATTAGCTTATAAATGCCTCCACAGTCGGAGCGCCGGGCTGTGATTGGTCGACGCCGCCACCGGCTCCCTGTGGTTGGGATAATGCCCGCCGCCTGCTGAGTGGAGGCATTCCAGACCGTGACTCAGTTCAGATGCTTCAAACCTGCATCAATGAGCGACTGAATGGGAAAGAAAAGAAAAGAAAAGAAAAGGACGGAAGCTGTTGTTTAGAGAACGTGTCAATCAAGACTCGGGGTGTCTTGTTTTGATATGTTAATTGGAGATAATCTGAAACCCTAGTGTAGGAAAAAAATAAATACATTAAATGAATGAAAAGGCGGCTTTTTAAAACCGAAAGAGACTTTAAAAAAGAGAAGAAAGATCTGGGTTAATCCTGGTTTAGAAATAAAACACACGCTGTTTCCTTCCTGCTGTAATTGATATGTTTTTTTTGCAGTAGATCATTGATTTATTGGCAGTTTCTGATAAAGTCCTTGTACTACTGGTTGCACTGCCCCCCCCTCCCTAAACACACACACACACACACACACAGAGACACACACACACACACACCAAACAGCTGCATGCACTAGGCAGGTTTACAGCATTTGAATGGACACTCCCTCTGGAATTCCTGCAGTCAGCAGGTTTGCTTCAAAAGCAGCGGGGTGGTCACCGGCTGCTCATCTCTCTACCTCTGAGCCTGAGACCGTGTTGTTGGAAAACTAAAAAATACAACTAAAAAACAAAATATATATATTCCGTATATTCCTTTTATAAACCAGGAAGTCACTTGTCACCGTCGTGTAAATGTATTAAAGTAAACGCGACTTCTAGCTTCTGAAATCCTCCGATCAGTGCGTCTCAAACCTGCTGCTGTTGTTTTTTTGTTTGTGATCAGTAGTAGAAGTGAACAATAATCTATTATTAAATTAATTGTCATCTATTTTGATGATCAAATAGGTTTCCTTTTAACAAAAAAGTCCAAATTCTCTGATCTCAGCTTCTTAAAGAGATAGTTCAACATTTTTGGCAAACTGGCCCATTGCCATAATCCCTATAGTCATTATAGCAGTAGGCTCGTTACCTTTAATTGTCGGTGCAAGCTGTTTTTAGAACGGCGGAGCAGAGCCGTGAGCTGCTCAGAGCTACGCTACGGAGTTGTTTTAGAAGTAAATTCATGCAAAACCGCTGATGCACGTTGCCTTCAGGGACAGTTTTTCATCAACAGTCTCTGTATTTCCCTCTAAAACAACTCTGTGTGGTAACGTTGTGTTATTATCTCATAGCGTGGTGAATGTGCAGCTCACAACTTGTCCACCAGAGCGTTGTGGAGTTGTTGGATTGTGTATTTGATGAGTTTGATGAGGGAAACCAAGAAATCCCATAATGAGCCTCCGTAGCGTAGCTCTGAGCAGCTCACGGCTCTGCTCCGCCGTTCTAAAAACAGCTTGCACCGACAATTAAAGGTAACAAACCTACTGCTATGACTATAGGGATTATGGCGATGGGCCAATTTGCCAAAATGTTGAACTATCCCTTTAAATGTGAATATTTCTGGTTTCTTTGTTCCTTTATGAGTCTCTCTTTGGTTTGTGGACAAGACGTCATCTTGTGGTTTGGGAAACACTGATTGATGTTTTTCAACATTTTATTGACCAAACAACTTAATCGTTTTACATATTTGACAGATTAATAGTTAGTTGCAGCCCTGTTTGTGATCTGAAATGCATCTTCATACATTCAACGGCACGGTAGCAGTCAAAAATGTTAAAACAACACAAAAGCTCAGTGGCATATAGGAAGGTAAAGTAAATTAAAATACATCCAACATCTACCACAAGAAAACGAATTTTGATGAAACATTCTGCTGCTGTTAAAGATGTTTCCCACCAGTCCGGTCGTATCACACGAAGCCTTTTCATGTGCTAAAGTTATTAGACTGGTTATTGATTAAATCAACCGTGAGTAGTACCCTGCTTCTATTTATAAAAGTTAAATGGGTTATACAATGGATGTGCTGAAAATAACCCGTCATCGACTCAAGTAAACAGAGACAGAAAGAGAGTTTAGGAAAAAAATGTACCAGATTAAATATGAAATAATTAAAATTCCTGGGAGCCGTTGCAGCGTCATCAGTCTGAGTCATAAGATGTCACAATGAGGCGACTGGAAACTGACGAGTCGAGTGGTTTTACGTTTTAAAGTGTCGTTCTTCCTGTAAATGATACCGTGACTGATTACACAGCAGTCGTGAAGATTAAAAAGCATCAATATAGTGTTTGAAATAAGCATTAATCCCTTATTTAATTATGTATGTACAAGCTGTTGCCTTCAGGTGTGTAGGTGAGGAGAGAGAGGAGAGTTGTAGGCCATTGCTGTCTTTTTTTATGCAAGTATTTAAGTATTTTAGCTCCTATCTTGAAAGAGATTGTGAAACTATCTCAGATTAATTCAGATTTCACATGATATTAAAAGAGTTTTTCACTCCGTCTTTCCTGTGCAGCGTTGCAGAACAAATGTAAACACACCAGATAGATATGGAGATGAGAGTTTACTTCACCGTTTGTAGAAACATGAAACATGATTATAGGTCAGTTATATAGGTCAATTAGACATTATAGGTCAGTTATATAGGTCAATTAGACAGTTTATGCAAATTAAAAAGACATATGGCAATGACAATAAAGGATATTCTTCTACATTTTAGATACAGAGGAGTAAAAATGACAAGAGCTTTTTGCTTTAAACAATCCTATAGACTATAATGTTACAGAGATATCTGCAGTGGAAGCAATGGGATCTGCACATTTCAATCAATCAATCATCCAGTTCAGTTTCAATTCATTTCATTTCATAACCTTTATTTAAACTCAGAGATATATTGAGGAGTATCCTCATTTACAATATAGCCGAGATGAAACACAAAACATATAAGGACAGAAGACAAGACATTTGAAACATACATAAGCATAACAGAATACCAGAAGTTAAAGGTGTTGAGGATAAATTAGTTAAAAGCAGGAGCAGTTACAGGGAAAATAATATGTAGTTATGGTTTTAAATTGTCCTATTGATAAAAGTGAAGTAAGTTTCATAGGTTAAATTATAGTTAATTATACACTGCTCAAAAAAATAAAGGGAACACTTAAACAACACATTGTAACTCCAAGTATATCACACCCGTGTGAAATCAACCTGGTAATTGATGATCATTTTGATTTACATTGATCATTTTTATGTTATTTTATTCTCAACACACTCTACTATATATTGAATAACGATTTTAAACTGCAATATTTTTATTCTACCTGATGCAGTATTATTAAACGTATTTTAATATTTTAACCCCCATTCTTTTTGAGGTTAAGTATCTAATGTGTATATATATATATTTTTTTTGCCTTTACTGAGATCATCCCCAACTGTAAGCACTTTTATTTGACTTTTTTTATTCTTCTTTGCTCCCGTTTTTAACTCTGTGTTTCTGTTTTTATGCTGTTTTTCTTTCTTTTCTTTTTTTTATGTTTTGTCTTTATGTAAAGCACATTGAGTTGCCTTGGTATGAAATGCGCTATATAAATAAAGATGCCTTGCCTTGCTTTTACATTAAATCTAAGAGGATATACAGTTAGAAAACAGAGGGATAAAGTTTCATTGATTGAGATCTAAGATGTGTTGTTTAAGTGTTCCCTTTATTTTTTTGAACAGTGTAGGTTTAAAAAAAAGCGACTAATAGCCTATTTATTGTTCAGTAAGTTGGAAAGTTTCAGTTTACAGATGTTTTTCGGAGGCTGTTTTCTGTAGCAGATGATTAAAAAAAATGATAACACATTTGTGAACATGTGTCATCATCATGTGCAGCTGATGATGATGAAAACGTTCCCGGTTTGTTACAACCTGAGCCGAAGCCGGAAACGACGTCGCTGTCTCTTTAAGAAGCGAGTTCGGCTGCTGCTGCTGCTGCTCGGGGCATAGTGGGGGGGAGGGAGGTTGTTGACGGAAACACGCGCTCTGATTGGCCCTGGCCGCGCCGAGGGCAGTGACATCACGCAGGAGGAGAGGCCCTGTGGTGTAAAATAACATGTCCTTATATGGGAGGAGGCGGACTGTTCCATTCTGTCGGAGAGAGAGGGGGGGTGGAGAGGGTGGTTGCTTCCTCTTCTCTCTGTCTGTCTGAGTGGCCTGTAAGACTAGTTAGTGAATTAATAACAGTGTAAAACTGTTTTATATAGAGTTAAACATCCTTTAACAAAACAAAACAAACAAACTAAAAATAAACGCATCTTATTTTATCAGATAAACTTTGAGTTGAACCTGAAACTAAAGGTTTTTTAAACGTATACTCTGTCTTTATCCCTCTGTTTTCTAACTGTATATCCTCTTTAATGTAAAGGCAAGGCAAGGCATCTTTATCTATATAGCGCATTTCATACCAAGGCAACTCAATGTGCTTTACATAAAGACAAAACATTAAAAAAATTTAAAAAAACAGCATAAAAACAGAAACACAGAGTTAAAAACGGGAGCAAAGAAGAATAAAAAAAGTCAAATAAAAGTGCTTACAGTTGGGGCTGATCTCAGTAAAGGCAAAAAAATATATATATATACACATTAGATACTTAACTTCAAAAAGAATAGGGGGTAAAATATTAAAATATGTTTAATAATACTGCATCGGGTAGAATAAATATTGCATAACAAGATGTATGGATAGTTTTAAAGGTATAACAAGTAAATATAATGAATAATAACACAGAAACAAATGATTTTATAGAAACAAATGCTCAACTTTACCTAACATGTGACCCCCTCCACCCCCCCGCCGGTCGGTGACGTGGTTTCTCCCATGAAGGAGCAGTCACCTCCCCTCACTAAGTCAGATTTGTCTCCACTCCAAGGAAATACACTGTTCCATCGAGTGGAGTAAAGAAACTCTTGGTTGTTGGGTTTGAGTTTTCTTTTTTAAAAAGAGAAAATGTTTTAGACAGAGAAAGAAAGAGAAAAAGAGGGAGAAACAAAAAACAAACGAACCCTCTGAGGTTTGTTTGTTTTAGTAGAAATCTGAGGAGGCTGACAACAAGTCATGAGGAGAAAACTTGTGAATCCCTGAGAGAGAGAGAGAGACTGTGAGCTCCTCCTCCTCCTTCTTCCAATGTTTCAGTGGTCGGGGCCATGGCCTCTCAGTCAGGGTAAGAACTGCACAGCTTAGTTGGCTGCTTCACTCGTTTCTCTTCTGTATGAGTGTCAAATATACATAAATATACATGAATATGAAAGTAAATCAGTGTATAAATACATTTATACACACACAAACGTCCTCATTAACTTGTGTTTCTTCTGTTGGCTTTTACCGTACATAATGGCTGTGTCACTGAAACCCTGTAGTCCTGTTGTTGTAGTCATGGTGCAGAAGAGATAGATAGATAGATAGCCATCAGTTCTTCCCTTTTTTTTGTGTGTCTGTGTGTGTTAAAGTGTGTTGAAGAAGAAGATGTGGCCTCTGGTTGGTTGTTGTTTCGTTTCGTTACGTTAGGTTGTGTTGTGTTGTGTTGTGGCTGAGAGAGAGAAACAGGCAGATGAGCTGATTAATTTAGGTGCCGGCCGGAGCGAACCATCAGACTTTGACCTTTTCAAAACCTGACACACTGTTGAATGATCACAATAAAACAACGCAGCAGCAGCTATAGAGACGAGACGTTGCACTTTGATGATGATGATGATAAAAATAAAACGCCGCCGCTGTGTGAGAAGTCATTTGCTTAGAGACTCGGGCCTGTTTTCCCTGTTTTTTTTTTTGTTCTATTTGCCTTATTTGCCTTTTATCTATCTATCTATCTCTCTCTCTGAGACTGATTAGCCCGGTGCTGTGTTTTTGCGGCCTTGGATGGAGCAGGAGGCGCTTTAGACAAATATTTAAACTCAGGCTTTTAGTTTTTTTTCTTTTTTAATGGGTAAAATAATAGATATTAATGTTTGTTCTGGGTGTTTTCCCCCCACACATTCCTGCTTTCAGGATTAAAGGAAGATGAGCACATACATAAACACTACGCTTTACTACACTACAGAGCAGTGTAGTGGTGTTGAAGGCCTCAGCAGGTAAACAGTGGCAGACATTGTGGTTTTTCAGAGTTTGGTCGGTCGTTTTGGTCGGTCGTCGTCACTAAAACTGGGTCAGGACTGGAGAAGGAAACCCCCTGGTGTTAAACTTTAAAGACCCAAAGAGTGAATTTGAAACTAAGACTTATCTGTTGGGTACATCCCAGACAACGTGCTGTATTCGTACATAGTAGCTGCTCTGTCATGTCATGTTATGTTATGTTATGTTATGTCATGTTATGTTATGTTATGTTATGTTGGGCTCAGGCTGCAGGAGCGCTGGGGGAGACATCTACGGAGCGCCGCGAGGTCCATAAACGTCTTGTTTTGACTTCTGTGTTTATGTTTTTTTATCTCCGGAGGCTCATGAAGTGTCAGAAAAGTACAGATTCAGTGGCGTCACCCACAGTGAAACACCTGGAGACGTTCAACACAACAAAAAACATCTTTCCACAAAACTGTGATTTATAAAGACAGAACAGATTTAACGTCTTAAAGGGACAGGACAGTCCAACATTTAGTCAGATGCTCCTCTCACCATAATCCCTATGGTCATAGCAGTAGGTTCATCACCTTTAAAGTAAAGATGTTGCTCAAACATTATCCCCAAATCTCCCACAATCTCCTCAAAGTTTTTACTTATGCAATGTTTTGACTTTCAAAATCGTTGCAGAACAAAACCTGAAAACGTGCAGAAGTAAAACTTTTGTAAGCTTCCAAATTTCAATGTCAACAACGACCCAACCAGATTTAATATGGAGAAAAAACTGCCATGGTTACCTTAGCACAAAAATGAGAAGCAGAAGGAGAAAATGACCCATTAACATGATAAAAATTAACTTTTGTAATAATTTGTAAAATGTCTTTTGCGCTTTCTGTTGTTTAAAGATCAGCGGGGCAGAGACGTGAGCTGCTCAGTGAACACGATGGAGGTGAAGCATCAAACTCATCAAATACACAACGCTCTGGTGGACAAGTTGTGACCCGCACATTCACCACGCTGTGAGATAATCATGTATAATGCTGCGTTCGAGACGACTCGGACCTCGGAATTTCCCATTTGGAAAAAAACCCAGATTTCCGACTTCAAACTATTCAAGATGCACCACATTTACCAAAAACAAGGCGGACCGGGACAAACTTTGCATTTAATAAAGTGCTTCACGTCACATCAGGCACAAAAACATTACAAAGGACACAAAAAACAGAACGTTTTAATGTATTTTGGCATTTAAATGCATTTTAATTTATGCTTTACTGTTGATTGTGATGTCGTGGTTCTGTACCAGTGCAGATCGTTGTTGATCAAAGTCGGGGGAGATTTTCTTTTTTCCGACTTCGCCAAGTTGGAGCTCCGAGGTCGGAAAGATCTGAGTTCCGACTTAGTTCGAATGACACATGAAACAAATACTCTGAACTACTTTCTTTTCTGAAATCCCTCCGCCCAGCAGCAGCCGTGTCTGGAATGTAGTTCCGGTTGCATTTGTCTCTAATACAACTCTCTCTGGTAATGTTACATGATTATTTCCTATCGTGGTGAATGTGCAGCTCACAACTTGTCCACCAGAGCGTTGTGGAGTTGTTGGATTGTGTATTTGATGAGTTTGATGAGGGGAAACGTGGAAACACACTCTGTGCAGAGCTCACGTCTCTGCCCCGCCGATCTCAAAACAACATGCACCGATAATTAAAGGTGATGATGAACCTACTGCTACGACTATAATAGGGATTATGGTGAGAGGAGGATCTGACTAAATGTTGAACTATCCCTTTTTAAACATGGATGTCAAAAAGTAAGTTTTTGACCAATGGCCGTCTCCATTTTGTTTACGTTCTCTTCCACCATGACATCACGTGAGGAGCTGCATTGATCCCTGGCTCCTGCTGTGACATCATGAGCCTAATAACGTCCTGGTGTGTGTCTGTGTCTGTGTGTGTGTGTGTGTGTGTGAGTGAGGTGTGCACACATATGAGATTAGAGATAAGAGAATATCTGTAGTTCCTCCTCCTCGTGTGTGTGTCTGTGTGTGTGTGTGTGTCGTTGTGCAATCGGTTTCTAAACGGGTTTATTATTATGTTAAAGTTCCTGTAGACAAACTCTCCCTCTCTGTCTTTCTTTCTACTATTGTCGTGCAGAAATAACATTTACTGTGTTTGTGGACGATCGGCCACAGTTTGGTTGTCGATCTGCAGAAGTCAGGTGATGCATACAGGGCTGCAGAATAACTTTTTTCTTACTAAAGAAATCTGAAAAAGCAGAAAATTTAAGGCTACACACTGTAAATCAACTTGCAAAACAAATATTCACATTTCCTTTTCATTCATGAGCCTCACAAACGTCGGCCTGACACCTGTAATGACAGTTTCCAGATACTCTGAGTTGCTCCTTCCATGTTTCACCCGTTTTTAAAGCCCCAGTGTGTAACTTATTTGGCTTTTTATGATCAAAAATCAAACCTGTCTTTCATAAATCCGTATTTCACTGAAGGTGAATCACAGCTGCATCCAAAGTAAAGCTTTCTGGTTCCTTAGAATGAGTTGTTACAAGTCGTTACAAATACATAAGTGGGCGACGCACCGAACCGAGGCGGCCATGTTGCATCGTGACCGTAGGTAACCACGGAAACGGCCTGTTAAAACCGTCACCACTGTGTAGTGTGAGGAAGGACGGAGGCACCGGTGTTGCATTCAGGTGCAGTCAGGCAGACGGCCGTCTAGTCGGCAAACCAACCGGATGTCATTTTACTCGACCAGAGAAAGACGGTAAAACAATACCACATCACCATGACAACATATTGTCACTTGTTTAGACGTTTGTTTATCCTGTTACATGCAGCATCTGTTGTCTGTCTGATGTCTGCCCGATTTCACGTGAATGCAACATCAAGAATACGTTCAGATATGCAACCGCACCGCTAGATGGGGGGAATTCCTACACATTATATCTTTTTTTTTAAAAAGAAAAGGCAAATTTTCTGGTTGCACATGAGCAAGTAGATGCAAAATTTACTTTGCTTTGATTCAGAAGTTTTTCAGGAATCATGATGAATGTGTTTGAATTGAAAAACCTGACGCCTCGTTTGTGCACATTCAGCACTAGTTTAGTTTAGTTTCCTTCCAGAAATAGAGACACTGATAACTCGACCACACGAAACGAGGTGTTTATCACCACAGTCAGAAACATTTAAAGCTTCTTCACAGTCTTGATTTCTTCTTTTTTACGTTTTGGTAGAAACAGGATTTCCAGATTTTTGTGTTTGGACCTGTTTACAGACGAAGTTTCTTCTTCTTTTAGACACGAGGGGAAATATTTACAGTGAGTGAGCGAGTCTTTAAAACTTGCTTCTGGTTTGCTGTGTAGCTAAAAAAAAAAAAAAACCCATCATGCAACAAGCTGAGAGTTTTTTTTTCTCTCCGTATTCAAACAAAGTCACATCATAACATCACATCAGTGCAGGATTTTCACATTCTTTCCTTAATGTGGGTACGTGCTGTACTTCCTTATTTATTCAAAACCAGGAGCACACGTTGTTTTGTTTTTTCTGTTCACACAGAGAACCAGAGTGACCTTTCTATGAAAACAAGACGTTTTCTCTCTTTTCTTTTTTTACTGGAAAGAGTCGGAGCAACCCGTCAGTGAAGATGTTTAGATTTTTTTCTTTTTTTTTTTT
Source organism: Trachurus japonicus (assembly GCF_045865225.1). Taxonomy (NCBI): domain Eukaryota; kingdom Metazoa; phylum Chordata; class Actinopteri; order Carangiformes; family Carangidae; genus Trachurus; species Trachurus japonicus. The sequence goes on along the minus strand of NC_140920.1, from coordinate 2,181,144 downwards.
TTAGAAAAGCCTGCTGAATGCCAACATTTATGCACGAGTGGAGTGTTGTGCAAACAAAGGAGGCTGTTGTCTTGTGTTTAGTGCGGCGCTGCAGTGTGACATGGTGTAACCTCCTGTTCAGCTGGAGAAGCCGATAGATCAGTCAGTTTGTTGGGCAGAGAACTGACATGAGCAGTGTTTATTAATGTCTCTGCTGCTGCTCCGGCGGCTTTTTAAAACATCAAGAGGCTCATTTCCATAAAACATGTTCGTGTCCTTGTAGCAGCTGTAAAACTAAAAGCATAAAATCATCATTTAGTGTCATTTTCCACCAGTAGAAATGTGAACCGGCCTCATTTATTACATGAACTGGTTCAGAGAGAGTTGCTAAAAAAGAATGTAATGATAAAAAATGTTCATTTTTTTTAAACCCTGGCTTTTGGTTTCTTGCAAAATTTAACACACAACGATTCTGATATTGTTTTGGTCTTAAAGAAACAAAAAAATCTGACCCGTCCTCACTGGCTTCTCTCACTCTGTCGTTGTTATTGACTACAGAGGAAATGATTGGCTGGTAATGAGCAGGGAGGAAGAAGCACGATTGGTCCTGATGAGCGTTTGTGTTCAAGCATCTTTTAAGCACTTATAAATAAAAAAATGTATTATTATTATTACTAAGAACCAGGGAAGAGGGAAAAACTGGAAGTAGAGAAATTCTGATACTCTGGGTGTCGACTGATACTGATAGCAGTTTGTTATTTAAAACAGCTTTATGTATCAACCCTTTTGTAAAACATGAATGAAAACAGCAAAAGTAAAGACATTTAACTTTATCTTATTGTCTAGTTTGACAGTGGAAAAGAACAAATATAAATCCAGGAATAAATTAACTTTGAGTCCCGATGGTAAAAATGAAACTGAAGTAAGACTAAACTTTAACAATGGAGACACACCTACAGTTAATGAGTACGCAGGTCGTCTGTAGCACCGCTCGTTGCGTTTTACATCATCATTCGTATTTGCCGCTCTCTTCAGATGATAGAAAATAAAAGCGCAACTCTGTGTTTTTAGTTTGTTTGCTGCATTTATGACACTTTGTGCATTTAAACCTTTTTTTAAATGTATTTCTAAAGTTGTGAAAGAGAGCACGTCGCCACCGTCTGTCAGCACTTTATTAAACTGGTCACACAGCAGCTACTCAACATGTGATTAGAAAGAAAAAAGTGCAGACACTCGGATGGGTTTGAAAAAGTTAAAAACCTTTTGTTTTAGTGGGTACAATTTAAAAAAGAGACACATCCAAGCAGTTATAGTAAAATCAAGTTCAGCTGTGAATCCTTAGATCTGTGCAGTCAAGAAGCATCATCAGGCTCATGAAAAAATTATACTTATGAAATAATCAGATCCAATAGACAGACTATTTGACCATTAACAAGATAGAAATATAACAATCTGGTGTTTTTAAAATTTTACCCACTAAAATAAAGGGTTTTTAACTTTTTCAAACCCACCTGAGTGCCTGCACTTTTTTCTTTCTTATCTGTTATCCTTTTGCAAGATAAGAATGTTCAAGTGGTTATTTAATGTTGTGTGAAAAACAACATTAAAGTTTCTCTGCGGCATCGAACTGGGGGTTTTCTTTTATACAATATTTTACAACGTGCACTCGAACACAACACGATTATTTGTTACGCAGTCGATGATCAACAACTTATTTGGGTGCGCCAAAAAATCAATTCACATAAGAATCGCAATTCTCATTTAGGCTAATACGATTCAGAATCGATATAAAATGTCCCCCCCCCCCCCCCCCCCCCCAAAAAAGAAACAAATCTGCTGGTTGTCGACCTCCATTTCCTTAGAATTTAAAAGGCAGCATGTTTAACTGCACTATTTTTTTTAAAGAGGCACTTTTCATTTTGTTACTTAAGCAATATGTGATATTGCTTTTATGCAACAGTTTCAACAATTCCATCTAAGCATGGATAAATGTTTAAAACTCAATAAATGTGAAAAAGTTTAGACACTTTAGTCATTCTGTGTTGCAGAGCAGACTGGAGTAGATCATGAGGATCCTTTGCACCGATAGACTGAAGCAGAAATCATTAGGAATCAAATCGTTTTGTATCGAAAATCGATTTTGAATCGTGAGATAGTAAAAGATTCCCAGCCCTACTGCTTTTTATAACATACGTAGTTCAGTTCAGTCTGTTGTCGTTGTGTTTTCTTTGACTGCGTTGTGTCTTTTTGACGTCATTGAAATTAATTCCTTAGAAATAAATACAAAAGAATAATCGATTCTTCTTCTCAGTATACGACAGTCTTTACTGTTTTTTACTAAATTTTCCCCGTTGTGGGATGAATAAACTACATCTAATCTAAGTTTTTATTCCACAAGATGGAGGCGGCAAAGTGAAGTCAAATCTCCCAGATTGTGGTCGGAGTTAAATCTTCCCCACAGTTTCATTATTATTGTTATCATTATCCACTTTAACCCAGTCGGTCGCTGTAGTTCAGGTTGTATAGATCCGGTCCCGGTGTTGATAGATCCTCTTCCTCCTCCTCTGGCTGATATAAACTCCTTCCTGTCCTTCCTCTCTCTCTCTCTCTGACTCTCTGACTCTCTGACATTGTGCAAATCAAGTTGTCTGCTGCTGCGTGTGATGACTCACGCTGTAGTTATAGGTGGTGGTTGTTGCGGCGTTGATGATGTAAAACGGGTAAAAGGCCAAAAGGCTGAGTCAGTCAGTCAGTCAGGAGGAGGGAGGTTGGTTGGTTGGCTGGTTGGGAAATGACTGTTTAGACTTCACTGATAAGCTTCCAGAGAGTCACCTGGAGCTGTTTTCATTCAGCGTCCACCAGTAAAAACACAAACTGTGTGTGTGTGTTTAATGTCCCATCTGCTTCTCATGGTTTTAGTCATACTTTTAGTAAGAATAGAAGAGAAAACACCCTCCTTGTCCTCGTCGTCTCTTAATAATCCCGGAGGAGATCGCTCTGTCGGCCGTTTGCAGCTTTCTTCTTTCTTTTTTTTTTTAAAATTAACGTTTTTTTATTGATTCCACATATCAATATTTAACATTTCACATATACAATTTTCAAACAGTATAGAGAATGTGAAGCTGACGTCATGCCGCTTTGGCGTTGTGGGACGTCGGTCGGCGCCATCTTTGGAGGAACGCAAACGTAAACAGAGTGGGGAAAACGGAGGAAAACGAGCAAGAGGTAAAAGAGAAAGAAAAAGAGATGAGGAAGACGGACAAAAATAAAATAAAAAAAAGAAATGGAGAAGGGGAGGGGAAACGAAGGAGGAACGTATCGTGATAAACTCAAATTTAACGAGAAACAAGGTACACAGAAAAACTACAACTTATTAAGACCCAGATTTCCTCCCTCCACTGACTTATCCAGACATCCTGAACTATCTCGTTTTTGGTATTAGTGCATAAACTACTGTGGCATTTTTTTACGCAGCAGTACTGTCCCACCATGATTACTTTTAAGCGACTTTGGGGAACTTTTTTTTAGGGGGACGAGCAAGTGTTTACATCCGCGATCCTCCAAAGATGGCGCCCAACGTCCCACGGCGTGACGTAACTTCACATTCTCTATACAACAACTTCTCCACCAGCAGGGTATCCATCCGCGGGGTCTTGAAAAGTATTAAAAGGTGATAAATCAATTTTGGGAAAATTAGAGACCCTTAAAAAGTATTAAAAAGTCTTTTCACGACTTTATAAAGTCTTAAATTTTGAGGGTATTTTTTTCTGAATTAGCTGTCCAAGAGTTTGAGTCCTAAAAAACATTGTGAAAGTGTGTGAATTTATTCATTTTATCAAAAAACAAAGATGAACCGGTACATAGAAAAGAAAAGAAGATTGTTGTTTTTGTTTTTTGAGAGTGGAGCAATGGTTTCTTTATTTTTATTTTTTGATAAACTTTGCCTTTTATTTCTTATCCCAGCCTATTTTGAATTCTGTTGTATCATAGTGGTCTATATAGTCTTTATCACAAACTAAAACTGTTACGTTAAAAGTGTCACTGTTGTGATGTAAATGGTTACAGCTTGAAGTGGCGGTGAGGTATTAAAAATATTGAGAAGGTCTTGAAAAAGTCTTAAAAAGGTATTAAAATTAACTTCAAGATTCCTGTATAAACCCTGACCAGGCAGTAGAAACAGATATAAACATACACTCTCAAAGAAAGTTACCGTATAGTAGAGTAAATCTGAAGAAATAAAAGAAACACTTTTTCACTCCTGTCCTTATTACTTATCACATCTCTCTTACATCGTCCCTTTTCTTTTCTCCTGTTGGAGGGTAAATAACATAATAAACATATGTGACCCGTTCCATCAAAATGAGTCGGAAGTCGCAACGTTCTATTTTTAGATAATCAGCTGATAACATGGAAAACCCATAGAAAATCAAAAAATTTTTTTTACCCTAATTTCAAAGCAATGACATTCAAAAACAATCTCCCAAAGTTTCACAGTCCAGATAATTGAGAAAAGGCACGTAAATGATGATTAAAGTTGACTTGCAACTTAAACCCTCTGAAAATGAGTGCTGCTTCGGTGCAAAACATGAAATATCTTCTGAAGGGACGGATACAGAAACAGATGCTAAACCGAGTAGCATTGACGCTAACAGAGCGTGGCATCGATGCTAAACCGAACGTACACGCTTGCACATGTTTTACAACATGTCAACAAAACATGACAACTTCTGAACCGTTTATGATAGAAACGAGCTGTAAAAAGCATCTGAATTGTGAGATTCCCTGCTTTCCGAGGGTCATTGAATGCTGCCTCTATGACAACAAGGGACCGTATAGGGTGCGTGTAATCACGTGGTACAGGAACAGATGCCAGAGTCACTGGCAAAAACTTTAACTGCAATTTTCTCAGGTTTTAGAACGGAATAAGAGAGTGAAAGATCGTAATTCAAACGGCCACATCTCGAAAACCATCAAATGTATGACTCTGACTAGGGAATCATTTTAAAGCGTATTTTCTAATCTTTCCATTGATACCAAAATCTCAAGCCTGAACCAAGGGGATCAGTAATCTACCACACACATTGTCCTTTACTGCACAAAGTCTACACACAATGGAGACACAAAATGAACCCAGTTTTCCCAGTCATTTTTTAAAAGTCTCTGTTTTTTTTTAGTCTAGTTGAGAAAGTCTGCAGCGTTCTTCTTCTTATAATCGCTCTTTGTCATGATGACGAGCTTTTAAAATAAATCATGATTGTTGTCCCTGGCAGTGTAGAAGCCCGCGGCCGTCGACTCGACACGCCTCGCTGATAATTTGCCTCTTTCTCCCTCTCTGGTTTCAAATCTCGATAGTGTTAGTAGTAGTAAGTAGTTGGTTTGTTAAACAAGGTGCAGCAACAGTCAGAGTCTCCTCGCCGACAGCGTATGTGAAGTTTTTATTAATCTTTTTGCCTTTTGAAGAGAGTTTTTCTTTCTTGCACAGTGTGTTTATTCCATGTTGTGTGTGTCTGTGTGCGGTAGTGTGGTGTAGTGTGAGTCTGTACATCCTCTACATCCTCCTCTCGTTTATGTTTCCACTACACAGACGGACAATGAGGGGCCGAGAGCTGCGTTCACTTCCTCTTAACGGAGTCAGAGGCTCCACAACGCTTCAGTTCTATAGCAGCACAGCGGTTGACGTTTAAAGGGATAGTTCAACATTTTGGCAAAGTGGCCCCATTGCCATAATCCCTATAGTCATAGCAGCAGTAGATTCGTTTAATCCTTTAATTGTCGGTGTAAGGTGTTTTTAGAACGGCGGAGCAGAGCCGTGAGCTGCTCAGAGCTACGCTACGGAGGCTCATTATGGGATTTCTTGGTTTCCCTCATCAAACTCATCAAATACACAATCCAACAACTCCACAACGCTCTGGTGGACAAGTTGTGACCTGCACATTCACCACGCTATGAGACAATAACACAATGTTACCACACAGAGTTGTTTTAGAGGGAAATTCATGCAAAACCACTGATGCACGTTGCCTTCAGGGACAGTTTTTCATCAACAGTCTCTGTATTTCCCTCTAAAACAACTCTGTGTGGTAACGTTGTGTTATTATCTCATAGCGTGGTGAATGTGCAGGTCACAACTTGTCCACCAGAGCGTTGTGGAGTTGTTGGATTGTGTATTTGATGAGTTTGATGAGGGAAACCAAAGAAATCCCATAATGAGCCTCCGTAGCGTAGCTCTGAGCAGCTCACGGCTCTGCTCCGCCGTTCTAAAAACAGCTTGCACCGACTATTAAAGGTAACGAACCTGCTGCTATGACTATAGCGATTATGGCAATGGGCCAATTTGCCAAAATGTCGAACTATCCCTTTAATCTTAATTACACTTGTTTTTAAGAGCAGCCACAGCAGGAAGTTCATCGTGCTTCAGGACAAACTTTCTTGTCCTTTAGAAGTCGCAGTGACCGATCTCATGACACGATGAGAGCTTCAGATCTTTTGCACAAATGTTGCCTTGAACGATCAAAGTTACGTTGACTTTTAGAAAACTTTATTGAACCAAAACGACCCAAGACAACACAACTCCTAATGATTAATATAAAATAACAAATAGTTAATACACAGGGATGTGACCAGAAACCTGTCAACGTTTCTATTTCTACTCCTACACCTGGTGATCCTACAGTTTATTGTAAATTAAAGTGGAACTCTTTAGGATTTCCACCTTAACTCAGCTCCGTGTGTCCCTTGTCTCCAGCTCCAGAGTCAAAAATAGTTTGTCATTTAACAAAAAAATTGTAATCGGAAATCAGTTTTTCAGAGAAGAAAATCGAGATTTTATTTTTGGGCAAAATCGAACAGCCCCACGATGAATCATAAACTGGGATTTGAACAGAAACCTGTTAAAAAACACAGACGCTTCTGTTCCTACTCCTAAAACCTCGTTGTAAATGAACTCATCGACGTTGATCGGCGTTCGGTCGCTCCACCTGTAGCAGCAGCAGCAGCAGCAGCAGGCGACGGCGCCGTGCTGCGTCTAGACCGGTCTAAGCTTATTAGAGACGACTTTCTCCACAGCTCAGATCTCTGTGACCCCCCCCCACTCCCCCCAACCACCTCCACCTCCATGTTTGTGGTGATGTTTGGGGGGATTTCAAGTTCAACTAATGATGGGTCCAATTTGTGGTAAAACCAAAAATAAAAAGTCTGTGACTCAGAGCAGAGAGCAGGTGATTAATGACAACATGACTGGAAAAAGTGGTTTTTATTTAACTTTAACTTTACTTTGCAAAAAAAAGAGAAAAAAAAACTGAACTGGCACAGAAAGAGAAAAGAAAAGCTGCAGGGGTTTGTGTTTCTTTACTTTGGACTGAGCCTTTAAATGCATCAGGTGTTTCCTTTTTATTATTAAACGTCTCACTTTCACATCACCGCTTTTATACTTTTTTTTTAATAGGCATCCTTGTAAAAGCTCTGAGATAAGTCTGTTTTATTGTCTCTTCTCCTCAGCGTGTTGCTTTTTTTTAATATATATATTTTTTTTAGCTTCTTTAGTTTTTTTTTTTTAGTTTTGTTGTTGACTTTTTTTGTTGTTGTTGTTGTGTTTGTGTTATTAGCAACATGAACCGTGAGGACCGGAATGTGCTCCGAATGAAAGAAAGAGAAAGGAGAAATCAAGAAATCCAGCAGGGAGGAGGAGGAGAGGCCTTTCCAGCAAATTCCCCTCTCTTCCCTGAACCTTACAAAGTGGTGAGTTTACTTACCTCACGTTCACTTTCTGACACCCAGATTTGATTAGTCAGTTTCCCGAGGAACTTTTTGCAACAGACGGCGACTCGGACAGGAAGTTAGAGCTGCACGTATACGACCAGGAGGAGCAGGAGGAGGAGGAGGAGGAGGAGGAACTGCACTGTCATCATCATCATCAGCATGAGCATCACCGTCACCGCCCACAGAGCTCTTAGTGTCGAAGTTTTGTTTTTAGTTTTATTAAGTCGACCTAAGAGGAATGTTTGGCTTCAGGCCGACGGAGGTAGAGGAGGAAAAACTTCTCCTACAGGTGTGTGTGTGTGTGTGTGTGTGTGTGTGATAGTTGTTTGACTTCATTCTTACAGTACGGTCACAGCCGAGCATAAGGTCGTGTTGATAGATAGATAGATAGATAGATAGATAGATAGATACATAACATACGTATATATTAGGTATCGACTGATATGGTTTTTTCACGGCCAATACCAATTATTAGTAGGGCATTATTATTGCTTTTTTAACAGAAAAATAGATACATATTAACATGAGATGGTGGTGCTAAACAGAACAGTACAGATTTTTTGACAGAGTTTCTTCTTACATGAGACAAACAGGACATATAGTATGTATGGCACAACGGCAGAATAGCACTAATTCAGTTATTAGACATTAAATCGAGAAAAGGTTGCCAGACTTTAAAAAATATTTCCTCTTTGGCAGATAGATATAGTAATATACCTGATTTTCTCCAAGTGTAATAATACATTTCCCAGTTCTCTCAACCACATTTCAAATGTAGGAGCACTTTCAGATTTCCAAGACTGTAAAATTAGTTTTCTGGCTAACAATGTTGAAAGGGAAATAGCTATACTTAGCTTCACAACTACTTTTCACATTATCTGGATTGGCCACCCCAAATAACACGGTGAACAGGTCTGGGTTACATGGATGATTAAAGGCCTTAGTGAAGAACTCAAACAAGCTGCTCGAGACGATATTTTAACATTACTTTAAACAAACAAGAGTTTGCGCACACATAGCCAACTTTTTGGCTTTTTCAACGGTCTAGTGCTTGAAAAAGGTCCAGTACCGAAACGTCGCAATAAATTCTGCAAGTTGGCCATGTGTGTGCACGAACTCTTCTTTGTTTAATTTGGACTTAATTGTCATCCTCCGACACACCTAGGGAAAGGAAATAGATGCCAAGGAAATAGATGTGCGAAGATTTTTGCTTTTTCTGAACGTTACTTTAAAGGAAATGACTGAATACGAGACTGGACAAACAGACTTTCTTATTTAACAGAGTCACAAAACGATGCAGGTGCATTTTTGAATTGTTTTATAACTTTGCATGCATGCCCTAAGCACAAGCTTTTAACTGTTCTGAACTTCTTTCCACAAATTGAAACTAAAACTAAAAAATTATAAAAGTTAAAATTAAAAAAAGAAGTATTTTAGTTATTTTAAGTGCAAACAATATGTGCAAAACTGTAATCAAAGTACTTATTTGTCGATACAGAGTGCAAGAAAGTGCAAACAGAGACTGACCTTTTTTTTTTTTTACAAACGTAGAGCCGCTGATACGTGCAGTTTTTATGCCTTTATTTTTTCATCAACCGATCCGCGGACCAGCTGCACTGTGCTTTTTCACAGTTAAATGAGAAATATCGTCACGTTTTTATCTCGTCACATCCCCTAATTATTATTAGTAATCAAGGAAACTGAAAAATTATATTTAGAACCGATCTTCATTTGCACTAACAGCGTTTTTTTCATGCGATCTTAAAACGTCTAACATTTGAAAATCTAAATTTTACTTAAATATTGTGTTCGGGTCTTAATTTTCTTACCTCAAATGCTCAATGAAATACTCCCGTGACACTTCATTGTGCTTTATTAAATGTATTTACATCTACAAACGAACCCGACACGCAACTTATTGCAGCCAGTTTACTTTGCAAGTCATTCTGTGACTCTGCGTTTCTTTTGTACGTTTTTGTATGTCGTGCTATAAGTCTTAAATTTCATCCATAATGGTTTTAAAAAGTCTTAGATTTACTTAAGTTGGTGAAAAACCTGCAGAAACCCTGAGTAAAAATTTAGACTAACACCTGGAACTAGACTGAATGCAGAAAACTCTTTGGTTTTTTGAACATTGTCAAAAACCTGCAATGAAAAGAGCTTCAATCTTTTGTAGAAAACTATGAAATACATTTATTTATTATCAGATATCACAAAAAAAACGCATAATATCGGCAATCGATCCCTAATCTATACAACAGTATATGATGTTTGTCCAAGAGTGAGTGTGTGAGTGTGTGTGTGAGATAATGAACTGTGGATCATCAGCTCAGAGAGTCGGTCGAGTCTCAGCACCTGCTCATCGTGGAGCCGCGTTGTGTTGCGTTGTGTTGTGTTGTAGTGCAGCTGGAAAAGTAAACACAAGAAGACGAAGACACCTCCTCCTCCTCCTCCTCCTCCTCTTCCTCCTCCTCCTCCTCCTCGTGTGTCTTCATCATCATGAGCTCATAGACACTCGGCAGTCAGAGATGAGATGTAGGCCAGCCAGCTCCCCGCTCCGAGCTGCTCCGAGCTGCTCCCAGTCAGTAATTGTAAAGAGGATTTGACTTCTCTGTCCTGGTCTAATCTTTGCCACTAACCAGATTTGAGCCGAGGTAAGTGGCTGCTCTCCTCCGTCAGAGAGAGAGATAGAGAGAAAGAGGGAGAAAGCTGCACATCAAAGCAGCAGCAGCAGCAGAGAGGAATGTGTCCTGACAGGTTGGGAATAGACAAAAAGGCTCCTAGAGGTGAGCGATGATGAGCTGTGTTGGACCACAACAAAGAAGTGAAAGGTAAAAAAAAGAAAAACAAAAAGCACACGGTGACACTGAAGGCAGCACAGTCCTTGACCTTTTTGTTTTTGAAAAAGAAAAGAAAAGAAAAGAAAAAAAGGCATTTGGAGAAAAAGAAAAATGAATAATCCTGCCGTGCACACAAAAAAAAAAGCGGAAAGGAAAAAGCCAAAGTGTTTTAATTGAAGTCGGTGGCTTCTCTGTATCTGCAGCCTCCTGCTCTGCTCGTCTGAGTCTTATGTAAGCCTCAGGTTTTTTCTTTTTCTTTTTTTTTTTTTGGTTTTTTCCCCCTCCTCTCTCTGTCATGCTCCACTAAGTGGAAGTTTACTGTGTTCTGCATTAAAAAGGCCGTGTGTGTGTGTGTGTGTGTGTGTGTGTGTGCGCACACAGCTGCAGCTGCGGCCTCCCAGATGTAGACCAGACCAGCACAGCAGTTACGCTTTTATGGTGCAGAGTTCACGCACTTGTAACTCAGCTGCAGCAAAAAGAAAAAACAAAAACCTTTATCTGTTTGGGAAAATTAGAGACGCACTAGATTTGATTTCTGGAGCTTAATGCATTTTTTTTTAAAACCTTTTAAACGACTGGGTGCTGATCTGACTGACTGAGTCACTCCAGGAACTGAGTCGCTCTGAAGCTCTGAACGCAGGAAATGAAAAAAGTCCATTGAGTAAATTCACGGTTGTGTTTTGACGCAGCAGACAGGTCAACAGGTTTAAAAAGAAAACGAAAAAGAAAAATGGAAGGTGGAGTTTTTTCTTTTTTTTTTTTTTTTGCATGTGAGAAGTTGGCAGAAGATGAAAAAGTAGTTTTTTTTTTTGTAGTTGTTCTTAGTTTCTATTGTGGTGAGGCAGCGTTTGAAGTGAAGCGTAGTTCCTGACGGGCAGGAACTGGCCTCGGCACCGGGACAGGAACTTAAACTTGGAACTTGTTCCTCTGGTCAACATCGTGTTGTTGGAGGAGGAAGAGGAGGAGGAGGAGGAGGAGGAGGAGGAAAGTTTCACTACTAGTGAGTGTGTGAGGTGTGATCCTGTTGTTACTGTGCAGCAGCAACACAACCTTTTTGTGTGTTTTTATTCTGTGTTGCAATCAGTGTCTTTGTAAACACCGAGTTTATTGGACAAACTGTGTAATGGTTTCGTCTGTTTCTCTTTTTTTTTTTTAAACCTCGGGCTCTGGCACCGCTACGACATGATGATGATAAGTTGTTTTTATTATTTATATTTTTATTATTATTAGTTAATCACCCTTTGGAAATGCAGGACTGAACTCTGGTGTAGGGATGTCATGATTACTTGTTTTCACAATTAATCGTGGTATTAAAAGCCACAGTTAATTAATCGTAAAGATTTCCTAAATACCGTCACTTTCCAAAAAAGATTATGTTGGAAACACAGAGGCAAATGTGCGCCAGAGTGAAGGTAAATTTAAGAAATACTGGTCCGTTTACCTAACGTAACATACGATTGGTAGGAATTTAAATGTTAGTGAGTCAGTTGTGCAAAAAAAACAATGATAAACTTAAACATTTGGTATAGATGACAATTAATGACTTGAATATTTATGGTAAAACACTTCCCCTGCAGGATTAATAATTGGTTAATGGTTATATATTAATGGTAGAGAAATATTTAGTGTAAATAATTAGTAATGTAATTATATTTTGACTAATATTTGATTTTACACATTCATATGAAATCTATAATCGTGACATCCCTACTCTGGTGGCACCGTCACAATAAAAGTGTCACTTAATGCTCTCGGTTACAAATTGGAAACGACTTGTGTGTCTTTTTTTTTAACAAAAGGGACAGAAAGGTGAAGCAGCTGCAGATTCACACGTGTAGCCAGAAAGAAGGGAGGAGGAGGAGGAGGAGGAGTTGGTGTTGCACATTATGACCAAGCTCGTAGCGTTTCCTGCCAACAGATAACGGCTTGTGTTTCCTCAGCGTCTTTCTGAGTGTGTGTGTGTGTGTGTCGGACGCAGGCTGCATCATGTGTAACTGGATCTTCGGTCGTTGGCTGATTGCAAACAGGTCGGAAGTGATTGATTGATTGATTGATTATCTGTGGCTCACAGGCGGTCGTGGGCTGATCTGGGTTCAGTTTGAAAAAGAAGCTCTTTAACTGTGGCTGATTGTGTCCTTTATTTCTTTTTTTTTTAAAGGGATAGTTCATCAACATTTTGGCGAATTGGCCCATTGCCATAGCCCCTATAGTCATTATAGCAGTAGGTTCGTTACCTTTAATTAATTGTCGGTGCAAGCTGTTTTTAGAACGGCGGAGCAGAGCCGTGAGCTGCTCAGAGCTACGCTACGGAGGCTCATTATGGGATTTCTTGGTTTCCCGTCATCAAACTCATCAAATACACAATCCAACAACTCCACAACGCTCTGGTGGACAAGTTGTGAGCTGCACATTCACCACGCTATGAGAGAATAACACAACGTTACCACACAGAGTTGTTTTAGAGGGAAATTCATGCAAAACCGCTGATGCACGTTGCCTTCAGGGACAGTTTTTCATCAACAGTCTCTGTATTTCCCTCTAAAACAACTCTGTGTGGTAACGTTGTGTTATTATCTCATAGCGTGGTGAATGTGCAGCTCACAACTTGTCCACCAGAGCGTTGTGGAGTTGTTGGATTGTGTATTTGATGAGTTTGATGAGGGAAACCAAGAAATCCCATAATGAGCCTCCATACGTAGCGTAGCTCTGAGCAGCTCACGGCTCCGCTCCGCCGTTCTAAAAATAGCTTGCACCGACAATTAATTAAAGGTAACCAACCTACTGCTATGACTATAGGGATTATGGCAATGGGCCAATTCGCTAAAAATGTTGAACTATCCCTTTTTTTTATGTTGAGTCAATTATTTTATTCAATTCGAACCATGTGAGTGAGGCTGCTGGAGGCGACACGACACATGAGGTTAAGATGTAATTAGTTTCTTCTTGTGGAAATGGCTCGTTTTGTTTGGTTTTTTTTGCTTATTTGACTTGTTTTAAGTGTGTTTTTCTTTCTTTTTTTTTTCTTCCATTGTCTGTTTTTGATAGAAAGCAATTAACCGAAGTGTTGAACTTGTGCCCATAATGACTGTTTTCTCTCCCCCACCCCTCCATCCATCCATCCATCCATCCTCTCTCTGCTCTGCTCTGCCTTTTTTCTCATTTACTTTCCCCTCAATGAATTTCCTTTCTCTTTCTCTTTCTCTTTCCTTTCTCCTTCTCTCTCCTCTCCTCCGTCACTCCTCCCGTCCTCTGCTTCTCTCTTCAGTCCAGCAAGGAAGATAAACTGTCCAGCCGTATTCAGAGCATGCTGGGCAATTACGACGAGATGAAAGAGCCCATCGGTGACACACTTCCAAAGCTTGGCGGTAAACCTTCGAACAGCTCGTCTTCCTCCGAGGAGAAATCAGGCCCGGCTCTGTTCGGCGGCGGCGGCGGCGGGGACCAGCGTAGCGGCGGCGGCGGCGGCGGCCAGAGCAGCAAGTGGACCCCAGTCGGTTCAGCAGCAGGCGGATCTTCATCATCCCAATCCCAGAAACGCTCAGGACTGCAGGGCGGAAGGAGCGGCGGCGGCGGCGGCGGCTCTAGCGGTAGCGGCGGTAGCCAAAGACACGGAGGAGAAGCGCGGGAGAAGAAGTCCAGTAAACACAGCAGCAGCAGCAGCAGCAGCGGAGGAGGAGGAGGAGGAGCAGGAGGAGGAGGAGGAGGAGGAACAGGAGGAGGAGCGTCGGAGCACTCCAAGTCGTCGTCGTCACACACGTCGAGCCCGGCCAAGGGCTCGCTGAGCTCGTCCGGCGGCAACAGCCACTCGCGGAGCTCGCTGTCGGCCGCCGCCGCCGAGCAGCACCACAGCAAGGAGAGGTAACGATAGAAACTCAACTATTCAGTTCGATTACAATTCACAGAGTCGACGATTTGGTTCAGTTTGATTATACAATGCATCACATCCTCAATTCTCTTAAAGCAGAAGTAAGCGATCCGGTCGTTTTGGCTAATGCTGCGTTCCCGTTCCCGTAGCTCAAACACTGGAAGTGTATAGGTAGTGTTAGCCTGCCTCCACCTAAAGTCGCTAATTAGCTTAGCTCAAACACTGGAAGTGTATGGGTAGTGTTAGCCTGCCTCCTACCTAAAGTCGCTAATTAGCTTAGCTCAAACGCTGGAAGTGTATGGGTAGTGTTAGCCTGCCTCCTACCTAAAGTCGCTAATTAGCTTAGCTCAAACGCTGGAAGTGTATACCGTAGGTAGTGTTAGCCTGCCTCCACCTAAAGTCGCTAATTAGCTTAGCTCAAACGCTGGAAGTGTATGGGTAGTGTTAGCCTGCCTCCTACCTAAAGTCGCTAATTAGCTTAGCTCAAACACTGGAAGTGTATGGGTAGTGTTAGCCTGCCTCCACCTAAAGTCGCTAATTAGCTTAGCTCAAACACTGGAAGTGTATAGGTAGTGTTAGCCTGCCTCCTACCTAAAGTCGCTAATTAGCTTAGCTCAAACACTGGAAGTGTATGGGTAGTGTTAGCCTGCCTCCACCTAAAGTCATCAGAGAAACTCTTCAGCAACTCTAAACGGAAACCGGCGGGCCGATCTTCGTCTCAGAGCTGACAAAACTCTCCGGTAAGGCATCTTGAGCGGTCAAATGCCGCTAACGGGACGAGATCGGTCAAAACGGAGGGTTCAAGCAAAGACGGTTTATTTTGGTTCAAGCTAGCTACATCGAGGGTAGGTTAGCTTCCTATTTCAAAGTAAAAGCACAAATTCTATCGTCATGGTTTTCTGTAAAGGGCAACGGGTGTTTTATTTTGTGAAAGTAACCGGAAGTGCGCTGGTCACAACGGCTAGCTTGAGTAGCGCCGAATTCGTCCCAACAAAATTGTAAACAGCTGGTATTTAGACAAATTAACGACACACTGCTGATCTAAACGGCTACTTTCTCACCTAAACATGTTTGAAATGTAGATAAAGTGAAATATTTACAGAGTTTAGAGCTAAAATGAAACCAGCTTTCTGACTGCTGATTTCAGCTCGGGTAGGAGGCAGGCTAACACTACCCATACACTTCCAGTGTTTGAGCTAAGCTAATTAGCGACTTTAGGTGGAGGTAGGCTAACACTACCCATACACTTCCAGTGTTTGAGCTAAGCTAATTACGGCGATACGGCGCTAAGTCTTAAATGATAGACGGGTCTTAATTTTCTTACCTCAAACGCTCAATAAAATGCTCCAGTGACACTTCATTGTGTTTTATTGAATGTATTTTAAACTACAAATGAACCCAACGCGCAGCTTATTGCAGCCAGTTTACTTTGCAAGTCATTTTGTGACTCTGCATTTCTTTTCTACGTTTTTGTATGTCATGATAAAGGTCTTAAATTTCATCCATAATGGTCTTAAAAAGTCTTAAATTTGAGTAGGTGAAACCTGCAGAAACACTGTTCTAAGTTGCCACACATGGCTTTTTCATTAATTAACATAAATAGTCCAACAAATAAAAAAGAAAATATCATTTAAATGCACTTCCACAGTGCAACAGCTTCTCTGGAGTCTGAATACAAAGAAAAAGAAAAGGCCTGTATCGCCCACTTAAAGGTGCACTAGTTAATTTCTCAAAAACAAAACGTAAATCTGCACTGCACTTTTTATGCTGCTTTTGATCCAACGTTGTGGTGCCACAAATGAAATTTCGTTGTGTTTTTTATATGCAATGATAATAAATCTATCTATCTAAATAACCATCTCTGTACATGAATAACACCATCAAACTCAAATCAATTATTTGAATTAAAAATCGATTATTTCAGAATCGTCCTATCAAGAGTCTCAATGCATCTGGATCTTAAAATTATCCCTGGATACTTTTAAATCTCGTCTTAAAACTCGTTTTTACTCCTTGGCTTTTAATACAACATGAGAGTTGTGTGGTCTCTGTTTGTCTTTTATGGTATTTTTTATATTTCTTAGTGTTTTATCTGATCTTATGTTTTTCTTAGTGCCTTTAATTTACTGTATTTTAACTTTAACTTGCTTTATTTTAGCACTTTTTAAAATGTGCTATAATATAAATAAAGTGGATTGGATTGGATGTATTTTAACCGGTTATTTCCGGCGCCCTCTAGGTACCGCTCCAAGTCGCCGCGGGACCGAGAGGCCAACTGGGACTCGCCGTCGCGGGTTCACACCTCCTTCACCAGCGCACAGCACTCGAGTCAGGCCTTCCCCCCGTCTCTGATGTCCAAGCCCAGCTCCATGCTGCAGAAACCCACGGCCTACGTGCGGCCTATGGACGGCCAGGAAACGGCGGAACCGAAGAGCTCGCAGGCGGAAAGCTACAGCGGACAGTCGCACAGCAGCACTATGGGAGAGATGAAGTCCAACGGCAAGGCCTCGCTTTCCAAACTCAAGATCCCCTCGCAGCCTGTGGAGGTGAGTCGATAATAAACTACAGACACAACTGGAGTAGAGTAGGGATGGCACCATTATAGGTTGGATTATTGTTTATTATTGAGAAATAATGGCGATAGATTATCACAGTTATTATGCATTCATTAATTTCACAACACTATGAATGCATAAAGGCAAAATTTAATGACATAACTAATTATAGACACACAATATATGAAGTGTCTATTAATATACTATGACCAATTATTAAACCCCCAGGGGAAATGTTTGAAATGTTTAAGTCATTAATTGTCATCTAAACCAAATGACAGAAGAAGTTCATGACTAGAGAAGGCAGCTTTATTTATATTGCACATTTCATACCGAGGAGCAACTCGATGTGCTTTACATAAAAGCAAATCATTTAACAGTAAGAATTAGAAACGGGTGGAAACAAACATACAGTTTTAAAAAATTTTAATAAAACCCGGAAAAGTAAAAACTGGAAACATTAACACAAAAAAAAGAATAAACAGGGTATCCGCGGGGTCTTGAAAAGTATTAAAAGGTGATAAATCAATTTTGGGAAAATTAAGACCCTTAAAAAGTATTAAAAAGTCTTTTCACGACTTTATAAAGTCTTAAATTTGTCCGAGTAGTGAAATGGTACTCTGATACCATTGCCATCCAAGCCGAGCGAGTGGAGCAATGGATTTATTTATTTATTTTTTGATAAATTTTGCCTTTGATTTATCATCCTAGCCTATTTTGAATTATGTTGCATCATAGTGATCTACAGTCTTTATCACAAATTAAAACTGTTGCGTTAAAAGTGTCACTGATGTGAATGGTTACAGCTTGAAGTGGCGGTGAGGTATTAAAAAATATTGATAAGGTCTTGAAAAAGTCTTAAAAGGATATTAAAATTAACTTCAAGATTCCTGCATATACCCGATAAAAGAAAGTCTAGAAAAAAAGAGAGAAAAAGGCCGTTGAAACTGTCTGACGACTAAAAAAAAGTCATCGCTGTCATGCTGTGTCAGTCATGTTTGATCACAAACTGCAACTAAAAACAAAAGTTTGAGAGACATTTGTTTAGTTTTTTCTCGTCCGTATAATGTAATGTTAAGTGAACGATGTTTAACTTGTCAAGTTGCACTGAAAGCTGAAGCCGTGTCAGATGACACACAAACATTTAAATTCCTACCAATTCAGGTAAATTAACATTAACGTAATTTAACCCAGTTTCAGTTCATTTACCTTTTACTCTGCCGTACAAAGAAGAAACTTTACATTCAAATGGCTTTACTAAGGCATATAAAACATTACAAAAGGCACAAAAACAATTTAGAAGAGAACGTTTTAATGTATTTTTGGCATTTGAATGCTTTTAATTGACGTTTTACCGTTGACGGTGACGTGGTTCTGCACGGTGCAGATTGTTGCGCGATGTCACATGACCGACGCTTCTTTTCCTCCAACTTCACCGAGTGGGATCTTTCCGACTCGAGGCGGTGTTGATTGCACTTTTTCAAATAGTAGGTCGTATAAAGATCCGAGTTCAGACTTAAAGTCACAGACGAGGTTGTTGTGTAACTTTGTTTTCGTTCTGTACGAGTTGAGCTCATCCGCCTGTATGTTTTCCGGCTTTCAGATGAATTAAACATGGCGTTTAATTGCGAAAACAAGTAATGGTGACATCCCTAATCTGTAGCAGTGGAGGTTTTAAAATGGCCGCTCCTTTTTTTTCTTCTTTTTTTTCTTTCTTTTTCTTTTTTTGAAACAGTGCATTTATTCATAATGAGGTAATAACGGTGAAGTTACGGCCCACAGCGTGTGTTACACATGGTCGAGGTCTCGGTGAAATGCCTATAGACTGACTCATGGACTCAAAATGGAAGCCGCCTCTCACCTGCTGCTCTGACATCATGTTGTTAATGAACACACACACACACACACACACACACACATGTACATATACTATACAGCTCTGGAAAAAAACAAGAGCCCACTTTCACAAATGTTCCTTAAAAGCATCTCTACATGTCATTCTTTTCTTTTCTTTTTTAAACACCAACACAAACACAACTCATTCTACTTAATGAGACACTGATGAGCTCATCACCTGAACCACATCTGGTTTTATAGGAAGATTATAAATAAAAACCACTGCTGGGATTAAACATTGACAACATTATCCCACAAAAACTGATTTATAAACTCTTCCTGAGTTAAAATATTCTTGCTGTGTTGTTTAGGAATAAATATGAACATGTTTTCTTTGCATTATTATTATTATTCAAGGTCTAAAAAGACTTGATATTTCTGTTATTTAGACTAGTTTAGTCATTTTCAGCCAATAAAAGCTCTAAATGACAATATTTTTATTTCAATTTTGGGAGAAATGTTGTCAGTAGTTGATAGAATAAAACAAAAAAATAATAATTTAATTTTACTCAAACACATACCTATAAATAGTAAAACTAGAGACACTGATCATTTTGGGAGTGGTCTCTTAATTTTTTCCAGAGCTGTATATATATATAAACACACACACATGTGCTCATCATGATGTTGTTATGTTTCTTTCTTCAGGGCCCCGGTGACGCCAACTGTGTCGACGAGATCCTCAAGGTAACGAACATCGAACATCACAGAGACAGAGAGACGAGACGAGACGAGAGAGAAGCCTGGAGTTGTTGAGAAAGCTTTTTGTGTTACTCACACCTTACAACTCATTTGCACATTTTTTTCCCTCTCTCTCTCTCCCTCTCTCTGTGTGTGTGTGTGTGTGTGTGTGTGTGTGTTTTTCTTGCCTTCCTTCAGGAAATGACTCAGTCTTGGCCCCCTCCGCTGACGGCCATCCACACCCCCTGCAAAACAGAGCCCTCCAAGTTTCCATTCCCCACCAAGGTCAGTCAGCGTCGCACAACAACGTTCAAATGATCATATGTCACTATTAATTAATTAGTTAATTAATTTACAGAGATGGACAGAGTACCCGATCCACCAGTACTGAGTAAGAGTACAAATACTACTGGTCCAAATGTACTCCGTTACAAGTAAAAGTAGCTCAGTCCACATGTTGTATCCAAAAGTACATGCTTTTAAATTTACTTTAAGTAAAAGTAAGAGTAAATTTCTTATTTTTCACATCAATGAATTACTAAGATAAGATAAGAAGCACTTTATTGTCCACCGTAGTGGAAATTTGTCTTCGGCCTCTCCAAGACAACAAGCACAAAAACAGATCAAGACACTCCACAACATACACATAAAAACATAAAACAAGAATATATATAATTATATTATACTCTAATTGTTTCTAAATGAATGTAAGGAGCTTTTAACTCTTGTTAGTGAGAATGAACTCTTTGAAAGCAGCTGCACTGATGTGCTGCTTTTAGGGGTTAGGGTTTCCTTCTCTGACAAAAAAAGAGTTGTGACAGCACTCACTTAAAGTTGAACACTTTTTAATTCATAAAAACTGCTCGGCAGCGAGAAACGGACCGTCCGTTTCTCGCTGCCGAGCAGTTTTTATGAATTAAAAAGTGTTCAACTTTAAGTGAGTGCTGTCACAACTCTTTTTTTGACTTTGAATTTTTTTGGACTGGCACCCGATTCACCTGTTCATACTTTGAGTTGAGCACGCCAAGTTTGCTGATTTCCTTCTCTGACAAACACAGCTTGTGTCCAATAGGATTTTAGAGAAAAAAAAAGAGCAGACCTGAAAGTAACCAGTACTTTTCAGCCTTCCTACAAATTAACTCGAGTAAAAGTAAAAATATTTGTCTTGGAAATGTATTCAAGTAAGAGTAATAAGTACCAAAGAAATCTAATACTCAAGTAAAGTACAAATCCTCTGGATATGTACTTAAGAACAGTACTCAAGTAAATTTACTCCATTACTGTCCACCACTGTTTATTTATTAATTAATTAATTAACTCATTGGCTGCCAGCCGTTTTGGAGCATTTTGACCAATCTTATAAGACCCACAGAATAATGTGTTCTATGAGTATGTAAACACTTAAACTAAACAAGAGAAAGAGTAGACTCTCTTCTTTCATTAGGAAGAAAAAATGTGTTTCTTCCCTTTTCTGTTCTTTAGTAAATGGCAGTAGAACATCGGCTGGTTTCGTCAAAAACACCAGTTTTTGACCAAAACACTGAGAAAACGAACTTTTTGTGTAAAGAAAATGACAAGCAGAACAGTGACAAACAAAAACAGCACTGAGAAAGGACTTTTGATGGCAAAATAATAATTTATTTACAAATATCAGTAAAAATGCATGAACTTTTTTGTACGTTTATGCTGTCACATGACCTCTGCTCGATGCACGACCTGTAAATTATAGAAATAAATAGAATTATCATAAAAATAGTATATATACGTATGTCTATAGACGTCAATGGCAGCCAATGAGTTAAGGATGAATTGCTTGTTGTTTTATGATGATCCTAACACAGACGTTACATAACACATGAGGCCAAACCAGAGAAACTCTGTGACCTGAAAGAGAGAGAGAGTTAATTATTGATAAATGTTTGATCTGATGAAAGGTTCGAATAGTTTTCAAACTGTTTATCTCATTACAGGTGCATCTCGATGAATTAGAACATTAAATAGATCCATTACCTGCAGAATGAAACATTTAATGTCTTTATTATTTGTTTAATTCCTTTTAATTGTAACGATTATGACTCAGAACCTCAAAACATTTGAATATTACAAAAAAAAAGTATTTTTAATATGTAAATGTTGGCCTTCTGAAAAGTTTTACTATCTATATGAACTGAATACTCAATACAACGCTACTATTTGACTTGAACTAGTGGAAATTGACTTATATTCTATATTGAGATGCACCTGTATATGACCATGAATTATAATTATTGTTAGTAACTATGAACTAATTTGGGTTATTTGTTCATTTTTATGCTCTCAGGACTCTCATCAGTTTCCAAGTGGACACAGTGAGTATTTTGTTTTTCTTTTTACATATTTCAGATCCAAGTCTTGACATTAGACGTCTTAAAGTACATATAATTAAATCTAAGCTCACCTCATTTATGATTACAAACTGCTGACGAGTCTTTTCTTCTCCGTCAGAGCGAGGTTCCTCCAAGAGCTCCAGCAGCCACCAGTCCAAAACCTGCGATGACCAGCCCACGTAAGTACTTTAGAGACGCTAAAACAAATATTTATGATGAATTAAGGAACTCCAGACAGCAACAAGCAGCTGGAATAAAGAGTAAATATTATTAATAATAATAATAATAATGTTTGTTGTTGTTGCTGTGCCTCAGGCGGCTGGAGGACGACCTGAAGCTGAGCAGCAGCGAGGACAGCGACGTGGAACAGGACTCGTCCAAGAACCCGTCCAGGAACACGTCAGCGAGGTAAAAACTCACGGTTCAGTCCACGGTCACAGGGGAGGTGTTAAAGTTTGATTTAAGGCTGCTGTGATGCAAAAGTAAAAACATTATTCATACATATTTATTGAATGAATGAATTTTTCTTTTGTGTCTGACCACTTTGGACCATCCCATGTGGGATTACGAGACACATTTAATGACAAATACACAAAAAAAAAAAGGCTAGACCGTCCTTTCTGTTGTTGTTACCCGCCACTCAGGTGTGACACATAAATAAACAACTTAAAGGGACAACGAGGAGTTTTGTTAAAGCGAAGTGTTTCCACACTACATTTATGAGCCTCCGCACCGTGAAATTCTTTGACCGGTGCAAGACAGACTCATGTTTTCATTCATCAAGAATTAAAGTCAGAGGTTGGAAGACGATCACATACCGTCGTAGTTCCCACCATAAACGGAGATTCGGCGGCGTTATTCTCATGACTCGCCGCGAAACCGAAAGTAAAGAAACGCTGGTCGGCTCGCCCAGCATTTCCACCACCACTAATAATAACAAAATAACCATAGAGACAAAACCATAGATTTATCTAAAATGGACCATTAACAAGTGGTAACGTAGATTCATCCACATTAATATGAGACTTTTTTATAACCAAATAGAAACTCCTCGTTGTCCCTTTAAAATGTTATTATTATTATCAGCTTATGTTTCGGTGTTGGAATTGGAAAGAAAGTCAAACGGTGTCTCAAACACTTTATAAAATCATGCATTCATATTTCCGTTTGATCAGAAATACAGTTTATTTGGTTTCTCTTTATGTTAAAACTGTTAATTCTCTAATAAAAGCCTCAAAGTCTCAAGCAGACTCTGGTCTCCTGTACTGGACTGGGTTTGACTCTTTTTAAACTGTAACAACAGAACCAGTGGAGACAAGTTTCATCTTCACTGAGCAGAAGATTTGTTCTAAATTAAATAAAGTAAAAACCTGTCCCATGTAGACGTCTGTCCCTGATAGAAGACGGGTCAGTTTGGGCTACTATTGGATCATTTACTGTAATTAATAATCCTATTAATCGGTGTAAAAGCGCTGTTTTTCTGGATCTCTGTGACGTTAAATACAAATACTTTAAAGGGATAGTTCACCCTAGAATGATATTTCGCTCATTATCTACTCACCCTCATGTTGACTAAGGGCTGGAGGAAGTTTCAGAGTCCTCCGTGGCTTCTCTGAGTTACAGGGGGTCTTGGTGTAGCAGTGCATGTCCATATAACGGTTGCAAAGGGACACCGGAGCTCTTTGTAAAAAAACACACACAAAAAAACATCCAAATACCTCCATGATGCTCGTATGTAATGTCCGTCTTGTGCTGAAGCCCCAAATTGCGTAATTGTCCCGAAAAAAATTAAATAAGTCTATATTTTAAGCTTGTTTGTAGCGGAAGCTTCTCGAAGCTCCTCTTCCTGGTCCGTCCAAATCTCGCGTGATTCGCAGTAACCGCACTGACGCATGCTGACGCCGGCGCAAATCACGCGAGATTTGGACGGACCAGGAAGAGGAGCTTCGAGAAGCTTCCGCTACAAACAAGCTTAAAATATAGACTTATTTAATTTTTTTCGGGACAATTACGCAATTTGGGGCTTCAGCACAAGACGGACATTACATACGAGCATCATGGAGGTATTTGGATGTTTTTTTGCGTGTGTTTTTTTACGAAGAGCTCCGGTGTCCCTTTGCAACCGTTATATGGACATGCACTGCTACGCCAAGACCCCCTGTAACTCAGAGAAGGGACGGTGGACTCTGAGAATTCTTCCAGCCCTTAGTCAACATGAGGGTGAGTAGATAATGAGCGAAATATCATTCTAGGGTGAACTATCCCTTTAATACTTAATATTGAGTCGGATCAAAATGTGACCGAACACCTTTTTCATGATGATGATGATGATGATGATGATGAATCTTCTCCGGCAGCAACAACAGTGAAGGCGCGGAGCAGTCGAGGGACGACTCCAGCAGCCACAGCGGCTCAGAGAGCAGCTCGGGCTCCGACAGCGAGAGCGAGAGCAGCACGACAGACAGCGAAGCCAACGAGCACCCGAGGCCCGCCTCCCCCGAGGTAACCACCCCCGACCCCCGACCCCTTGACCTGCATCGTTTTTATTTCTTTTTCTTTTTCATTTTATTTTGCATCAATGATACAGCACATAGATGCAAATACAGAAGAATCACAATGCTCATATTTATATTTTAATATTTGAACCCCCCTGTCGTCCTTCTGGTTCAAATTGACCCAATCTGTTCCCTTCCTCCATCCTTCCTTCTTTCCTTCCCTCCCTTCGTCCTTACTTCTTCTTCCTTCCTCTTTTGATCCAATTGACCTGATCTGTTCCCTCCCTCCATCTTTCTTTCCTTCCCTTTTCCCTTCCTTCGTTCCTCCCTTTCCCTTCTTCCTTCCTTCCTTGAACAAATCTGTTCCCTCCCTCCATCTTTCTTTCCTTCCCTTTTCCCTTCCTTCTTTCCTCCCTTTCCCTTCTTCCTTCCTTCCTTGAACAAATCTGTTCCCTCCCTCCCTTCCTTCCTTTTTGACCCAATTAACCCAATCTGTTCCCTCCTTCTATCTTTCCTTCCTTTTCCCCTTCCTTCCTCCCTTCTTTTCCTTCGTCCTTCCTTCCTTCCTTCCTTCCTTCCTTGCTTGACCCAGGAGGACAACAGGAGGGTTAATAGATAGTTGGATGAAATAAAATAAATATATTTCTATATATAACTATAACAAAAAGAGCTTATACCTAGGCTCACCAACACTGAAGCTGTGCACTAAACAAAACATGGTTCACATGGATTCAAGTGGGCAAAGTTTTAAGTTTTGTTTGTAGATAGATAGATAGATAGATAGATAGATAGATAGATAGATAGATAGATAGATAGATAGACATCAAACTCATCAAATACACAATCCAACAACTCCACCAGAGCGTTGTGGAGTTGTTGGATTGTGTATTTGATGAGTTTGATGAGGGAAACCAAGAAATCCCATAATGAGCCTCCGTAGCGTAGCTCTGAGCAGCTCACGGCTCTGCTCCGCCGTTCTAAAAACAGCTTGCACCGACAATTAAAGGTAAAGAACCTACTACTATGACTATAGGGATTATGGCAATGGGCCAATTCGACAAAATGTTGAACTATCCTTTTAATGTTGTGTGTCCTCTACCAACATGGCCGTAGCTGTGTTGTGGCGTCTTTGTTTTAACGTCGACCTCTGACCTCCCTGTGTGTGTTTCTCTGCAGCCGGAGCAGCCGATGGCCAACAAGTGGCAGCTGGACAACTGGTTCAAGAAGGCGAAGCAGTTCTCGCCGGCGTCTCCGGTCGACAACAACAACGTCCCGACCACCAAGTGCAAGAAGGAAGGCCGTGAGAACGGGCCGGGCCGGGGCTACGGCGGCCAGGGCGGCGGCGGCTCCAAGGACTCGGCGGCGCCCACGCCGAGCCGCGACCTGCGGGCGGCGCAGAAGGGCGCCGAGGGCGGCCGCGGCCGGCAGAAGTCGCCCGCGCAGAGCGAGGGCGGCGGCGCCAACCCGCGAATCCGCGTCGGCAAGAAGCAGCCGAAGAAGTCTGAGAAGCCGCCGGTGGTGGAGGAGCCGAAGGGCGGGCTGCGGGTGGAGAGCGAGCCGCCGCCGGAGATCCCTCCTCACCGGCCCAAAGCCGCCACCAAGGGCTCCCGCAAGCCCAGCATCAAGAAGGAGCCCAAGTCGTCGCCGAGGCCGACGGCCGCCGCCGCAGCAGCCGCCGCCGCCGCCGCCGCAGCTGCAGCCGCCGCCTCGGTCACCGCCACCGTGGACAAACGCAAAGCCAAGGCGCCGACCAAGACCTCGCAGAAGTCCCGGGAGTTCGTGGACACGGACTCGTCGTCGTCCGACTCCGAGGGCAACGAGAGCATCCCGTCGTCGTCGCAGACGCCCAAGTACACGGAGAGCATCCGCACGCCGGTCTGCGTGTTCTCGCCCATGGAGGAGAAGGAGCTGCTGTCGCCGCTCAGCGACCCCGAGGAGCGCTACCCGGCCCGGCCGCCGCCGCAGCAGGTGCTGCTCGTCAAGATAGGTAACTAACCCTAATAATTAAATAAACACAACACACGAGCAAACAAAACTTAAAAACCAAAAACACAAACACAGAAATCAGTTCCAGGTAAATGTGACAAATGTGATACAGTGGGAACTCATTAAGGAAAAATAATACAGTTTTTTTTTGAAGAAATAGTTTCCACATTCTTTCAAACTCATCGTCTTCTTCTGACGTGAACTCAAATCCTCACTCAGTTAGTTTTCCATGTGTCCAGATGGAGTGAGTCCATGCTCCCCGACGGGGTTGGGTTTATAAAAAATAAATTATTTTCCGATTCATATCGATCTGAGATCCGACATCGATTCATAAAATCCTTCGATTGATCCTTTAATGTAGCCGTTTCCTGTTTGAATGATCAATGATAGCCGGACGACATCACAGAAACCATGTGATCGAGGTCTGTGATCACGCTCTGATTGACTGATTGCAGCACTTGTACTGAAGAGTTGCATTGTTAACTTCATGTTCAGTAGATAAATGTGCATTAATGTTTTTAACATAAACATTACATTTTCTTTAAATAATGCATCGTGTTAGAGAGTTTTATCTTTGTTCAATTTGCAGCATTAGTACACATCCTGGAAAACTTGGAAAATGTTTGACCAATTTATCATTTCCCAGTCATGGAAAATGAGGGAAAAAAGTCAAATGTCCTGGAAAAGCTTGAAAATTACTTATCTCATGCTGACATCAGCTACCAGAGCTCTATATATTTGACTTTTTCAGACCCCGCTAAGGATTTCTTTTTTCCAGTGTTGTGTCTTCTGCTGAGTGGCAGATAGAGGAGCCTCGTTTAAAAACAAAGACAACATGTGTTTGTGTTGTTCTCTGATAAATTAGTCATCATTTCTAAAAGCATGTCAGAGATTATTTCATAGATAAGTTAAGTTAAAGAGCCTCAAAAAAACATAGAAACATTGAACAAACAGGTTAAATTAACAAAATAAGGTGTAGAAAAGGACACGACACTTCTCCAAAGTAGCTGAAAACATCCTGTAAAAGTCCTGAAAAATGATTTCAAGAAAAGAGAGGACACCTGAATTTAGTTCTGTGGAAATCCCCGTCGTAACATAACCAGGCAAAATCTCTTAATGAATCAATATTGAATCGATTCAAAGTCAGTGAGCTCCTCTTTCCTTTGAAACAAGTTCAACCGTGTCCTCTTCTTCCTCTTCTTCCTCCTCCTCGTCCTATAGATCTCACTCTGCTGTCGAGGATCCCCGGTCGACCGTACAAGGAGCCGGCCGAGATAAAAGTGGAGCGAGACGACTCTCTGGACAGGGACGGGAAAGACTTCAGCAAACAGAGCTCAGAGAAAAGCTCCAGCAAGGCCAAGAGGAAACACAAGGTACGATAGATCTCACTCCACTTCACTTTCTGTTTCATTTCACCGTTTAGGTTTAATTTGTAAAAAACTAACTAACGAAAACCTCCTGTTTTGTTTTCCTGAGTTACGTTTCCGCTGTGACCTTGCGAGTCGAATGATTGATTCTGATCCGTGTTGAAAGAAGTTACAGCGGCCGCGGTGTAACGTCTCGTCTCGTTTCTGCTTCTTCCTCTCTTCCTCTCTCTTTGCTTTAAGGCCAAGGAACAATTGATTACGTTTTGGTGACGATCCAAAACCTGGAAGTTTCTCTTTTGTGCCATTTAGATGATGATGATTGTGCATTTTTGATTTGTGCAGCTTTGTGAAACTAGAGAAAGAGCAGGAAGGTGTCATAAGGTTGTAACAACGCCGACAACAACAGCAACAACAGTTAAAAGTGCAAACGTCGTCAGATTAGCTTCCTCTGAGGCGTTTACATTATTTTTAATTTTTTTATTTTAATGTTTATTTAACAGGGACGATACATACAACATTGCCACAAAGAATGAAAAATGCGATGCATACAAGACGTCTTTGTCCCTGGTCAGGCTAAAGAAGGATAAAAGATACTGAATACCGTTACAATAAATGCAGTAATACAAATACAGTGAATAGGTATCATGAATAAATAAACACAGCTACAAAATTTTGATTAAGAAATTGCACAGATTAAATACATTAAACATTAGTAAAGTGCTGTATTGACACTAGTGACTTGAGAGAAGTTAATGTTCACATTTCTGCTGCTGCTTAAACATCTTTAATTCTGTTTGGGATTTGATTTCTGTTGGTAAAGAACTCCATAGGTGTGTATCTACCCAGCACTGAAGGGGATGATTGACCGAATGTTGTCCTGCATCTTCGAATTTTACAGTTTTGCTTGCTCATGCTCCTTGTCGTTGTCCCACAGTTGTTGCACAAGTCATTAATATAATGAAGAAATTGTTTCCACATTCTTTCAAACTCATCGTCTTCTCTGACGTGAACTCAAATCCTCACTGAGTTTGTTTTCCATGTTTAGATGGAGCGAGTGCACGCTCCCCGACGGGGCTGGGTTTATTAAAAAATCTATTATTTTCCGATTGATATCGATCTGAGATCCACTATCGATTCATAAAATCCTTTGATTGATCTTTAAATGTAGCCATTTCCTGTTTGAATGATCAATGATAGCCGGACGACATCACAGAAACCATGTGATCGAGGTCTGTGATCACGCTGCTGATTGATTGATTGATTGATTGATTGCAGCATTTAAATCACCGCTCACGACTGTACTGAAGAGTTACACTGTTAACTTCATGTTCAGTAGATAAATGTGCATTAATGTTTTCAACATAAACATTACGTTTTCTTTAAATAATGCAAAATAATGTTTAGCTCTAGCACTGAACATCTTTAACTCTGTTTGGGATTTGATTTCTGGTGGTAAAGAACTCCATAGGTGTGTATCTACGCAGCACTGAAAGGGGGGAGGATTGACCGAACGTTGTCCTGCATCTTCGAATTTTACAGTTTTGCTTGCTCATGCTCCTTGTCGTTGTCCCACAGTTGTCTGACTTAGTAAAAATCTGTGACATCGCTTGTGGGGCCGGTCCATTGACACACTTAACACACACACACACACACCTTTTTTAATGTGTCTTTTAATACTTTTTAATGTAATTTTTGTGTTTTCTGTGTTTCTGCAGAACGATGAAGAAGGCGCCAAGCCAGAGAGCAAGAGATGCAAACTGGAGGAGAAGTCTCTGTCTCATAAAAACAGCAGTAAAGAGTGAGTTCTCCTCTTGTTTTCCCCTGCAGTTCATCGTCGTCATCGATTCGTCATCATCATCATCATCACTCTCAAAAAAAACCCACCTCTGCACCACTGGACGTGACAGCAGCGCTTTAATTTCCACAGATGTTGTTTTCTCCTTTTATTCTTAAGATTTACTAAATAAACCCAATAAACTCAGAATAACGAGCGTCATAAAGTCAAAGCTGCACTCGTTAACCTTTATTCCAATGACGTCGCTGCTCTGTTACATTTATTATTTAACTACAACGTGTTATGTGTTCAACTACACAATGCTAAAATCGTCTGTATTTATTATAGGGCTGTCAATCGATTAAAAAACGACTAATTAATCGCACCATTTTCTGTAATTGGTCGAATGAATGAAGCTTCTAAGGAATATTTATTTGTGTAAATTCATCAAATTAATGCAGAAGAGACACAAAGAACGTATATTTAAATTCAAAGACTATTTAAATGGCTTTGTTTAAACTTTGAACACAGTTTTTAGAAGCTTCACTTTTCATTCAAACAAACTAATCAACAACTAAACAAACTAATCAACAACTAAACAAACATTCAACTAATCAACTAATCAACTAATCAATGAGACCAAGATTTAAACCTGCGGGTAAATTAATCTGCTGGTTTTCTCCCCCGGGATGACGACGCAGGTTGACCGAAATGAGCAAACAGACATTTGGATAAACTGACCACAGATTGAGGATCTAAACATTCACTTTCTTGCATGAAAAAATATTTAAACCTAATAAAGTGACGTATTAACAGCGATACAGCAGGAATTAAAACAGCTTTTAGCTGCTTCACTACATCGGTTTGGTTGGTTTGCCTGCACACAGTAGACAAAACAACGTTAATTGCGTTAATTTTTTTTAATGAACGCTTTAAATGTTTAAAATGAATCGCCAAAATGGACGTGCTAACTTTGACAGAAATAATTTACAGGGTTCTTGTGCAATTTTATACATTTCCAGGT